>NC_142594.1:33629265-33932295 GCF_965207765.1 Zootoca vivipara
ACAGTACAGAGACCATGTCTAAGATGAAAAGGTACAAACCTCCAATCAGAAATGTGCACGGCCGAAGCACAAACATCAAGGTAAATATTCACTAAAATAGGCCATTTTATCTTTGAACCCCTTTGAAATTACTGTAGCCAATCTGAAAATTGATCCACAGCAAGTAAGGGATCAATAATTTCAAACTGCACAACTCTATTCACTTAGAATATAAATCCCTATCCAGACACAAACTAGGAGCATATTATAAAACTTTACTTCTACAATCTAAGTCTGGTGCTTCCAGACTGTTGCTATTTGGGAATGGGATTCAATCACATGCGAACAAATTCAGGTTGCCCAATTTCAGTTGATTGGGAGGTATGCTGCAATAAATGATCCAACTTTTTTGTGTTATGGAAAGTGATGGGAAGATGCACTGGAAAGTGTGGGGTAGCACTTGCTTTGATACATTATCTAACCTCCCTGCAAACAAATCAGAATGAATGCTCAACAAACAGGCTACCTGGAAGAACCCTAAAACAGAAGTAGTTTACTCCATCAGTAATTTTCAGCTAGCTTCTTCTGTGGCACAAGCATATCATGTCCAAATGAAGAACTTACGTTACATGTTGTTGACCATCACTGCCTCCTGTGGGAATGAGTTTCATACGTCAGCTATGCACTGTGTGAATAAGTACAGTACTGTACTTTCTTTTATCTGCTCAGAATCTGCCAATATTCAGCTTCAATTGATGTCCATGAGCTTTGAAAAATACCCAGCTTTGAAAGTATTTTTTTTATCTATCCCTGTAGCTCTGAAATAGGAAAGGTTCTAATTAAATGTAATGCAAATAAATATATAGTTCAAAATAAGCAACTTGCTTAGAGATCCTCAGGGGGGGAAATCAGCTGGTTTCCCTTTTCTACTTCATTCCACCCTGGTGCATTTGGATAGAAAGGAATAATTGACTATGCATAAACAGAACTATATTTCACACCTATCCCTTGGAATGGTTGAGCATCGATCCATTGCAGACAACTTATTAATTCTTGCTGAGCTGCTTTGGAGTTTGTTTTACAGTTTCATCCAGCAGTGTCAGAAACTAATGTGTTGAATCCGGTTACTTGAAGCTTTGTCTTTCAGTTTGCAACTATTTTCTGAATGGCTTAAAAAAAATCTTTCCAGAGTTTGATGTGGAGTTATGTCAAATGTTGAAGTCAAAGTATATGTCCATTTTGTTCGCCCCTTCTGCCAAGCTTATTATCCTGTCAAAACAAGAAACCAAGTAAGCTTGACATGCTTTATTTTTATGAATCCTTGCTGTCTCCTTCATATTACTGTCCACAAAGGGCATGGAGATGGTTTGCCTTATTGCTCACTCTTGTATCATGACGAGTTTTGAAAGCAAACAGAGCTTCTAGCCTTTCTCTTGTCTCCTCTTTATGTATGAAGAAAAAGAAAGAAAGAACACTGCTTGATCTTCTGTCTAGGCAAGTAGTTCAGCAATGTTTGTGGACATCTGAAAGTGATCTTTACCCTGAATAGCTCTGTTATTATTTAAGATTTTTTTAAATTGTTTATCACTTGGGAGGAAGGGCAGGATATAAATCAGGTTAATCAATTAATTAAAAGATAAAAGAGAAAGGCACATGACTGAACAGATTTGAATGTCAATTTCATTGCTCGAAATGAATGTATAACCCCCTAGCTTGCCGTCGCTTTGACAAACCATCAAAAATCTCAAAAGTGCAATGTTGCAGAAAGATTTAGGAAGTAACTTTAGATGAGCAACTTCTTTCAGTAGTCAGCTTTACGTGCCAGAATGTTAAATGTTCCTTTGACTTGTTTGTTTTCAAGGCACACCCCCAGCTTAGGGCTTTCCTTCCTCACAACCAAGTAGAACATGAGCCAGCTGCATTTTATACTTTCCGGGATGCTCCTGCACATCCCTGAAGCACATATTTTACCCACCCAGAACTTCCACAAATTGGGTGTAGCTGCAGAAAGCAAGTAATGGATTTCATTCAGGTACATTTTGACATAAACAGAAGGCAGCTTGTGGGTCTTTTGAAATACTGCATCAGCTAGATGTCCCCAGGTTCCTTCGCACAACTCTCATTTCTTCAAAAACCCACATATTGTTGTAGCTGGAGTTTATGTATCATATGATACAGCCAAAATCTCTAGGACGCACCTGTGACAGATCCTTTCCCCTACCCTCTTATTTGCTCCCTTTTCTTCTCAGGTTCTCAGGTATTGATTCATCTAATAGCAATTTACATTTCAGGAAGAAAACCAAACTAAGTAGGCTCTGAACAATTCAGTTTGCTTCGCATTTTTCTATTCAGACTCAGCTTTCCCATTAATCAGGAATCCAACTGTTTCTTTTGACTTTTCTATGCACTTGTAAAGAACTCCACTTATTTCTAACCCTGCTGCTAGTTTAGATCATTTTGTGCCTCCACGTTTCTGATTTTAATCATGCATGCTGTAATAGCCCTTTATTCACACTTGTAGTGACAAGCCATTCCTTCCACTTCTGTCTATGTGCCTACTGGTTTTCAGGATAACCAATATATCCTTACTCATCTATTGCCTTTCTTGTGAATCTTCTTATATGTTCATTGTATCAGAACAGCTTGCAAAATGTCTTTGATAATATTTCCTGAAGAAACCACAAGTTTCTTCAAATTATATTGCATTGTCCCCCCCCCCTCTCTATATATACACCCACTGGAGATTTCCTTCCTTCCTTCCTTCCTTCCTTCCTTCCTTCCTTCCTTCCTTCCTTCCTTCCTTCCCTCCCTCCCTCCCTCCCTCCCTCCCTCCCTCCCTCCCTCCCTCCCTCCCTCCTTTACCAACATCTCTATTTCTAAAGTTTGCTTTTTCTCAGTGTTGGTGATTTAGAACTAAGTTCTTCATGAACATTATAAGCAAGAGTGCAATGCTTAATTTGCAGTGTTTTTATTATGTGGCCACAAAAACCTTCATATGAGGGGGAAACACTTCTAGTTATACAAGCTCCACCAAATTCTGCATGTTTCCAGACACACACATTCTGTTTCCAATGTCAAAACAACTTTGGCTGGCCTTGGCTGCTATGAACCTTGAGGTGAGGCGAGGTGGCAAGACCTTTTGCTGCTCTTCCTCTGGCAGCAAGGTATCTTGGGCAAGCCCTGGGGAAGAGCTGCAGCTCGGCGGCAGAGCATCTGTTTTGCATGCAAGAAGGTCAACCGCCCAGAACTCTAGGTAGGGCTGGGTGAAACTCCTACTTGAAACCCTGGGGAGCTCTTGTCAGTCAGTATAGACCAAATGCTGAGAAAAGGAGGCAAGACGTCGACCAGTTCTTGGGCAAAAAGTAACTGTTTTAATCTGTAGTTAGTATAGACAGAGTCAGTATAGACCAGGCATCCCCAAACCTCGACCCGCCAGATGTTTTGGACTACAATTCCCATCATCCCTGACCACTGGTCCTGTTAGCTAGGGATCATGGGAGTTGTAGGCCAAAACATCTGGAGGGCCGCAGTTTGGGGATGCCTGGTATAGACAGTCTTGAACTACTTGGAACAATGGTCTGACTCAGTATGACTCAGTATGAGGCAGCTTCCCTGCTACACACACAGATACACAGCTCTCTGTGCTGAAGGGTCCCCAAACCTTAAAAGAGACTTTTCAGAGCATGGAAGACTGCAATGGGAACAGTTAGCAAAAAAATGCTCCACTTTGTGAGCAAGACCTCACCCACAGTAAGCTTTCATATTGCTACTGTTTAGGGAAGTTTTTAATGAATGATGTTTTAATGTATTTTTAATCTTTTGTGGAAGCCACCCAGAGTGCCTGGGGAAACCCAGCCAGATAGGCAGGGTATAAATAATAAATTATTATTATTACTACTCAACCTGAGCCTTTGGGTTGGGCCTGGGTGAACTGTTAAGTCTAATCAACAGATTAAATGGATATAGCATGTAATATATCAATTCTGCAAAGTTTTACAAGTTCTGTTTTCCTTATGGGCTCTCTGAAATAGAGGATAAGTTTGTCAGTCATCAATCTTCAAAGCGTCCTGTGATCTCAATTCCATTCATTTCAACTCTGAATTCTGAGGGTAGTCTTCAGAGATACCTGTATAATATCTGCAACCATACTGAAAATCAATATCAAAAGAATTTGCGGTTCAGCTGGCGAACGCATCCTGGCAGGCTTACTTATGGTAGATCCTGGGAAAAGCTACATTGGCAGCTAAGTGTTTAAAATGAAACCACAGCCTCATTTTGCCAGTCTAGTACAGAACTGAAAGTCAAGGAAACATGTCAGAGGCATGACTGAGGACCACTTGCCCACCAGGCACCCTGAGGTAAGTGGGACCCAGAAATCCAGTTCTATCAACACTACCTTATGCACAGTGGTAAATAGCTACTGTGAGCAGAAGTAAGTATTGCTGCATTCATCGTGGAATTACTGGTGTGTGTTTTCTCTCTTTGAACAGCTGACACACACACCTTTAATGCCACATTGCAGGCAAGGTGTTGGAGTTGGTGATGGTGGTGTGTCAACTCAAGGTGGTCTTGGATGGTGCCAATTATGTGTGAGTGCCTGGAGGCAGTTGGAGGATGGATGGCGGCTAATGGATTGAAGTTGAATCCTGACAAGACAGAAGTACTGTTTTTGGGGGACAGGAGGCGGGCAGGTGTGGAGGACTCCCTCTCTTGAATCGGGTAACTGTGACCACAGTTTTGGACTCACAGCTGTCCATGGAGGCACAGGTTAATTCTGTGTCCAGGGCGGCTGTCTACCAGCTCCATCTGGTACGCAGGCTGAGACCCTACCTGCCCGCAGACTGTCTCGCCAGAGTGGTGCATGCTCTGGTTATCTCCCGCTTGGACTACTGCAATGTGCTCTACGTGGGGCTACCTTTGAAAGTGACCCAGAAAGTGCAATTAATCCAGAATGCGGCAGCTAGACTAGTGACTGGGAGTGGCCGCCGGGACCACATAACACTGGTCCTGAGAGATCTATATTGGCTCTGAGAGATCTATATTGGCTCCCAGTACGTTTCTGAGCACAATTCAAAGTGTTGGTACTGACCTTTAAAGCCCTAAATGGCCTTGGTCCAGTATACCTGAAGGACCATCTCCACCCCCACCATTCAGCCCGGACACTGAGATCCAGCACAGAGGGCCTTCTGGAGGTTCCCTCATTGCGAGACGTGAGGTTACAGGGAACCAGACAGAGGGCCTTCTCGGTAGTGGCCCCCGCCCTGTGGAACACCCTCCCAGCAGATGTCAAGGCAATAAGTAACTATTCTACTTTCAGAAGACAATGGAAGGTGGCCCTGTTTAGGGAAGTTTTTAATGTTTGATGCTGTACTATTTTTAATATTCGGTTGGAAGCTGCCCAGAGTGTCTGGGGAAACCCAGCCAGATGGGTGAGGTATGAATAATAAATTATTATTATTATTATTATTATTATTATTATTATTATTATTATTATTATTACCATTCCAATCTGGGTTCGGGCTTGGTTTTGAGACAGCAACACCCTTGGTCACCCTGTTGGGTGATTTACACTGAAGGATGGATGTGGGACTGCTATACTACTGGTGCTCCCGGATTTCTTAGTAGTATTTGCTACCACCAACAATGGTATCCTTCTGGATCATCTGTCTTGGTTGGGCTTAGAAGGTACCATTTCCATTCTTCTGTGAAAGCATGTAATTCTCAGAATATGGTTCTGGGAGATATTGGCTTACTGAGTTTCACAAGGAGTTTATACTGCCGTCCATGATTTTTAATATTTGCATCTGCTCACACACTATGAAATACAATGGAGACTTTCCACCTAGAGCAGTGAGATTAGCAGATATGAGAGAGAAGGCCTTTCCATGGTGGCCCCACAGTTCCTGAAATCTCTGCCACTAATACACTACAATACAGAAACACATTTTTAGCTGTATTGTATTTAAATAATAAGCAAAGCTAGATATTGGGTTCCTGGCTGTAACACTTAGTAGTAACATTTTAGAATTAGCATAGAATTGCAAATAGCAGGAAGCATTAGACAGGCTTGCCACACCCCTCCAATAGTCAAGGGGAAGGTGCTGTTATAAGCCAATTGGCACCAGGGCTGACCTAAGGTATTTTGCTGCTAGAGGTTAAGGACAACCCTCCACAGACACACACATTCCACATTTGAAGACTGCCTGGAATGGCAATTGAATCTTATTTAAACTCTGGGGATGGGATATTATCTTCAATACAATTTCCTAAATATAATTTAGGAAGTATAGAGAAGACAGTACAGCATAAATAGCTCTGTCTTCCAACACCTCACCATAGCCTCCCAGAATCTTCTTGAGCCACCTGCCTCACTCTGCCTAGGCAGAACTGATCCTAATTGGTACAAACCATTGTTTGCTATCTGAGCTACAAATATCTATAGGACTGGGATTGATCACTCTCACAGCAAGTGAAGAATTGATTTAACTATGTATGTATGTAGGTATGTATGTATGTATGTATGACATGCCTGCTGGGAGCCAGGAAACCCCCCCCACACACACACACAACCGGATTATCTCCTGACATGAAAATGCTGTGAGGCAATATATAAGGAATGAATAGTAAGAGTTCTGTGTAGCCTGACATCTTTTGGTAAGATAGACAGACAAATCACTCTATGTCAGTTCAAGACACACAATTTTGCTCTCTCTCTTTTTTTAAAAAAGAGAAAAACACACAAGTCAAAGTTTGCTGCAAAGTCTAATAGATTGGAACGACTATATAATATGCCATTTTCAACTGCAATTATTGTTCACAACTAGGGTCTAAACATTCAGCCTTTCCGCTCACCTGAGTGCCCTGAATTTTTGGGTTAATGCTAATGCAAAGGAACGTCTCTGTGGAAATGTTCGGAAGGCTTCAGTTCCCATTCATGCAATGCATTAGAGATAAACTCATTCCTGTGGCCATTTCACTGTTAAGTGGCACGCTGAATGCAACTGGGGACTGTAGAAATTGGGACATTTATTTTAGTATCCGACGGAATAATCCTCACAATCATTTTTGAGATAGAAGCGTCAGCACTAGGTGATTCTTACTGCATAATGAACAACAGTTGCATAGGCAACCTAAAGGCTCACAACATCCTTCTTTTCCAAAGAGGTGCCATATCTCCCTCCCTCCATATGCCCCCCAAATCTGCTTCAGCGGGTTGGTGGACCCTTTGTAGTGTGTCAGGGTGTGTGTTGCATGGGATAATGCAATGGGAGGGGAATCAGCAAAAATCGCTCCGCTCCTTGTTCCATTGATAGAAGCCTCTGCTGGATTAAAAAGTCTTCTGCTATCATAAGGATGACCACTGGATATAACCCAAATATTTTGGAGTACCCCTCCCTTACCCATGGATTTCAAAGATACACAGGAAGCTGCCTTATATTGAATCAAATCATTGGTTCATCTAGATCCTTTTTGTCCATACTGGCCAGCAATGGCTCTCCAGGGTTTCAAGCAGAGAGTTTGCCCCAGTTCTACCCAGAGATGCAAAGCAGATGCTATACCACTGAAATACACCCCTTTCCCTAAATGGCTGGAACAGCATTGCATTCGTGCACATACTTATAAAAGCTAGCCGGGAAGGGCTGGGTGATAGGTTTTGCAGGGTGGTGAATGCTTCTCTCTGTGAGGTAGCCTTCCCAGGCCCGCTGAAAGAGGCGGTTATCAAACCGCTTCTTAAAAAAACATATTTAGATGCGGCCAATATGGCCCAGTCTCAAATCTTCCATTCTTGGGCAAGGTGATTGAGCGAGTGGTTGCTGAACAACTCCAGGCACGCCTGGAAGAAGCAGACCATTTGGATCCCTTCTAGTCAGGATTCAGGCCTCATCATGGGACTGAAACTGCCTTGGTCGCACTGGTCGAAGATCTCTGGCGGGCTAGGGACAAAGGTGAGAGCTGTTTCCTAGTTCTGCTGGATCTCTCAGCGGCTTTTGACACCATCGACCATAACATCCTTTTGGACCGTCTAGAGGGGCTGGGAGCTGGGGGCACTGTTATACAGAGGTTCCGCTCCATCCTCCTGGGCCGTGTTCAGAAAGTAGTGGTGGGGAATGAGTGTTCAGACCCCTGGGCTCTCACTTGTGGGGTGCCTCAGGGTTCTGTCCTCTCCCCCATGCTTTTCAACATCTAGATGCAGCCACTGGGAGAGATCATCAGGGGGTTTGGGCTGGGTGTTCATCAGTATGCGGATGATACCCAGCTCTACCTCTCTTTCAAATCAGAACCAGTGAAGGCGGTGAAAGTCTTCTGTGTCTGGAGGTGGTTGAAGGATGGATGGCGGCTAACAGATTGAGGTTGAATCCTGACAAGGCAGAAGTATTGTTTTAGGGGGACAGGAGGCGGGCAGGTGTGGAGGACTGCCTGGTCCTGAATGGGGTAACTGTGCCCCTGAAGGACCAGGTGTGTAGCCTGGGAGTCATTTTGGACTCACAGCTGTCCATGGAAGCACAGGTCAATTCTGTGTCCAGGGCAGCTGTTTACAAGCTCCATCTGGTACGCAGGCTGAGACCCTACCTGCCCGCAGACTGTCTCGCCAGAGTGGTGCATGCTCTGGTTATCTTTCGCTTGGACTACTGCAATGCGCTCTATGTGGGGCTACCTTTGAAGGTGACCCAGAAACTACAACTAATCCAGAATGCGGCAGCTAGACTGGTGACTGGCTGGGAGCGGCTACCGAGACCACGTAACACTGGTCTTGAAAGACCTACATTGGCTCCCAGTACGTTTCCGGGCACAATTCAAAGTGTTGGTACTGACCTTTAAAGCCCTAAACGGCCTCAGTCCAGTATACCTGAAGGAGCGCCTCCACCTCCATCGTCCACCAGATGTCAAAGAGAAAAACTACCAGACTTTTAGAGGACATCTGAAGGCAGCCCTGTTTAGGGAAGCTTTTAATGTTTGACAGACTATTGTATTTTAATATTTCTGTTGGAAGCCGCCCAGAGTGGCTGGGGAATAAATAATAAATTCTTCTTCTTCTTCTTCTTCTTCTTCTTCTTCTTCTTCTTCTTCTTCTTCTTCTTCTTCTTCTTCTTCTTCTTCTTCTTCTTCCTGAAGGAGTGTCTCCACCCCCATCGTTCCGGACACTGAGGTCCAGCGCCGAGGGCCTTCTGGCAGTTCCCTTGCTGCAAGAAGCCAAGTTACAGGGAACCAGGCAGAGGGCCTTCTGGGTAGTTGCACCCGCCCTGTGGAACGCCCTCCCACCAGATGTCAAAGAGAAAAACAACTACCAGACTTTTAGAAGACATCTGAAGGCAGCCCTGTTTAGTGAAGCTTTTAATGTTTGACAGACTATTGTATTTTAATATTTCTGTTGGAAGTCGCCCAGAGTGGCTGGGGAAACCCAGCCAGATGGGGCGAGGTATAAATTATTATTATTATTATTATTATTATTATTATTATTATTATTATTATTATCCCCTTGTTAACAGTCTGCTAGCAGCAGTTTCAGAATAAGTGTGTGTGCATCCAGAATATGACTTCTTCTTCTTTTTAAAGGAGATATGAAAATGATGTGGATGAGAAAAGCCCTGTGCAAGTGAAAGACACTATGTAGTAATTGGGGCTGAGAATTACTGTGCTGAAAGTACATATCAGAGGGCTTTAAAGAATTGATTTACTTTGACTGACATCCCCCAAATATTACATTCTTTCTCCTCTAAATATGCCCTGGAGAACATAGGCAGTAAAGTAACACTAAAGAAGTGCATTGGGGTGCAGAAACTTTAATATTAACACTAGCTCTTCCACAGAGTTAAGGGAAAAAGTAATATCTCAGGATTTTTTTTTAATATAAAAAAGTAACACCCCTTCACTTCAAAGAGTCTAGTCTGGCATCAGTAACACAGACTGCCTTTGATACCATATACTGTGTTGGAATGGTCAAGTGACACTTGCAAGCAAACATTATTTTGTTTAGCTTATTCCGTGTTTATAGCTGCAGTTATGGTCACTGCTGGAAAGCAGGTACCGTACCTTGTGGCTATCATCCATTCTTGTGACTTCTGGGATTATTGTACTGCACTTGACATGAGACTCTCCTTTAAGATTATTCAGACATTTTAAATGGTATGGCATGCTGTGGCCTCATTTTTGATGGATATTTTTCACAGGCATCATATGACACCAGTTATGAAACAGTTGCACTCAATACTTGTTGTTGTTGTTTAGTCGTTTAGTCGTGTCCGACTCTTCGTGACCCCATGGACCATAGCACGCCAGGCACTCCTGTCTTGCACTGCCTCCCGTAGTTTGGTCAAACTCATGTTCGTAGCTTCGAGAACACTGTCCAACCATCTTGTCCTCTGTCGTCCCCTTCTCCTAGTGCCCTCAATCTTTCCCAACATCAGGGTCTTTTCCAAGGATTCTTCTCTTCTCATGAGGTGGCCAAAGTATTGGAGCCTCAGCTTCACGATCTGTCCTTCCAGGGAGCACTCAGGGCTGATTTCCTTAAGAATGGATAGTGTTATGTTGTGAGTGTGATTTCAGCTCTTCGTGAAGTCAGCTCAGAAGTGATTCAGCATACTAGCAAGGAACTGCTAGGAGTCAAGTATAACAAGAACAGTCTTCTTTATTGCAGTAGGAATCTTGACTGGCTGGAGGGAAAGGGTGAGCTCCTTTTATACTCTCAGGAGCAGGGGTTGGAGAAAGGATACATTTAGATTTTGGCAGGAACCTATCAGAGTGAGGATCCAAATTGTGCTAACAAGTTAACCAATAGCAACTGTCCCCGCACCCATTTGAATCGCCCAGGAGCGGGAAAGGTAGTTACAGGACTAGCAGAGAAACTCATGAACACAGATTAAACCAATACATAACACCCCTTCCCTCCTAGTGCGCGAAGCACTCAAAGTCCCTCAAGTAATTAGGTGGCCGGCGGTTCCGCTGGGGCCTCCTAGGAACAGGAGTGGCTGGAGTCTGCTGCACCGGAACTTGGGGTGACGGTGGTGTTGCAGGCAGGATGGGCGGTGGAGACACATCCCTGGCTGGGGGCAGCATCTCTGAGGAAGCGGGGATGCTGCTACCTTCTGGTGGAGGCATTTCCAAATCGCTGGAACTGGCCTGGGTAGGAGGCTGCAGGGATTCAGTGTCAGGCAGTGTTTCCTCTAGGTCGGCCGAGTTCCCATCACTTTGGGTACTGTTGGGGGCACGCCGACGCAGCTGGTCTATATGGCGTCGCATCACTCGACCGTCGTCCAGCGTAACGAAATACGAGACTGGACCACTGGCACGGGTGACAACACCTGGCACCCATGCCGGACCTCTGGCGTAGTTTCGTACCCAGACTAGCTCTTCTGGGGTGAGGTAGCGTGTGGTGTCCCTTTCGGGCTCTGGCTGAGCTCGAGCAGGACGGGACGGGTTTTTGTCCGGGTGTACAAAGTCCATGATGGTGACCAACCGACGGCCCATCAATAGTTCAGCGGGTGACTTGCCCGTGACAGTGCAGGGCGTGGCATGCTGCAAAAATAGCATCCGGGCAATTCGGGCTGCCCAGTCCCCCTCCAGCAGGCGAGCGATAGCCTCTTTTGCCGTCCGTACCATCCGCTCTGCCTGTCCATTAGACGATGGGTGGAACGGGGCCGACGTTGCCCCCCTAATGAAGTTGTCTGCCAGGAATGCCTTAAACTCCTGAGATACAAAGGCCATTCCATTATCCGACACGATAGTCTCTGGCAGACCGTGGGTTGCGAACAGCTGCCTCAACACCCGAATGACCGCAGCGGAGGTCATGCTGGGAACTACTGCCACTTCCAACCACTTTGAGTAGGCATCCACTACTACCAGGAATACTTTCCCTTGGTGGGGTCCCGCAAAGTCAATGTGCAGACGGCTCCAGGGAGTCCGTGCCTGCTCCCACCAGTGGACTGGTGCCCTTGGTACATCAGGTCTCACCTCCTGACATGAGGTGCATGTTCGTACCCATTTCTCAATGTCCTGGTCCATTCCAGGCCACCACACATAGCACCTAGCCAAGGATTTCATTCGGACCATACCTGGGTGCCCCATGTGGAGCGTGCCCAGCACCCTGTTCCTGAGGGGTTCTGGAATAATCACTCTGTCCCCCCACAGCAGACACCCCCGGTGCAGGGAGAGCTCATGCTGCCTGGTTTTGAATGCCCTGAAACACTCTGGCTGGGGACCCTCTGGCCATCCCCTCCCCACCCAAGCAAGGACACGGGCAAGGACGGGGTCTCTCATTGTTCGGGTGGCAATTTCGGGGGCCTTGACCGGAGGGCCCGGCAGCGCCTCTAGCATCATGACACACTCAGCAGGTGCAGGGTCCCTGTCGGAAATATGGGGCAAGGGCAAACGGCTTAGGGCATCCGCATGGCATAGATGTGTACCCTTTACATGACACAACTCATACTGATACCCATTTAAAAATATGGACCAACGTAGCATGCGAGGAGAGAGCATCTGAGGAGTCTGTTTGTGAGGGACGAACAACCCTAGCAGGGGCTTGTGATCAGTCTGAATGGTAAAAGGCCGACCATAGACATAATCATGGAATTTTTTAACACCTGCCACAATGGCCAGAGCCTCCTTGTCTATTTGAGCATAGTTGCGCTCTGTATCGGACAGAGTCCGTGAGTAAAACGAAATTGGCCTCTCACTCCCGTCAGGGTCCCTGTGACTAAGGACGGCCCCCAGACCATACTGTGATGCGTCACATGCCAACACCAGTGGCTTGGACTCGTCAAAATGGGTGAGAACACTCCGGTTCGAAAGCATACCCCTAAGCGCATCAAAAGCCCTCTGATGGACCTGGGTCCAACACCAACTACTTTTTTTCCCTAACAATCTGTGGAGGGGCTCCGCAATGGTCGCCTTATGAGGGAGAAAGGTGTGGTAAAAGTTGAGAAGGCCTAAGAAGGCCTGAAGTTCTGTTTTGTTCCCTGGCCGAGGGGCCTCCGCAATGGCCCTTGTTTTGGCTGCTGTGGGGTGGATGCCAGCTGCATCAATCTCGTACCCTAAAAAATCGACTTTGGGCACCCCAAAAACACACTTCTCCTTTTTAAGCTTAAGCCCCGCATCCTGCAATCTGATTAAAACAGCACGGACACGCTCAAGCAGGTCCTGAGCATTTTTCCCAGCGATAAGAACATCATCAAAATAGGGCAAGACCCCCGGAAGCCCTCGTAAGAGGCGCTCCATAAGCCCCTGAAAGATTCCCGGTGCCACACTGACCCCAAACTGGAGCCTTTTTACGCTAAATGCACCCTTGTGGGTGACAATGGTCTGAGCTTCAGCAGAGTGCTCTGACACTGGCAGTTGTTGGTATGCCTGAGCCAAGTCAAGCTTTGCAAATACAGTGCCCCCAGATAACGTGGCCAACAACTGAGAAACTACTGGAATGGGGTATGAATTGCCCCGTAACGCTTTGTTAATTGTACACTTGTAATCTGCGCATATGCGCACTTCCCCATTTGCCTTCAAGGGCGTGACAATCGGGGTCTCCCATCTGGCGGATTCAACAGGTTCTAATACCCCTTGGGCTACAAGTTTATCTAATTCAGCATCAATTTTTGGCTTAAGGGCGAAAGGAACTCGCCTGGGCTTAAGCCGGATGGGAGCAATACTTGGATCAAGGGCAAAATCAATAGGGGCCCCCTTGTAACACCCCAGGGATCCATCAAAAAGCATTGCGAACTCCTGGTACAAGACATCAAAGTTTTCATTAGTCACTGTAACAGAATTAAGCCCCGAAATCCCCAGTCCCAATGCTGGAAACCAGTCCGTGCCCAACAGACTGGGACGGTTACCCTTAGCAATCACAAGCTTCAGTACGGCTGTCCTGGCTCTGAACTATACCTTGACGGAGCACATTCCCAAAATTGAAATGCGGCCTGCCGTGTATGACTGCAGTGTGACTGGAAAAGTCTCCAATGAGGGAAACTTACCCCCTGGAAAGAAGGAGCGGGCAGTTCGGTCGGAGACCATGGAAAATCCTGACCCAGAGTCAACTTCCATGTCGCAGGGATGCCCTTCAATCTGGACCCGGATGGTTGTCTTCTCCTGTGCGGGGAAGGGTACGGTCTTCCCATTTATTACGGTGAGGTAGTTGCAGTCATCAACGAGGTGAGTGCTGGATGCAGATCTGCGGTGCGAAGATCTCGGGGACACTGCAGAATCAGAGGTGGCAGAACGACAGACCCTTGCAAGGTGGCCCAACCGGCCACATGCCCGGCACGTGACGTCACGGAAACGACAATTTTTCCTGTCGTGGTTTCCCCCACAGCCGGCACAAGCAGGGCGATGGTTTTTGGATGCAGTGGTACTCTGGCGGACCAACTCAACCCCTTGCACGGGGCTCTGGTCTGGACTGGCAACAGGGTCTCCGGTGAAATGGGTGGTGTTCAACGGTGCTTTCGCTGGCTTGATTACGTCAGCGGACTCTTCCTTCTCTGTGGCTTCCGTGGCAATGGCTTCCTGCAGAGCGGAGGCAAGGGTGACCTCTTCTTTCGCGATGATGCGGCGGCGGGCCTTGCTGCTACTGAGGCCACAGACAAAACGGTCTCTCAGGCTTTCCTCGAGGTTGGAGAACCCACAATGCTGTGCAAGCTTCCGGAGCTCAGCTAGAAACGTTGCCGCAGGCTCCCCTGCTTGCTGCTGCCGTTTGTAGAAATCGACCCGCCTGGACATCTTGGTTGCAGTCGGAGCCAAATGACTAGTCATTTTGGCTATGATGTCTCTCAAAGAGGCATCCTGTAGTTTAACTGGTGCCAGCAGTGCCTTTGCTAGCTCGAAGGTCTCTGGGCCACAACAACTGAGAAATGTGGCCCTCTTCTTGGCGGCGTCTGTAATACCCCTTGCTGTTGCATAGAACTCGAACCGCTCTGCATAATCTTCCCATTTGTGTGGAGAGCTGAGCTGGAAGGGTTCCAACACTCTGCCGGCCTCCATTCCGCGGCTGGTCAGGCTGACTGATGCTGGTCGGTGAGGGCTTGAGCGTGAACAGCAGTTTTCGTTACTCAACCCTCGAACTCGGAACCTGGGCCAAGGGAATGTCTCCTTGCAGCCTCAGAATTCTGATCCCATCCTCGTCGCCAGTTGTTATGTTGTGAGTGTGATTTCAGCTCTTCGTGAAGTCAGCTCAGAAGTGATTCAGCATACTAGCAAGGAACTGCTAGGAGTCAAGTATAACAAGAACAGTCTTCTTTATTGCAGTAGGAATCTTGACTGGCTGGAGGGAAAGGGTGAGCTCCTTTTATACTCTCAGGAGCAGGGGTTGGAGAAAGGATACATTTAGATTTTGGCAGGAACCTATCAGAGTGAGGATCCAAATTGTGCTAACAAGTTAACCAATAGCAACTGTCCCCGCACCCATTTGAATCGCCCAGGAGCGGGAAAGGTAGTTACAGGACTAGCAGAGAAACTCATGAACACAGATTAAACCAATACATAACAGATAGGTTTGATCTTCTTGCAGTCCATGGGACTCTCAAGAGTCTCCTCCAGCACCACAATTCAAAAGCATCAATACTTAGGTAACTTCTAAGCACAAATCAAAATGCAAGCTTCAACTATACCCCTCCCCCCAAAAAAAGAATGAGCTCATTGAGATTTGTATCTGCTGCATCAAATTCAGTATGTGAGAAAAGTAGAATGTTCACTTACGTGGCCTCTGTTTAATTGCAGCAGCATGGGTCAGAATTCCCTGTCCAGTGAAGCCTGCTAATACCCTACACTGCCAATCTTCAGATGATGACTGGAAACATTATTTTATTTTTTATTAAAGGTACTTCAATTCCTATACAAACTATCCCACTCTGCAACTTCTTTGCTTGTGTGTGGATTTGGCACTTCTCTGAATTTTGCAGGAGTCCTCAGATCAAAAGAACATACCAAAATGCATTTTAAAATGCAGTGTTTGAGTTAAAACGCTTTTTTGAAATACAAACAAAATTTAAAAAATCCTTCCAGCAGCACCTTAGAGACCAACTAAGTTTGTCATTGGTATGAGCTTTTGTGTGCATGCACAAATCTTCAGATACACTGAAACAGAAGTCACCAGATGCTTATGTATAGTGAGAGGGTGGGGAGGGGTATTACACCCTCCTTGTGGTGGGAGTGGCTGATTGATTGACTGACTGATAGCTGTTGATGACTGTTAACGACTGCAATTGGTCTTACAGGAAAAAGCAAGGGGTGAGATGGCCCTTTATCATGTATAATGAGATAAGAATCCAACGTCTTTATTCAGACCTGGTCTCTCCATGGTTTTAAGCTTGGTAATAAGTTGCAGTTCAACAACTTCTCTTTGCAGTCTATTTCTGAAGTTCTTTTGTAATAAGACAGCTACTTTGAGATCTTGTATAGAATATACATTTTTGTAATATGTACTTTGAGAGAAAATTCATTCAGAAATACATATTTAAACACAGACTTTCATGTAGTTTGTCTTCTTCTACATTCACAGATTAATGCAGAAACAAAACAGAACAGACCTGTGAGTAAACAGAGGAAGAAGTAGTAACATAGCCTCGAAATAGTCTGATCCACTCATTCCTGTTTGTGGAGCTGTGGTGTTTTTAACCTTAATATTGAATTTCAGGTTTAATTTTGTTTGGAAATCTTTAAAGTTTTGCCAGCTGTCTCAATGTTCTTGGGAGGCAGGGAAGAAGAAAGGAAGAAAATGAAATCTAAAATAAATGAAATGCTCCTTTCACGCGTATAACTCCCTGACATGACATGAAGCTGGTTCTTCACATTTTCTTTCCTTTTTGGCCTGTCACAGCAGGCAGCTGATTCCCCCAGGAATTATAAAGTCACTGCAGAACTGCAACCCATTTATATGGCTTTTCTGGTACCCGAGGGCCATAAACACCTATATTTCTACAGGTGTACTTAGTCTAATGGTCCTTTGACTTCCCATCTGTCTTGCTTAAACTCTTCAATTCATAAACAGTGTCTGATATCACAACCTCCCAGCCAAGATTTCAGATCTGTTTCCTGCTTTTATGATATTAGCTTGGTTTGTCATAGCTATAAGGTCACCTGAGGCTGAGTTTTATGTATCTGACAAGGTGGGCTCTAGTTCATGGAAGCTTATGCCGCAATAAATCTCTTGCTCTTAAAGTGCCACGACACTTTGTTTAGGGCCATAAGGACGTAGGAAATTGCCTCGTACTCAGTGGTTCCCTCAAGCTCAGCACTGTGTACACACCAACTGGAAGTTGCTCTCTGGAGAATCAGAATGGGGGCTCCCCCAGTCCTACCTGGAGATGCTGCGGATTGAACATAGGACTTTCTACATTCAAAGCAGATGCTATACCACCAGGGGGAGGACCTTCCTAATATGCTGCCCTGTGAAAGGCCAACATTTGATGGGTTACCCCCAGCCCTCGTGATGCCAGCTTAAGCTGGGTAAACATGGTGCTGGGCTTGGGGAAGGAGGCACAAGGCTCTGTCAGGTTTTTAGAGCCTTCTTAGGACCCTCATACCTCCTTCCCAAAGTTGGGCAAGCACTTACCAGGGTTTGAGATGGCACTCTCCTCAGCTGCTCACCTGAGTATGGCTTGCACTTCCCTAAATCTGCCTTTGCTACCACTGAGCTATGGCCCTTTCCCTTTAGCTTTTTAGAAAACTAAACCAGCTATAAAAATTGTCCCCCACCAGCAGAATCTGAGGGTGACAGTCTATCTACCACCCACCCTAACATATGTAGGCCTACACACACACACACACACACACATCGAATCCTGGGCACCCTTATTAAAAATGATTATTTTGTTTTCTGTATTAGATGTTCAGCATAGTTCACATTTATTTTATTGCAATTATTTCTGTTTATATGCTACATACGAAAACAATGCCAGTGCCTTCACCCATGGCTTTTGAATGTACACACACATATATAAGTAGTACAATTTGTGAAGTTGTTGTTACACTGTCATCTGTGGACCACCTGATGTTCACAAGAGTGCTTCAGATTCATGGGGCTTCACAGAAATCAACACATGAAGTATTTGTGACACACACAGAAGTGTGTGCAAACAGATATCTGAAGATCATTTATGTGGACTAGAGATGCCGAAATGATTTCCCAGAGAATGTTTTTATTTACACTTCTGTTTCTGTCAAATGAGAGTGGCCTAGGCTGCATGGTATCCTAGAGAAACCACTGCAAACCTCCTTCTGATACGTAAGAATGTAAGAACATAAGAGGAGCCTGCTGGATCAGGCCAATGGCCCAACTCGTCTAGCAGTGGAAGAGCTCAGAACCCCTGCATCCTCTTTGCAAAAGAGCTAGCAAAGCCAACAGAATGATCCATCGAAGAAAAGATAGCACCAGGGATAAGTGGTCATAGATAATGAGAACTTCTAGTAGAAGTCAGAGTTCAGTAGTAAATCCCCACTTACAGATTCTGACAATTTAAATGCCAAAAGCAAAGAAAACCACTCTCTGCTTAGTGAGTCTCTTGATGCAGCTGACAACAGTTGTCACCAAGGAAACTAATGCATTGTGCAATGTAGGTAAGTATTTGATCATTCATTGCCAGTGAAAGAGCTGCAGAAATAAATACGATTCCACCTACAGGACCAAACTGAATGGGGAGCTCTGCCATTCAGGTTTGCCAATAGGAGCTAGAAGGTTGACCCAAAAAATATCACATAATCATCATGTCAGACTGGAAGATTACTGCAAACATAAACCTGCTACTTTAAGACATTGCCTTCAAAAATCCACATATAAACCCAGAAAATGTTCTTCCAAGAAATATCCATGCATCCATATTGATATTCACCTATTAATAAGCTTCATGCTTACTTATATGTTATATTGTTGGCTATTATTTTCTAATGTTATGTTAAAGGCAGAGGGCCTTCTCGGTAGTGCTGTCCACCCTGTGGAGCGCCCTCCCATCAGATGTCAAGAAAATAAACAACCATCTGTCTTTTAGAAGACATCTGAAGGCAGCCCAGTTTAGGGAAGTTTTTAATGTTTGATATTTTAACGTGTTTTTAATATTCTGTTGGGAGCCGCCCAGAGTGGGCGGGGAAACCCAGCCAGATGATATGTCTTATCATGTGTTGTTTCTGTATTTAGACTTTTATTTTTCTGTGAGCTGCTCTGAGCACATATTTACTTATGGAAAATCTGGTTTGTAAATATATTAACAATGACAATTATATCTGAAGATAAGTTGAAATCCCCAGACAGAAGAATCGCCATGGTGTGAATGGAATGATCTGAATGGAAAGTACCCTTCCTATGCATGCAAAGAAGGAATTCTACAGTGCAAACATGGCAGAAGAGCATCTGCATCATATTGTGTTCACCACAAGTTCCCAGCGCAATCGCCTCTTCCACTTCTACAGCACCATGGACAGTGCAAGTTGGATTCTAGCTTGTCATGTTGTATCAATCTAGGCTTGTGGTTTGTTTCCTTCAAAACAGACCATGAGCAATAAGCAAAGAACAAACCTTGGTTACTGCTCTTACTTTGTTTGGAAGAAGCAAACCATGATCCTGGTCTCTATACACTCAGTGTATGGGCAGAATATGAGATAAGGGCTAGTGGGTGCCAGTAACAGAAACTGACTCCAACCCTTTCACTCCGCTAAGACGCAGAAGTCAAGCACACATTCCTATGGACAGCTACCTGTAGCCCAAGTCCTTTGAGAACTCCCCTTGGAAGAAATCAAAGAGTGTCACCGTTTGCCTCCCAATCAGTATATGAACTTTGGGGTTAGTGAAATCCAAAAGCCCCTCAAATTCTATCTAAACCCTGGCCCCCCCTTCAAGCCACCTAAAACATTACATAACCATAACAAAAGAAAGGATAAGGGAGCCAGGACACCTCTGATTGCCTGTAATTTAAGCATTGCTGCCAATATGGCTTTAATATTGGCCATCACAAAAAGCTCTAAATCATCTGCTACCAATTATCCAGGGAGGACATTTAGTAATATACAATGGGGAAAATCCTATTACCAAGCTGTTGCACAGAATACACCACATCAGCCAGCAGGCAGCAGTCCAGTAGTATATTTTGGATTCTGCATTTCACAGTCTCAGAAAGAACCAATTTGGTCGTGGCCCATTTTTGTCAAAGTACAACAGGGTAAGAAAAATATCACTGAGTTACATTTAAATGCTATTTTGAAACACACACACACACACACACACACACACACACACACACACACACGAGACAGTTGAGTTGGTTCATATGGGTTCAAACATTAAAGAGCCATAATTTATTATCTCTTAGCCATAGCTGCCAAGTTATCCCTTTTTAAAAAGATTTTCCCTTATGCTGAATAGGCTTCCTCGCGAGAAAAGGGAAAACCTGGCAGCTATGCTCTTAGCCGAGGGCCAGTTATTAAAGTCCCTTGGCACTGTTATCATTCTATACACTGGTACCCCGGGTTACAAACGCTTCAGGTTACAGACTCCGCTAACTCAGAAATAGTACCTCGGGTTAAGAACTTTGCTTCAGGATGAGAACAGAAATCGTGCTCCGGTGGAGCGGTGGCAGCAGGAGGCCCCATTAGCTAAAGTGGTGCTTCAGGTTAAGAACAGTTTCAGGTTAAGAACGGACCTCCGGAACGAATTAAGTTCTTAACCAGAGGTACCACTGTACTTGTTTCCCCCAATAGGGGAGAGAGAGAGAGGACAGCTTTAATCTGGCAAGATATTATGCAGGTAAAGCAAGGAATGGCTGTTTCTCTGGAATATGAACATGTTCATATTCTCCACTGTTAGTTTATGTAGGAAGCTGCCTTGCCCCAAGTCAGACCATTGGCTCATCTAGCTCAGTATCCTTCACAATGACCACCAACATGCTACAGATGCAGGAGTGTTAAATATTTCATTACCATGTGACATTTCTGTAGCTAAAAGTAGAGCTGTACGCAAAGGAGCCTCTCAAAATTCTCTACCATATTTGTGGGCAGATTTTTTAAAAAAATCTGATTTCCACCCCCCCCAGGAATGAGAAATTCATTAAAAACAATTTAGGCCACCATTCAGGGTGAAGCCCATACAAGGCAGCTTATAATACATAAAGGGAAAAACCAAATACACATAAATGGAAGAAAATCCATAAAAAATTCCATGCAAATAAATGGAATAAAATAAAGTAAGCTATTAAAAACACTGCAAATTGACAGCAGGTAAAAGTATGAAAGGCTACTTTTAGAACTTAACAGCTCACCATGCAACAGAATCTAGAGGGCACCAAATAGGCTACCTCTGGATTATGTCAGTATACATTTGTTACTCTTTAAGATGCTAGCTTATTTTTTTTACTGTTTTTGCTGTAACAGACAAACACTGCTGCCCCACTTTACACACACACACACACACACACGCTTTTGAGCACTAGCTCAAAAAAGTTAGCTTCTGAGCACCAGCAGAAAACTTCCTTCTGAAGTGGCAGTCTTGGGGGTTTTTGGGGAGGGGGGGTTAGTCCACTAAACTGCCTGGGAAGTTATATTCCAAAAGAACATGCTAAACTAATTCAAATGTTATGCACTCTCTTCTGCAACTACTACCTATCTCTAATGTCAGCATATTATTAATGACTCAGTAGAAACCACTTTGCTAAGGAAGGTCATCATTCATATGTAATTTCAATAAGGTCGACCAAAGTACATTGAAATTGCTTTTCTTTCCTCATGGATCTGGTCCTTATAAGGGTGAATAGCATGCAGGTTGCTACAAGGCACACTTTATCCTATTTGTGCTGAAAATAGTTCCACGGGAACTAAAACTCATTGCTCTCTTCTTAATTTTTTTCCCTTGCTCCTAATATAAGGGGAGGTCACAGCTTCCCTGGGGAACCTTGGCCTCATGGCTTGAGAACCTGTTTATTGGCCTCTCTGCACTTTAAAAAGATGCAGCAGATACTGTATTTATAACTACATTAGAAAAGAAACCTTTTAACCTCTGTATTACTATTTTCACTGAAATATGATAACCAAGGGGGAGACAGAATTCTACGCTTAAAACAAGCCAACAAACCAGAAAGGACAAAACTGTGGCAACATAAATTTCTAGGTAAGAGCTTCTGCTCTCTGCACCATCTTTTTAGTGTGTTCAGTAAATGTGCAGTTGCTACTCATTTGTTGCATGGAATCTGTGCTCCTTCCTCATATATGTCTGCTCCCCAGCCCAAAACAAATGTGTTCAAACTGCAGCATTTTATTACTAGGAAAAGGCAAGTCAAATAGCACATCCACAGTCATTTAGAATCTTCAGCATTGCTTAAAGATCCCCTTTGTATATACCCAACAAGTAATATTGAATCTGGGTTGATTCCAATCCATTCATTGCAAGAGCAAAACAACTTCCACTCACACAATGGAACCTCTTCTCTCTCTCCTCCCAACCTTGTCTCCTGCCCCCCTCCAAAAATCTGCTCCAGAGGGTTGGGGTACACCCCCCCCAAGTTGATTGGGAGGTGAAGGTGGCAAGGAGGCAGGTTTGTTGCATGACAGGAAGCCATTCCACTCACAGTGACTTAGTTGCTCCAACATAAAACATTGTGACTAAATTGTTATTGGGTTGTTGTTGCTTTTTGCAGGTGCGTTTTTTTGGGTGTGTGTGTATGCGTGTGGTAAATTGATTGAACAATAAAAGGGAAATTCCCTGGGTGCCTAGATCCAGGTTTAGGGCAGAGATTTAAAATCACAAAACCAGTTTCCACCACACAAAAGAAGTTCCAATGCAACGGTAAGCATAATAGATAATACTCAGCCATTCTGAACTTTATTGTGCAAGTATCGCAAAAGATGTGAGTTATAGAAACTAAGCTGGGATGGCCCTAAATAAATCACATTAGGCTTTTTTGTGAAAATGTAAGAAAAGAGAAAAGTCACAGTATTGGTTCTGGATGTGCTTGTAAAATTCAGCTCAGGGCTTCGAGTTAATTGTCCTTACTACATTTCCTTTCCACCTCTTCAGATTAATTGATAGTTTTCAAAATCAGCTCATAGTTTCACATAAATCAAATCCAATTTAAATTTTCCATTTGATTGCACTCCATTATATTACCTTTTGTGGATAGACAAGCAAAACAAGAATATGATCTGCATGAAATTTCTGTAATAAATTATCCAAACCTTTGTGCTCTGGATCATTGCCTTTTTCATACTTTTCACTCTTCTGTGTTTATTGACTTAAATTAGATCTGATTACTTTTTACTATGTAAAAAGTAATAAAGCCAGCAAGAAAGCACTCAAGTATATAATAACTTGTCTTCATAATGCAACCAAAGCTAGAATTGGATTTCCAATTTATAAGAGCTGCTTAGGCTGTTGCCAGAAGCCTTTGCCCAAGTCACCTGCGAAGGAGAAAATGATATAATGCTGAGCAACAATCTCAGGCAGTCAATAACAAAAAAAGTAGGCTAAAATCCATTTCCTACAGTTTTCCCCTTTAAACTGAATGACATGACTTCAGAGCAAGAAGATGCCATCCACATGAAGGAAGGAAGCTGCCTAGCCAACTCATGGCCCATCTAAGTATTGCAGAAACTCACTTGCAGTGGCTTACCAGAATTGCAGACAGCAGTCTCTCCAATAACCTGCTTGAAGATACCAGAGACTGAACCGGAGTTGGGGTGGGGAATGCAAAGCATGCACTCTTTCATTGAGCTATGCCCTTTCTCCAAGAGCACTGTCCATGAGAAGTCCACTGCACATTGTTGAATGAGTGTGTAAAAGTGTCATTATTGTTTCACTGTACCTTTAAGAGTCAGGAAAGATTTAGTGACTGGGGCTCTGCAGCTGTGGAGCAGCTCGACAGGTGTTGCTGTGAAGCTGATGATGCAGGGTATATCAGGGGTGTTGTGTGTTGCCTCTGTGCTGGGCGATTTCCCAGTGTGCTCTTGGTGGGTGGTTTGGTTGTGTGGGTGTTTTGTGTAAGACTACTTTAATTGTTGTCATTTTTACTTTCTCCATTAAACCAAGCATTTGTTTAAGCCATGGCATGACTCTATGTGTAAGTTCCTCAGCCAGCTCCTGCTGATGCAACTCACTTGCTTATAACGTTAACACACATACCATGTTATAGTAAGTGCCTGCGACAAAGCTTCCCTTACTGAGAGCTAGCTTCAATAACAGAGCCTTTATTCTGGAAAAGGATGGGCAAAGCTTGAAAAATGTTTTGTTTTCCTTTTGGAAGGGTTCAGCTTTGCTCTGGACTCAGCAGCAGAGAATGTAAACAAAACCAATAGTGACAGGTAGGTAGCCGTGTTGGTCTGACGCAGTCAAAACAAAATAAAAAAATCCTTCCAGTAGCACCTTAGAGACCAACTAAGTTTGTCATAGGTATGAGCTTTCGTGTGCATGCACACTTCTTCAGATACACTGAAACAGAAGTCACCAGACCCTTATGTATAGTCAGAGGGTGGGGAGGGGTATTACTCAGAAGGGTGGTGGGAATGGGTGATTGGCTGATAGGAGTGGTAAGCCTGTTGATGACTGTTAACGGCTGCAATTGGTCTTGCAGGTAAAAGCAAGGGCTGAGGTGCCAAAGAAAGCTTTATCATGTATAATGAGATAAGAATCCAGTGTCCTTATTCAGACCAGGTCTCTCCATGGTTTTAAGCTTGGTAATGAGTTGCAATTCAGCAACCAGTAGTGTTTAGTCAACTGTTAGGTAATAATAAACTGTTGAACTTGGGTGTAGGATTGCACAGCAGGGATATATCCAGAAGTAATTAATTTATAAGAAGAGAAATCCTAACTGTTTTTGGTAGAAGAGAAAGAGTAAAACAATGGATTTATACTCATGCCATTGGAGCATCGAGTTAAGGGCACTGATAAACAAATGATAGGGCACTGATAACAATAGTCCTGCATTTTAAGCATTTGTTAATAAGTACAAATTATTCACCGGGGGGGGGGGGCTAGCCAGAAGATTTTGTTGCCACCATCACCAATTGACAGAGACTGATACAAAAAATTCTGAAACTTTATCCTCTGCTGTCAGATTATATAAGGATTGTCAGATTATAATCGGATGCTAAAATGCAACTCTCTGATGAGCCACACTGAGAAACACAAAAAATGAACTACATGAGTTGCTGTGGAAACTTTTTAGAGCTGTACAGGAGCAAATCTACACAAACATATATAGGAGCTGCAACCCCAATCCTCAACACCCCATTGTCTCAGGGTGCCTGGTTTTACTTCCATACTTCTAGCTGTCATCAACATGATCCTCCAAAACTGCATTTATTTCAGCCCTTCAGATAGAGATTAACACCTGCAAACCATGGTTTATCAGTCTAGAAACAAGCCGTTCACCCTCTCACTCTCTCCATACTTTTCGACTCACTTCTTCTTTCTTGCACCCAACTTCAACAACTTTCTTGCACCCAGTGCCTCATGATGTCTGAACCTAGAAACTGTGGTTTAAGGGTTCCCTACAAATGAGGACCCAGGTGGCGCTGTGGGATAAACCACAGAGTCTAGGGCTTGCTGATCAGAAGGTCGGCGGTTCGAATCCCTGCAACGGGGTGAGCTCCCGTTGCTCGGTCCCAGCTCCTGCCCACCTAGCAGTTCGAAAGCACATCAAAGTGCAAGTAGATAAATAGGGACCGCTCCGGCGGGAAGGTAAACGGCGTTTCCGTGCGCTGCTCTGGTTCGCCAGAAGCAGCTTTGTCATGCTGGCCACATGACCCAGAAGCTGTCTGCGGACAAACGCTGGCTCCCTCGGCCTATAGAGCGAGATGAGCGCTGCAACCCCAGAGTCGGACACGACTGGACCTGATGGTCAGGGGCCCCTTTACCTTTTTACAAATGAGGATATGAAACAGAGACTCAAAACAGCACAATCCACCTAAAAGACAGAGGTATCAGTAGACTTGGAGTGTCCCCTTCACATACCTTTAACCCTTCCCCTCCAATTGAATCAGCTCAATGAGGATTAAATGTGCTCAGTGGAACAGAGATTACCAACTAACGGGGAGTGGGGAGGAAAATCATGAAGAGATCCTGAAATTTGTAGGGGGCTATCAGTGGTGGACTTTGGGGGGGGGGCTGAAGCTTGAACTATCATGGGGGCTCCTGCACAACCAGCAATGAGGTCTGAGTAACCACTGTTGTCTTTGTTAATGGGGTTGTTCCATGACAGATCACCACACTTTTACAACATCTGTACTACTTACTGACTCTCAAATTTTGGGATTGTTGAAATACATACACACAAAAATAATCAATTTGAGTTGTGCAACTTAAATTGGGTCTACTAGACCCTTTAAAAAAGCAATGTGAACTGAAGTCACTTTTGGGGGTCCTTTGAGATCAAGGGCCCTAAAGCTTAAGATCCAATAGTTTCATAGTAGGTCTGGGAGTTATCATTCCAGCAGCAATTGAGATTCTGCATTTCCACATATTATGCATAAATTATTTCAAGATTTTTAACAGAATGGTGTGATTCACTCAAACTACTTTTGGGGCTCAAACTTTAAAGCCAGTGAACATTAGAAAACAAAACAAAACTATTTTGCCCTTGCCATTCTTTTCTGACTAAGTGACTGAACTGCCATTCAGAAAGCACTTCAGTTAGGCAGTTCAATAAAAAATTCAAATCAGATAAATCTGGTAGATTGGGGGTTCTCTTGCTGGACAAAAAGGAAGTTATCTACAGTCATGCTAGTTCTTTACTTTTCAAAGAAGCCTTCTGCCTTTGAAGCAGAAGGTGCTGCCTGTGAATTCTCTATCAAGTGGAATGATGTGGTATTGATTATCTAAATTCTTCACATAAAATTTTTCAAAAGCTTACCTATTATGTCATCTCTCCAGTGTTGCGAGAAAGGTTGCTTTGATCTCCATCACTGGGGAAGTTCTTTTCTGAGTTCAATGAAAGCCTCAGTAGATAAAGCAATTTCTCAGTTTTTAGCACTATACATATCTGGCCGTAATGCAATGTTCTGATTGCAATAACTTTCAGGAAATGAGGTACAATCCAACTACTGTTGCACTGCATGTGTTGGATGTACACACTGGTTTGGACGATACTACTAACAGCATCTATTGCTCAAAATGAAAAAGACATATTTACAGTATCGTTCTTGACACCCCAATAGCCATCCACACTATAACTAAGGAAGCACACAGTATGGCATCCAATTGTGCCAAGAACTGTTGACCACTGCCCCGTCTGGTGAGTTGCATCATCACAGTTCTCAGTGAACAACCTTCCAGACTGACTCCGCTCAGGCTGGCCATTGATTCCTCCTGGGTAGGATGGAGCACAAAGGAGCTTCCTGTTTCAGTGGAACTTGAGACAAAAAATCCTACCTGAGCTCCAGTGTCTCTTGATCCTAATTACTCTTTGTCCCCCACCTCCAGGTTCCTGGCTGACTCCAAACCGCTGCACACAACTCAAATCTAATGAATTGTTCAACAGTGACTTGTTTTTAAGCAAGAGTGAAAAGCATGGAGAAGAAGGGAAGTCCAGAATGGCAATAATAGATTACAAGGAAATGGGCAGCAAAACATCCATTTGCTACATTAGGGAAAGCTGATGAGTCACTTGCACTCATGGAGGTTCTTCAAAGCAACTGCAGTCCTGTGCAATTGAGGTTCCAGCTCATGAGGAAGAATCTCCATGAGCACAGCCAGTTATTCTTTCAGAACTTTGCCGAAGATACAAAGATTGGAGACGGAGCACAGCTTCCATTTAGTCAAATGGATGGACACCCTTTCATATGATGAATGTGTGAAGTGGTCTATAGCCTCTCTTCATTTAAATAAATGCAGGCAGGTTGGCAGAGAGTCTCCTAATATGACACTCTTCTCCCACCCAAACAGAATGTTTTTAAGGGAGTTTGGTCTCTCCTTCCTGTTTCATTTCCTAATCTTGCCACAAATTGCTGATCTGGTCATATAGCTAGCCAACTGCAAAGTGTTTCATAGCTGATGAAGGGAGTTGCAGCCTGGTAATAGTGAAATACAGTCAAGTTAATCAGTAGATAGACGAGGTGATATGCAACACGGAAACAAAAGAAAACATCACATTATAGGGCTGCACACCCAGATTATTACAAACACAAGATGGAATAAGAATGTATAATGGGAAGTGTTGGAGTGATCAAGCAGCAAAGGAGGAGGATGGGGAGAAATTAGTGTCTGTTTGCACTTCATTGCAAAATTTATATGCTCTGCAACAAAATGAAACAATAATGCAGCTATTCTACAAAATTTGCATTTCTCCAAATTTTACTAAGCAGTTCTCCAAACAAAGTGGGCACAGGCATGCATATATTTACAGAAAATGTATGCAAAAATGTGTATATTAGAAGAAAATGTGCACTGAAATGATGACAAATTCTTGTGATGGCATTAAAAAATAAAGCAAACTGGTGCAGAAATGTGGTGAACAGAACTTAAGATTTGAAAAATGAGAAACTGAGAAAAATCCAAGAACAGACAGATTCATCCAACCTTTGTTACTCCACATATTTATGAGAGAGAATGGGGCAGTGGATGACTGTGCAGAAAAAATTATGCTTTCCTTGCTGAATCTCACATCTGTTCCTCAACTAATGGAAAACAACTAGTGGATATGCAATACCTTGGAGTATCACAAGCAACACACCAAACATAATGTAGAGTATGCTGAATGATTCATAGTTTGTACATTTAGTATTTGATATTGTTTGCTGTTGTTTCTATGAATTGTAGATTATGATATATTGTTGTTGTTTAGTCATTTAGTCGTGTCCGACTCTTCGTGACCCCATGGACCATAGCACGCCAGGCACTCCTGTCCTCCACCGCCTCCCGCAGTTTGGTCAAACTCATGCTCGTAGCTTCGAGAACACTGTCCAACCATCTCGTCCTCTGTCGTCCCCTTCTCCTAGTGCCCTCCATCTTTCCCAACATCAAGGTCTTTTCCAAGGATCCTTCTCTTCTCATGAGGTGGCCAAAGTATTGGAGCCTCAGCTTCACGATCTGTCCTTCCAGTGAGCACTCAGGGCTGATTTCCTTAAGAATGGATAGGTTTTATCTTCTTGCAGTCCATGGGACTCTCAAGAGTCTCCTCCAGCACCATAATTCAAAAGCATCAATTCTTCGGCGATCAGCCTTCTTTATGGTCCAGCTCTCACTTCCATACATCACTACTGGGAAAACCATAGCTTTAACTATACGGACCTTTGTAGGCAAGGTGATGTCTCTGCTTTTTAAGATATATTACTTGAAGATAATTAGATAAAGGGGGAAGATATAATGATATTATGCAGAACAGAACATTGGCAAACTGCAACAGACTGTTTATGACATATTATCTGGAACTCTGATAGTTCTATTATGATTAATAAACTGTTGAAATCACAACATACTGTTAAAACAACCACAAAGTGATCTTCCACAACACATCACAAATCTTTACCACATTTATATATGAAGCAGCCATTTTTATGTTTCACAGACTTACCCCCACAAATTTCCCTTACCTCTTCAGACTCGGGTTGTTACATAGCAAAGTAAATTGGTAGTGCTCAAATCAATCCAAACCAGTAAGATATTAAAATGGAGGCCTGCTTATCTTGAAGCGAGCTCTCTGTGTTTAGTCTAGCAGATATTTTACATTAAAATATTTAGTCCCTACCATCTCTAAAGGAGAGTTTTGCCAATTTAATTAAGCTGATTTTTGTCTGAAACATCAGTGGGGGAGCCCTGCTGAGTAAGAAATGAAAGTGTATTGGCAATTTGGTACAATTTTACACCTTACTCTCCATAGAGAGCAAGCAGAAACCAAACACACTCTTTCAATTATTTGGAAAGTATCCAAACTTACAAAAACATAAATTCACTTTTTTCTTTTTTAAAAACACGTTTTATCCCTTTACAGACCACTCCTATTTAGAAGCACGCAGAACCTGAGAATGGCAACATGAATGAACTTAAAACTTGCAGATGATGAACTTAAAGCTCAACTCCTCAGCCTTCTTGTACTCCTTGGAGCAATCTGTGCTGTCATGTTGCGATAATACTATCACTAAAAATCATTTTTAAAAGAAGGAGCTTTTGACAGGAACAAATTTATGTGCCTTTCCTGTTATTTCTTTCATTGAATTTAATATTTCCAAATGTTCCTGGATAACTAGTCTTTGAGCAATTATACATTTGGACATTTAAGTGGACCAGCTGTGGTATGTTCCTATATTTTCATTTTTTTGCAAAACGTTGTCCTGTTTACAGAACTCTGGAAGACTGCTAAGTAGGATCATATACAGGCATTGCCTGTTAAGATGAGAGATCTCTCTTCCTATTGCATGCAGGGGGTTCAGAAGTTTCAGATCAAACCTTCCAGTTCCTTACTCAAGGAGAATGACCCAAAATGACTGACTAATTCTCTAATATTCCTCCCCAGGGTTTATACAAGCAGTTATACCATGAGATGAAGTCCGTGTCTTGCCCTATTTCCATTTAATGCCTATTATCAACTTATGAATTAATATCATTTTATTCAGCATTTTCATAAACGACAAGGATAAAGAGAAGTTGATAAGAACCTGCTGTGTACTATTATTACGGTATTATTATTATTATTATTATTATTATTATTATTATTATTATTATTTCTATACCACTTTGTGCAGATCTTCATATTATCGTGTAATGGTCTCAGATACAGTGGTACCTCGGGTTACAGACGCTTCAGGTTACAGACTCCGCTAACCCAGAAATAGTGCATCAGGTTAAGAACTTTGCTTCAGGATGAGAACAGAAATGACGTGGCAGTGGGAGGCCCCGTTCGCTAAAGTGGTACCTCAGGTTAAGAACAGTTTCAGGTTAAGAACGGACCTCCAGAACAAATTAAGTTCTTAACCTGAGGTACCACTGTATTCTGTATGGTCAACTTGGATGAATGGGCTAAAGACAGAAATGAGTGCAGGACAGAGGCAAAGACAAAGGAAAGCAAACGCAGGGTAAACATATTTCAGAGTGACTCCGAAGCATCAAGTCTGTAGCAAAAAGAGGAAAGTATAAGAAGGAAAGTATAATAAGCAAAGGTTGCGTTTTCTGAATTCTTAGGGGAAAGATAACTGAAGACAAGAAAGATAACTGAAGACTCTACTGGTTTAAATCATAAGAGGAGAAGAATTCAAGAGAAAGCCTTTATTTTTTGATGGCTACTCCCAGGATCTGCAAGAAAGGAAAGCAGAACAGAACAGAGTGTTGAACAGTTAGACTTTGTTCAGAGATTTGCCACATTAAAAATAGTTTTCATACCCCTCTATCCTAATATGCAAATTTACAACCTGATATGAAAAGGCATTTATTTCTAATAGCTGGAATAACAGTTATTCCCTGCTAATTTTGGTGGAACATATTCCTCAAGTAACTGCATGTGAGATTGAGGTGTTTGACTAGTTTCATTAAACTGAATTTAAACAATCAAAGGATTGTGTACAGTATATGACGCACCTTGTAGACCAGGCATCCCCAAACTGCGGCCCTCCAGATGTTTTGGCCTACAACTCCCATGATCCCTAGCCTAGCTAACAGGACCAGTGGTCGGGGAAGATGGGAATTGTAGTCCAAAACATCTGGAGGGCCGAAGTTTGGGGATGCCTGTTGTAGACCATATCTAACAGGTACCCAGGATTCTCACAAAACTGCACTTTCACACAGCACCTATCACAGTGTATGTGTGCGCAGCGAAATTAGAAGTTTAGTTTTCCCAGCAAAGCCACACAGAGAAGTTTGAGCTCTTGGGACATGCAATATCCTGACAGCAGAAGTGCTTCCTTGACCAAACATATCCAGATCTCCTGCAATAATAAATGAGTAACAACTTGTCAAAAACCAAAGCCCAAGGGCAGACTAGTGCCTTATGACAGATCAGCAAGCCAGCACCAGCGAGACAGTAATTGGTCAGGCAGGCAGAAAATCAGTACCTTGGCAGAATTACCTGGCAGCCTCTCTTGGCAATATCTAGTGTCCAGACTGAAGCAGAGAGTTTTATATTAGACAACTGACACAGGATTGGCTCTGTTTTCACCTGATTCCCTCAGCAAGAAAAATATCCCAGCTTGTGTGATTTGTTAATTTGCATTAGTTTTTTTATAATTTATATATTGCTTCCCACTAAAAGTCCGGAGCCGATTTACAACCAACTAAAACACACACACACATACAATAGTACAATTACAAAAGCACATTAAAACAGATTGGGCAATATCATCTCGTATCGTTGGTGTGGTCCATATGCTCAGAAAAACAAAAACATCTCAGAGGTGGATTGAGGGCACTGCAACTGTTTCTGTCACTCTGAGTGCAGATCCTAGGGGGCACAGTAGGGCGCAAGAACGACGTTGTGAATTGAGCAAAACGGAAGTCGAGAGGTTGGGGGAGGGGGGGCGCTAATTCTAGCCTCGCACAGGGTGCTGCTGAAATTGGAAAGACCAAATTCTGTCCCTGAACATCTCTGGGTTTAAAGTCGTGTGAGCAGCTGACTGTACAAAAGAAAGCATTCCATCTGTTGCACCACCCACTTTTTGCTTCTGGCCTCACCTACCACTGGCTTGGCACCCTCAGAAAGTTCCCTGCAAGGTTCAGCTCTGGTGCTGAAAAAGAGTTTCTCCTCTGCTGCTGTAACCCAGACATTATTCAGCCAGTTATAAAATTTATCAAGAACTGGAAGTGTGTGTGTGTGGAGTGGGTTAAGATGTTTATCTTGTAGTACTTGACAAGGAAGACTGCATACATTTTTATTACATTAAGCATACAAGCAATTCTTAATGCAGTATTTAAGAGCAAGGGAAGAAAACAGCCCATATCTCAATTGCTTTGCCAGGTGAAATATCTAAAAATATAAGCTTAAAGTTTAGACTTCTACATTCATCATCATCCTTATTATGATTATTATTTTGGTTAGTCATAGAGAATAGGAAGCTAAGTGATATATTTCTTAGACTGGCTTCTAGTTTCTTCTAATCAACCATATTAATATAATTCTTTTATGATGAATTGAATAAAATGAAACCTTTTAAAGAAGCACCCAGCTGCTGTGGGAAGAAGATAAAGGAATGTTCCTTTAAAGGAATTAAAAAGCACCAGGTGAAACCCTTTCTTTTCTTCTAGGTCTTTTGACATCTGTTTTTTTAAAAACTCTGCTTTTATCTGGCTCCACTGCTGCTCTTTTCTGCACTAATTTGTTTATTGGTTTTGTTTTAATTCCGTTGTTTTTGATTTTTTTATATTGGAAGCTTTGAAAATATGTATTGCACAGCAAAGATAGCAAACATTCAAATAAGCAAACTAAATAAATCAGGACAACATTTCTATGTTTTAGGTCAGTCACACCATGATGAATCAAAAACCTGAGCAAGTGGCGAAATTCAACACATTCAAATCTAACTACTATGAATATGATAGACAGGCAGGGCCTGCTGTGCCCAATTGTTCACAATAGAGTGGGAAAAAAGACCTAATAGCACCTGCAATATGCACAAAACATATTTCCTAGTAATAATGATCAGCAGGTAATATTGCTAATAAAGCTACAATATTGGAAAAAGCAGCCACTTTAAAAAGTTCCAGAGAAAGCATTTAACAATGACAAATCGTCCTGGCATACCCATTTATTCAGAATGTACTTTGCCAACTTGAGTTGTCTAACGGGGGGAAAACTAGGCTTTTTTTAAATACTTGGAGCTTTCAGGTTCTTTGTTCTGCTTCACAGATTTTTGACTGTTAGAATGATTCTGGCTGTCTAGAAGAAAGCGGTTTATAATAAATACTGTAAGGTTTTACATATTTTGTCAGCCATAAAAATTACAGTCTTCGGATTCTTTGTTGTGTTGCAGAGGGAACTGAGTAGGTTGCCTGAAGCTTATGCTTTTAGAATCAGCCACTTGACTCTGTAACGTTTCCCTTATACAGTTTTCCCCCCTAAGTGATATGGTAAAGAGATACCATAATCTCATGTCTTTAATCCAAAAAGAAGTCACTTAATGATGCTGAATTTACATAAAATACACTGCTGCTGAAACAGCCGAAGTAAAGAATGGGTGACCCCACAGCTGTAAATTTGTATTTCTCCACACCACTAAAAAAAAAGTGTGGGCTCTGTAAAAAAAAAGAGCTTAATTTATACTCTTCACCATTTCAAGCCATCTCAGAAAAGCTTATTGCATTTTAGGAAGAGCTTTTCTTCCCCCTTTTTTGCAGCCGACTGAAAAAAAATTTAAAACTCCTTCCCTTATTTTATTACAGAATATTTCCTTACGCTCGTAGAATGAGGAATAGTCTACTTCATAAGTTCTATAAGGTCTAGTAACTTTCAGCATCGCATGCATTTTCAGTTATAATTAAACAGGCCCAGACCATTCCTTTCTACAGAACATGGCCAATTCACAGAAATTTAAGATCCATAATTGCCTATACCATTCCATTAGCTCTATCAACTATCCTACAGATTATCGCTCTTCGCAGAAGTACGCACCCTCTCCTTGCAGGAATATGCCATGTGCATGTGTAGCAATGAAATGCTAAACATGTCTGCTCCATGGGACTTACTCCTGGATAAGTGAGCATAGGACTGCAGCCTTTAATATCCTATCATTTTCCACATGACCTATGGGCAAGATGAGTTCTATTACTGTCACTGCCTCATGCTAGAACATCCGCTCACCTGGGGGGTATTTGCTGTCTAGTCTCAGGTGGGCACCATCTTCCGATGTGGTCAGGGGAGGAGAAAGTTCTTTGGCACCTCCCCTGACTACCAACTGGGCAGGCCTGTGTTGCTGGAGTGTCAGGCTGGACCAAACCTGCTCCCACAGTATTTAGGAGGATGAGCTTCCCTCTTTGCTGCTCATTGCGGGATTTACCACCTACGCTGATTATTAAGGGCCTACTCAAAGACAACCGGGGAGGTCAGTGTGAGGACCTTGCTATCGTTTATTTGGTCGTTGTATTCGGGACCAGGGAAGATTTTTTTTCCTGCAGGTAGACTGACCAGCTTGAAGGTTTTTGCCTACCACATAGCAACTTTGGCAGATAAGGCAGTGGGCTGACTCTTTAGTCGAGCATGTACCACATTAAAGGGGTCCAGGAGGGGTGAATCTATCCGCGAGTCCACATGGGGACCGATGGGCCAAAACACCTGTCCTAATGGCAGCCTGTGTGGGGTCATGGCATCTGGTCCATGTCAGGGCTGAGTCCGCAGCACAAGGCCAACCCTGCTGAGTTCCTATCGGCCAGAATGCAGGCTGCCCCATGCCAGATACATGACCGATGCCTTGACCAAATCTACTCACATCTGTAATCCATAAAGTTGTGACCCAATTCAACCCAATACCAACCTCCTGTTTTCATTTCCTTGGTCCTCCCCACACCAGGCTGCAGACATCATGTGCCTGTGGTGGCAATAATACTGCTTCAACTAAACTTACATTTACACTGAATAGATCTCACTTTTCAGGATACATATGGAAAAGAAGGGAAAAGGCACACTCTGCAAAAGCTTTCAGGTTTACTAAAAGCCAGTCATGTCACAATTTAGTGCTGGGCTGCATTACTTTTGGTGCAGGAAACAAACTGTATCCTGGCACTGCCCTTTCATATGCTTGGCACATACACCTCAATATCTGGGCCTCATTAAGCTGTTATGAGATGCCATATGAAGCTGGTGGGCTGTATTCAGTCTTTGACATGTCACACATTGTATGGGCCTGATATAGTGTATAGCAGCTGGATAAATGGATATATGAAGATGCAGACTGACTCTCTTGGCAACACAGCCATGTTATTCTATTTCCAAGTTGCAAGTTGATCTACATTTATTGAAATATCACTAAGATGCAGAAAATGGCTGGTGGTTTCACAGTAGATGCACACGGAGCTGAGTTAGCACTGGACTTGCACTGAAGCAACTACCCAAGTGTTCTACCATGAGCTCAAGCACTGCAGAAATCCATATCCCAACTATGATAAAAGGTCCCATTAATTGGCCTTTGGTATGCAGCCAAAGAGCAGCATTCCCATGAGAACCACACCTACATTGCTCCAATGTACTGATCTGTAACAGCCTAACCCAGATAGCATACTCTTGCCCCCGGCTTGTTCTGTCACGAATTAGGAAGCCATTGGGTGGAATCTGAAGTAGTGCTAATTCTGGTTCCTTCAAGCACAAGGATTTCCACTTACACAATGGAGTGTTCTCTACATCTTCTCCCCCTCTGCCCCCTAAATGTCTTCTAGGGTTTGTTTCACCCCTCTCCAGCAGATCTGAGGAGGGCATAGGATGCATGGGGTGCAGGGGTGCCAGCTTGCAAGGGAGATTAGGGGGCTGAACTTGCACGGGTGGCGTCACGCACAACATCAGGATGTCGGGAGGAGCTGGGGGTGAAACGGAATGCACCAACAGCACGGCTTCAATGGCCAGTGGCTCCTCCTGTTGCTGCTGCTGCTGCTGCCTCCAACAAGGGGCTGCTTCAACCCTCCTTCCCCTCTATGGCAGGAGGAGGCAGAGAAGGAGCCAGTCATGGCGTGCTTGGCTCCATGCTCAGCCTCCCCTGCATCCTGATATTTTTGGACATTAGAGGGCCTGTCCACTGGCGGATGAAGGGGGTGCGGTGGGTGCGGTCCGCCCTCGATGTCATCCCTGAGGGGGGGTGACATCGCCGCACCACCCCCTGGGACGCTCGTTGTAGGCTAGCACCACCCCGGGTGCACAGCTAGCTCTGCCTCTGAGCCTGCCCCCAAAAGTATTGGGGGGAGGTTCAAAAGAGCTCAGCCCCCATGAGTTGGCACCCTTGATATAGTGGCAAGCAAGGGGGAAGTCCTGTTGAACAAGTGCAGATCCTTGACCTAACAGGATGCAATAACTGAATACCTCCCATTATATTCTCTCTCTCTTTTTGGATTAACAACAACAATCTCAGTTATCTGTTTTGAGCATGAATTTTGAATTCTTCTGAAATATTTAACACCACAAAGTGAGATCTGTCATGGCAGCTATCCAAAGTCTCCTGATGCATTAAGAACCAAAGTTCAGTTGAAAGCCAAAGGGAATTTAGTGTTTGAATGCTGTTGTTAGGCTTTGAAATATTTTTCTTTTCAACCAATGCTTTATTTCTGCCCCTTAAATCTTCATGTAATAAGATCTGAGCTTCATATCCCAAGAGAAGCACCGTTAACTTGGTGACTCTGTGGGCATTCCTAGATCCAAATCCACTGAGGACTCTGACATCCAAGGTCAGAGCACTGCTGTGGCAGCAGAAAAGGGGTAGAAGAGTGATATGCAAAAATGTTCACATCTTGAATTCAGCTAGGAATCCGGCACACACATTGCCCTAAGCCGTGTCATTCAGAGCGTCTCAGCCTGCCTGAAGGGAAAAGGAACAGTTCTGGCCCCCAGTGTTTACCCTGTGGGTTCCAGGAGTCTGGGAAAGAAAAGTCAGGAGGTCAGTTTCATAGACAGAGACTATTATGCTGCATGAGTAGCAGGAACAATCTGAAGTACTTCTTTGCTTAACTATGCCCTACAACTACATGGAAGACCCAGGTAACAGTTAAGATTGGAGCAATCAAATGACTAAACAACACTTGTCATCCAGTCTAACATACGCCAGTATCCTGGAGATGATCAATGCAACAACCCCTGCCTGAAGGAGTGAATATAATATTAACTGAAGCCTAGTGCTGCAAACATGCAATAAGTGTGTTTGCATTTGGTAGTGCTTGCCCAAAGCACTCTGTAGTAAAGGAACGCTGCTGAAAAATGCAGCAAGGCATAACGGAAACAATTCATTGTACATTTTCACTTTCTTGCTAGATGCTGAGCATTCACGAATTTCACTGGCAGCATGGGGTAAGTAGGGACACAGATGGAATGGTGAACAAGGGGGAAGGGCTCTGATGTTCACCAAAAATTGGCACATTTTCTACCCAATGGAAATATCGGCAGACTAGAATGGTGGAATAACTGGACCTTGTCAGCAAGGATTTTATGTTCCAGAGGTTGTAATCCTGTGTACACTTACTTGGAAGTAAGACCAAATTAATTAAACGTGACACACTTCGGAATCATAGCTGCCAAGTTCTCCCCTTTTTTAAGGGAAATTCCCTTATGCTGAATAGGCTTCCTCGCGAGAAAAGGGAAAACTTGGCAGCTATGTTCAGAATACACATGCATAGGACTTGGCTGAAAATTGCATTGTTCGTTCAGCAATAAACATATCTACTGTTTATACACTGCTTGATTAAAAAACTAAGAGGTTTACAGGAAATTGTATAAAATCAATCAAAAACAGCAATTAAAAACAGTAGACATGATAAAACTATTAAAATATGGTGTTTTGTTTTTTGAAGAAAAAAACACACCCCAAATATACAGTAATAAAATTGCATGTCTGGGTAGGCTTGCTTAAAGAAAAAGGTTTTTAAACAGGAATCAAAAACTGCATGGTGGAGGTGCCTGGCTAATATTAGTAGGCTTACACCAATGTGCAAAGTGTACTATGCCAAGACTGAAAAGTTCCATATTCTGTTTGCTTCAGTGAAGTGGTTTTTTTTTCCTTTCCAAGATTTCAAGTGCATCTCCTATGTTAAATTCAGACTTTGGATGGTCAAAAAACATTAAAGTAAATTCTCTGCTTAGAGATAAGGAGCATCTCAAGGAAAACTTATTTAGAGGGTCTTCAAAGGCACTTGAAGAAGGCATGCAATCACTGTTATACATGCAGCCCATATTGGCTGATACTGTTCCACTCATGGGGCGGGGGCAGCATGGTATGTATAATCTCTAGATTATACATCTAGAGCACCAAATTAGATGCTGGCACAGCTTTATTAAGTATCATTAAAGCCACCTTAACATCTCGTTTTGCTTTATCTTGCAATAAATGAAACGAAGCATAGACCTTTACGCAAATAGACAGTTGCAGCTATGTTCATGAAATCACTCCACTCCACCTGGTTATCTTGTTGTACGTAGCTGTCTGGGTAAAGTTAGAACCACAAATTTGAAGCCACTTAAAGTACTTCTAGATTACAGCTTTAGCATTTACAGCTACAGTTTAAAAGTTTTGGGAATAAAGCTTCGTGCCACATCTATGTTTTAAAGCAATGAACTTTCCTTTTTAAATGTCGCACTTTAGAATAACCTTTAAAGACTATGTCACTGGAATTCTAATATAAACATATTTGAACCAAAATCTATACATTTCTAGAAAGCAGTAACTTCCTGTCATTGCTTTCCTTATAATTTGTTTGAAATCAAATGTCTCATTTACTCTTAAAACTGAGTCTTATATTAAGACTCAATATAATAGTGAAATTTTCTAAAATGGAGAAAAAAACCAAGACAGTGGAATTTTATTTTTAAGTTTCCAGTTTGGCAGTTTTGAATAAGGTTACCTGTATTTTTCTTTCCCACTTGATAAATTACACCAACCTGTAACATTCTGCTTTCCCTACAACAGCACAACACCATTTAACACTTGGCTTTATCTTTTTCCAAATATATTTACAAACTAATAGATTATAAGAAAACATGGCGAGTTATTAGGGGTTCATTTTTAATATTTTGTTGGAAGCCACCCAGAGTGGCTGGGGAAACACAGCCAGATGGGCAGGGTATAAATATATAATCATCATCATCATCATCATCATCATCATCATACTAGACTGGATCCTGACAAAGTTAGTTGAATTTTGGGCCCATTGAAAGCCATGGGAGAAGTAAGTGGTGGCTTAAACTGAGTGTAACTAACTCATTGTGGATCCAAACCACAATTTATAAAATTCAGTAGTTCCTCAATTATTTTGTTCTCCTAATAATTGGGCTTACTACCAAATTTGTGGTTTTGGGATTGCAGCCTAAATTACCATTTTGGATGGAAGGAAAACCACTTCCAGAACTGTAACATAATATAATGGAACGATTGGGGAATATAATCCAAGTTTGCTGATTTCTGTGTTATTTGCTTCCAGGGGGGGAAATATTTGAAAATAATATGAAAGTGGGTGCTAAGCTTGTGCTATATTTCACTATAGTTCCACTATATTCCACTATAGTTCTGGAAGTGGCTTTCGCATCATGCGATAGCTCAAATACAGTATAAGGTGGAAATCAACAGTTAGGGAAATGTTGTGAAAATGGAATAAGCTACCAAGGTTTCACATAGCAGTCCATGAAATTGAGCACCAGGTCCAAGCAGCTTCCACAGAAGTGGCACAGGGCTGAACTTTCTATCCATTTTGGCTGCTCTACTGTGTGCTTGGAGTTTACTGGTTCGGTGGGCCTAGCAAGGTCCACATTAACCAATCTGGATTTATGTATTTATTTCAATAAACTGCAAAGGGCAGTAGGGCTTCCCCTTGAGTAATGAATTCTATTCTGTCTTTATTAAGAAGCTTTAAGTAAATTAATTGCTAACCTAGAAGCTGCGATAACATAGTGGATTTTTTTTTTAAAAAAAACCCAACAACAGTACGTTACTTCTCTCTTCAGTATAATTATGTCATTTGCCCAAAACAGAGTTGAAGCCGCAGATCCTCCTCAAGCCACATGACACCTGAAGTTGACTCATGTAGCAAAAGCTGGGGTAGAAAGATGGGATATGAATCACCTGCTTTAAAATAAGTGGGGAGTGTGTTTACATGAATAGGTACATTTGCTTTTTATAATCAACACATTAGAACAAAAATCAACATACTGTGCTAATCACAAAGCCCTATTGGTTGTTAATCTGATAAATCATTAAAGCACAGCTTGGGAAACATTAACTGGCATACACAAACCCAGAACCATCCTTCTTTATAAAACAGCTGAGGGTTTTCTTCCCTCCCTTTGGATAATCTGTTATTCATATCCCAGGACTTACGGTAAATGCCTTAAGGTATTGAATTAAAACCCAGAACACACACATTTGCAGAAAAGCCAATTTCCCCCTGCCAAACCTGGCGAATAGAAATCCCCAAGTTAAAAATGGATTGTGATATGGAATGTGAATGAATATTCCAAGTGTTCAGATGCTTTCCCCCCCCCCCCTTTAAGTGGTCAGTACCCTGGACCTAGGAAGAGGTTGGGGGCTTAGCTGGTGGAAAGGGAAGGGAGGACATAGCACCATCTCAACAGTAGACAACTGTCAGATTGAGCACTCAACTCGCCATAACCCAGGGGACCTGTTATCGGGCTTTGCCAAGGGATGCTTTTTTGTGTTTTGTGCATGAGAGGATGATATATTAATTTGGGCAGGTGCATTGTGTATAAGGTATGCATACAGAGTACGTGCACGCAACAGAGGCAGCAGAGAGTTCTGTGGATTTTTATGGATCGTTCCCATTTGTTTCCTTTACTGCATAATGCACACCTCTTATTTCAGCTAGTTCGGTTCAAAACTGTGCCTTACTTCTGACATTCTAAATGTGAAAACCCACTTTCTGAAAGGTACTTTAATTCTGCAGTTCTGTTTATTGAATATATAGCCCTGTTATAGGAATCAATTATTAGGATTCTCATTGGTGATCTTTGGGAGTGCCTGTTATATAAAATGCAGATGGAAATTGTATTCTTTTCTCTCCACTAGCCCTTTGGCAGACAAAACAAGCCTAAGTGCACCACAAAGCAACAGCTCCTTAAATTTTGCACAGACATTTGCCATATTTTATTTTCCCTTTCTAGTCACTTTTCAACAAACCATTAAAACAAATCATGCTAGCACAGTACTAGAAATGTCAACGAACACAATGAAGGTTATATAACCATAAATCTGTGGGCAGAACACAAGGTGGTTTGTGTATAGCAGAGGCACTCTGATTTACAAATGCAGTGAACTTTTGAAATCTTCAAAAGCTAGGAACGAATTAGGAAAATGACAGCCATGTACCATGCATATCTAATTAATACACAACCATCATAATGTGCCCTCTGTTCCACTTGCATATATCAAACCATCCTTTTTCAGAGCAGCCTAGCAGAATTCATTTTAGCTTGTTTCGTGGTAGGCTGATGTGTCCTGAAGGTCTGGCACTCTAAGCCTCTGTACCAAACAAAGCAGCAGTGAGGACCAGGCACAAGAACTGCTGCAGCTGAACCATCTTAAAATGCCAGTTGTTGTGCCAGTATCCTAGACTTTGCTAGGTAACTGTGATGATGCAACAGTGTGGACCAGCTCTAGCTAAAACGGAAGAAGCCGGATAAGATGACTACATATCTATCACCTCCAAAGGGGGAAATGCATCACCCAAAGAAAGGACAAAAGCAAGCACAGATTTGAATGAAATCTACATGTCCTAATTCATACAAATAGATACACTTTTAGAAATAATGACTATAGTGTAAATAGAAATATAATATGCTTTACCATAGCGGGGAAAACCACGTGACAGGAAGGGGTGTGGCTCAGTGGCAGAACATCTACTTCGCATGTAGGTTCCAGGTTGAATCCCTAACATCGCTAGGTATGGCCTAGGTGGTCCCCTGCCTGAAACCCTGGAGAACCACTGCCTGTGTAGGCAATACTAGGCTAGATGGACTGATTGGTCTGGCTCAGTATAAGGTAGCTTTCCTGTGTTGTTCCTGTGACCTGTGCGTCTGGCTGCTCAGTCTATGCTCCAGCTGCTAACTGCCAATGGGCAATTTCAAGGTTTCTGACTCCCTTCTCATGGTTCTTCTTTAAACTGAATGGGCTGGGCAACCTTTCAAATAAAAGTTACCTCCGACAGAAAACTGCTCTCTGAAAGCCCTTCAGAACACCGTCCTTGGTTATGACATATGGTCACCCTAAGCCAGATGATGGCTTTGTTGAAGAGTCATTCCCTGTGTCTGCAGTCATGGGATTGTTATCTATCACATGACGGTATATGTTTTCATTCCACAGAGTGGGAAGTAACGGAGACAGGATGCTTGTGTTACTGTGTTCCGCGAAGTGGGACTATTGTCCTTTGTTCTTTCTCTTTGCTGCCTGATGCTAGAGAGAAAGGGAGCCATGTTGCAGTGCTCTGTGTGTATTTATATGTAAATAAAATAGATTAGCCAAATGCTGAGTTGCTGAGGTCTGTTACGCAAACTGCAAAGACTCTGCGGATCCCTAAGCATGCTAATGCTTTTTGGCATCAGTCGCTGTGATGTTCGGGCTGGAGAAAGCTTTTGAAGCTCCCGAACGATCGACCAGGAGGGAGAGAACATGCCAGTCAGGCATGTGTCTTTATCAAGGTCCTACTCGTGTGTAGGACGACTCCTAAAAGGCTTTATAGTGGAACCTCGACTTACGTACGGCTCTACTTATGTACGATTCCAGTTACAACCTTCAGTAGGGCTTCAACTTATGAACTTTCCTCTAGATATGAACAGAGGCCTTGCCAACAGCCCGGAGTTGCCCAGCCCACTGCAGGGCAGCGCTGGGGCCTCTGCTGCCAGGGAGAGGGGGGCCCCCCAAAGCTGTGGAAGAGGTGCCGCCTGCAAGAGGCAAAGCAGGGCACACTGCAGCCCCAAACCGAGGAACTAACCTGAGGAAGTCCAGAGAAGAACCTGGCCAGGCAAGAAAAAAAAGTGACTCTGGCCGAAGTGAATCAGCTCTTTACTGACCCTTGCCCTACCCCCAGCTTGTAGCCAGGTAAGCCCACCCACCCTCAATGCAGGTAAGAAAAAAAATAAATGTTTTTTTTTCAACTACAATACTGTCTTATTTATTTTATAGTCCAGTACATTGATTATTTCCTTCATTTTATGGATCTATGGTCTCGTTAGACAGTAAAATCTGTGTTAAATTTCTGTTTTAGGGGGGTGTTTTTCATCATCTAGAATGGATCACTTCACATTTCCATTACAGTGGTACCTCTACTTACAAATAACTCTACTTACGAATTTTTCTACTTACAAATGGAGCTCCGTCCGCCATCTTGGATGCGGTTTAGATAGGATTTTTTCTACTTACAAATTTTTAGATAGGGTTGCTTCGACTTACGAATTTTTTCTCCCAATGCATTCCTATGGGATTCGACTTACAAATGTGTGTTCGGAACACATTAAATTCGTAAGTAGAGGTACCACTGTACTTTCTATGGAAAAGTGCGCCTCTACTTACCCTGTTTCTCCGAAAATAAGACATACCCATAAAATAAGCCGTAGCAGGATTTCTAAGCATTTGCGCAATATAAGCCATAACCAGAAAATAAGACATAGTGATAGGCGCAGTTCTGGAGGGCACCAAGGAAGAGGCTAGGCTGGACACATAATAAAAAAATAAGACATCCCCTGAAAATAAGCCACTGTGTGTGTTTTTTGAGGAAAAATAAATATAAGACGGTGTCTTATTTTCGGAGAAACACGGGTATGTACGTTTCTAGTTATGACCGGACCTCTGGAACAGATTATGGTTGTAAGTAGAGGTTCCACTGTATTTAAAGTTCTTACTTGGCAAAGAAAGTGGGTGCAGAGCAAAGCAGGACTGAATTCTGCTTACATCACCTAACCAACAACAAACAAACAAACAAATGGGAAGGCACCAGATATAGAAGGCAGAGGAATCTTTCACGATTCTTTTGCAGCAGAGTCAGAGGCCAAAGACACAAGTTGGTTGGAGCCTAAGAGTCCTTCTGATAAAGATTTCTGAAACACGTTAAGACACAATAAATGTATTTCTGTGTACCTGGAGGCTTTGTACTTTGGCCTGCATGTCATCTCCAAGCCATTCCACTTCAACTGCCACACACCTGACTGTGTCACTTAAGATAGTGATATTGCTTTTTGAACCCCAATGGCTACGAATGCCTTTCTAAAATCTTGGGCTGCTATCCAAAACACATTGCAACAAAGTAGTGCACTTACTCTAAAAAGCATTTTGTGGGTTCATTACACACAGATTTCTACTTAATCTGTCTAATGCCGAAAGACTAGTTTTCCCTATTAGCAATTCACCACCTGGTCACTGATAATGAAATCTGCCCTTGTAATGCTCCTTATTGTAAAGCTGCTTAACAGTAATCACCATGCACAAACATTATAACAATAACACTATAAGGGAAACAGAAAAACAAAATGATGACAAGCTATTATTAAAGGATCTCTCTCTCTCTCTCTTTTTAGTGTAAAAGTATGCATACCCTGGGACACAGGTGGCGCTGTGGGTTAAACCACTGAGCCTAGGGCTTGCCGATCAGAAGGTCGGCGGTTCGAATCCCTGCGATGGGGTGAGCTCCCGTTGCTCGGTCCCTGCTCCTGCCAACCTAGCACTTCGAAAGCACGTCAAAGTGCAAGTAGATAAATAGGTACCGCTACAGCGGGAAGGTAAACGGCATTTCCGTGTGCTGCTCTGGTTTGCCAGAAGCGGCTTAGTCATGCTTGCCACATGACCCGGAAGCTGTACGCTGGCTCCCTTGGCCAATAACGCGAGATGAGCACCGCAACCCCAGAGTCAGTCACGACTGGACCTAATGGTCAGGGGTCCCTTTACCTTTACCTTTATGCATACCCTTGAATTACTACCAGAATTCAATTATCTTTTAACCTGGAAAGTCAACTGTTTGATAATACAATCCTAAAGTACCACCTTCACAATCTTCAGTCCTATACAATGAGCTTATGGGAATGACACCATGTCATGATGTAGCCAATGAGGACAACCATCTTCACCATACACACAAGAATAAGATGTGAACTGGCCTCTCCCCCACAGGGTTAACTGCAGTGGCTGTCATCTACTATTGAGCCAGGTTCAAAGTCCTTGTATTAATTTACAAAGCCCTGAGCAACTTAGCTCCACGGTACATTAGGGACCACCTAAACGCAGGTGGCGCTGTGGTCTAAATCACTGAGCCTAGGGCTTGCCGATCAGAAGGTCGGTGGTTCGAATCCCCGCAACGGGGTGAGCTCCCGTTGCTTGGTCCCTGCTCCTGCCAACCTAGCAGTTTGAAAGCACAGCAAAGCGCAAGTAGATAAATAGGTACCGCTCCGGCGGGAAGGTAAACAGCGTTTCTGTGCGCTGCTCTGGTTCGCCAGAAGCGGCTTAGTCATGCTGGCCACATGACCCGGAAGCTGAACGCGTATGCCGTCTCCCTCGGCCAATAAAGCGAGATGAGCACCACAAGCCCAGAGTCGTCCACGACTGGACCTAATGGTCAGGGGTCCCTTTACCTTTAAACCCTTATTATCCTGGCTTGATCACTGACATCATCTGCATCCTGGCTTGATCACTGACATTAATCGCTAGGTTCACGAAGGATCAAAAAACATCTGTAAGAAGCCATTACAAAAAGAAAACAGCTGCATGGGATGGTCTTTATTCCCATTGCATTTTTATATAGTTTTTTTTCAAAGGCGAACAATGTATTTAGCTGGGAAACAGTAAGAACTGCTTGAAAATCCTTCCTCGCTATTGCTCATAGGCTCAAAGACGGTGCAGCCATTTTCTTTTTGTGGTAATCAGATAATGGATCCATCATTAACATCACAGGTATCTTCTCAGGCATACACAAAAGTGTATCCTTTTTGCTATGGATTAATTAATCAATCTACAATGGCCACACCACTCCCTGGTTCCATAGGGAGTTGCAACCGAACTTTGCCTAAAGTGGAATTTATGTGACAGATTTCACTGGACAGAGTATGTGGGGGAGGGGGAATTGTCATCATAATCATTAATTCATGAGATGTTGAAGATAGAAAACTGACAGGCAGCTTTGCTTTGCTGTTTTCTGTAGGTGTGTATACATGACAAAGGAAGGGTGTAGTAAAAATCCTTTCCCGCTTAACCCAAATGAATCCACAAAAATTGAAACGCAGTTATCACCCCTACTCCTTGGCTCCTACTCCCGCCTTTTTTTGCTTAGGGTACAGTTAAGTCATAATATAAATTACAACTTATGTTATCAAACTTTTTCATTAGGTCTTGTGTCCTTCACCCTACTCAGAAAGTAAACGAAGACCCAGCAATTATCTCACTATACAGAGAGCACACTGTTTGTTTGTTTGATCCATAGTCTGAGTCCTTTGCAAAGCATTTAAGGATTCCTAGAATGATAAGTTTTCCAATCGCAAAGCAAGAGATAAATCTCTTGATAGCCCACCTTTAAGGCAGACCTGGGGAATGTGCCTGTTCAGAACTGCAGGTTCAGGCTGTGTTTCCTCATTAATATCTCCATAGCAAATGCTCCAGCTGATTTCAGCATTACCATTATTAATAAGTATAATAAAACCACCAGTGGGCAAAATAATCAAGGAAGGTATGACTAAACTAAATGACATGAAAACCTATTGAAATTTTCTTCTTCTTTTTTTGTATGTTCTGCAAGTATCCTAATTATTCATTTAAAAAGATACTGCAGTGTTTCACATACTAAGTGCACCTTACGGTATATGTACTCTCAAAAAATGTTGATTTGATTAATTACACATGTGGATTGGCCACAGCTCTGTTGTCAGTGTATGCTCAGTAGCAAAATGAGGCTACATGTTGGATCTGAAAACTGCAAATCTATCCGTCGTACATAGCTGCGAGTATGTTTGTAGAATAAAATGAATCTTACTTCTGAATAAATGTGCATAGAATTACAGTACATTGCAGCTTGGTTGCATTTGGACCCCATTGATTTAAATAAGAGCCTAAGGGCAAGTAACTCTTCTGGATTCACCCATTACGCTTACTGAGAGTAAGTCCCATTGAACTCAATGGAGCTTATTTCTGGGGAGGCATATAAGGGATTGCACTGTTACTGACACAGTCCTTGGTCCCAGAGGTTCTTTTGCATCCCAGAGGGCATCTGATGATAATTGGCTCTTAATGATGGTGCTCTATCTTTGGCAAACCTATTTTTGAAAGCCACAAATGCTTACCTTACATACCATTGCTAATCATCTCCAGGCTTACTTATAATATATTTTAAGTAAATACGTAGTGAATAGTAATCAGTTATTTCACGCATGCTAAATGAGGTGGTCTGAAAATAACTTGTGTCTCTGGCTATTTCTTCCCTGGAAGCAATCTGAAAAGGTTGGTGTGCATCTGCTATAAAATAACTTAAATCAATAAACAAACCATTAAACTATGGACTAGGTTCTGTCCTTAGTATTAGAATAACACAATAATACTGTTTTATTACCAATTGCAAGCAACTTGCAGTTGGGTTTGGAGCTTAGACGCCAAGTATCCCGCTTTTCGCAGGAAACCCCCAGATTTTAATCCGTTTCCCGCTGTTCTCCCGAATGGAGAAAAAACCCGGAAATCCCCCGCCCCGGATTTCCTACCTGCCAGGGAGCCTCCATTTTGGGTGCCACTCTTCCCATGTGTGGGCACCGGAAATCGGGCAGAGCGGCACCGGAAGTCGCTTCTACACAGGCCCGGTGACCATCTTGGTGGTGGCCGCATGGCGGCGGCCGTCACCAAGATGGCCGTCGCCGTGCAGCCACCACCAAGATGGCCGCGGCCATGCGGCCACCACCAAGATGGCTGCCAGGCATGCATAGAAGCGACTTCCGGTGCCGCTCTGCCCGATTTCCGGTGCCCACACATGGGAAGAGTGGCCCCGGAAGTTGCTTCTACGCAACTTCCGGTGCCACGCCACTGCTGATCCCGCATTTTTCAGTGGGAGACTTGGCAGGTATGGTTTGGAGTAGACGTTGGGGGTGGTTATTTTTCAAAAATATTTCCGTATTGACTCTGCTTTATTAAAATGATATACTCATATTCTTCCTGTCACACAGCATCAGCTAATTAATTAGCATGTGAGAAGAAACTGGCCCAATTTCTGACTAATTTCTAGAGCTGACAGGTACAGGCTGCAGTTCTCAAGTTCCTTTCTCTGTGTAAGTACCCCTACTGGCTTTAGTGAAACAGTTTCAGACTAAAGGTTTGGGGACTGGGGCCAAAAAGGAGTAGATAAATTCTGAATGCTATTGACTTTGTTTTTAATTCATTTACGCACCCAGAATTACTGAATAAATGTCTAGGGCTCCTGACTCGAGTCTGAGCAGAAACCGACCTCTATGTAGGAGGCCTTAATTATGTGTTCCAAAATATACTTTTTTCTTATGAGCGTCATGAGAAATTGCCCTCAGGTGCTTGCATATGTTAATGTGTTGAATATTAGCATTTTATGCAAACAGTCAGAGCAAGTGGAGCTGTTGTTGATAGTAAACTAGGAGTGCCATATAACTTATGCAACAGTATGTTTAGACGTTGGTCACATGACAGGTCCATTTTTGGAATAATTTTCATGTCCGGCTCATTTAATGATTTATTTCTTTTCTGTGCCATTGTTTTTCAGAATGAAAGCTATTCCATCTGAACATACATACATAGTTTTACAATTCACAGTCCCATTTACTATTAACATATTCATATTTTTACATGCCAACTCTCCCCTTATTTTCTTTTCCAGACTTTCAGCTCTTTTCTTAGTTGTTCCTCTGCAAATATCTTTGCCGTCTAGTAAAATCCAGCCATCCACATCCAGGGTGGGAATAACGCCCACTCTAATAACCTACTCCAGACTAGCAGCTGCTTGAGTGACTCTTCAAAATCTTGGGGTCACCATCAAGCACAATTAATGGATTCAGTTCAGGGATCTGCTTTTCAGCTATGTCATATCTAAGATCTGTCTAGCTAGCCAAGATACTTTGCATTTTATGCAAATCAGCCCCGCTATATTTGCATACTTAATGTGTATAATTGCCAGCAGGAGTGTGACTTGCACTTCTACCATGTACAAGAGTCAGCAAGAGAAAGGACAACTGAAGGGCCTCTTAACTAGCCTGCTTTTTCATTGTCAGGAGAGAGAAGTATGTCTCATCAACCTGGTTTTACTCCCCCCAAATTACAGAAATCCCAATTCTCTATCTGCTGCAACAATGCAGAGCCTCCAAAACATTTTCCCACTACAAAAAGATGCTAGCTCTAGGCCAAGAGATAAGCACTTGCACATTTTTCTCAAAGATCCTAGCCATAAGGAAAAGCAGTTTATCTTCTGCTAGTTGCTGTAGTGTTTTACTTTCACACCAACCCATTTTATTTTACCAGCCCCTCTTTTCCTAAAATATATGGAATGGACGCTGGAAATTTGTTTGCTATAGGTGTGTTATGTGGGAATGGAACACCAAAGTACTCAGCAATTGTTTGTTCAGAAAAGGATGTCAAGTGAGTTAACTGATACCCCCCCATCCTACACCAATTAAAAGTAACTCCCACTGACTTTAATGAAATGTTCTAGATAAAACTCTAAGAGGATCGTTCATTTGTGCCAAGACTAAGTCCTGTTCCTACCTCTTCTGTTGTAAGATAGATGCAAAGTATACATACGTTCTGACATGCATGATCTCTCTTAGTGATTTAAGAAAATACACATGTGAATTACAATGAAGCCAATGGGATTTACCTCTAAACCGGATTATGCTGAGGATAATCAGGTCAGGAAAGCATCTTGACCCAAAGCCTAAATCACCATTACGTTTTTCCTGCGCAGATAGAATGCAATGTACTGTTTCATGGATACCCTTTACAGATTCCCCTTTATTTTCTCCACAGTGCTCTTCTTCATAATCTATTTATTACTATACAGGTTGATAAGGCATTGAGGGGAAACAGAAACAAACACACAGGTAGTACCTAATTCATGGTAGCAGCAGTCCCAAACCATCACCAATACTTCCTGAGCTACATTTGCTCCAAAAACCTCTTAGCAACTTTCCCAGAAATCTCCCAATTTTAACTGGTCGTTTCTATTTGCCTTCTTACCAAATTGGACCGCATCCTTCACGTGGCCAGAATACCATGGTTCACATACTAAGCTTTCTTTCTTTCTTTTTTTAAGGCAAAGGGAACCCTAATGGGTCATCCATGACCAGGCCACAGAAATATTTGCACAAAGGAACAACAGTTTATTATACAGGCTTTGATTTTCAGAGCACTCTAAAAATGTTGTTACATGTGTATAAAGAGCAGAAGCCAAGTGAATTTCCTAAGAAGACTTTTTTACAGATTCCTGACCTATTTCTTAAATCTGTTGCAATGAAAAGAAACAAGCAGGGTGGTGAAAAAGTACACTATAATTTAAACATGTTCCTATACTTGAAAGTTAACAGTTATATTCTTCTTGGCTATAAAGTTTGCTGTACCAATATCTTTCAATGCTCAGATATAAAATTTGATGTCATACAGTTTATCCCTTTTTTCTTAAAAGGAAAAAAAAGGACATTCTGTGCAGCTCTATTTATTACACACTCAATTTACAAAAGGCAGAGATAAGGAACGGGAGCTAGATAACTCTACTCCAGATAGTTTGGTTTCTCTTTAACAGGGAAAAGGCACTTGTTTTTTGGCAGCAATGTCAAAGATTCTTTTGTTGCTGTTTGAATCCCATTTAAACAACAGGATCTCAGTTCAGCAACCCCACAAATGTCATTTTCTCTGGAGATGCTTTCAATATTATGCAGCCACAAGAGTCTTTGTATATGTAAGCCAGCTTCCTTTTTTCAACACACTCTTCTTATGTCTGAAAATACTAGTTGGCACTGGAAATCCTCTTGTTGAGGGGTACCATCTTGCAAAATTACAGAAAAGTCATATGAAAGAATTTTGAGCTTTAGTATTTCCCCCAACCTACAGAAGAAGAGGATTTGGGGCTAAAATACCAAGATACAGTGTGGGTGCATTGAGTTGTAAGTGAGCATAATATGGTCACCTCCACACTGTCTGTATTTGTGGGAGGGGTTCAACTCCATACTAGAGCTTTAAAAGTGCACTTAAAACAGAATTACTATGCTCTGTCATCCTAGAGCAATAACTCCACTTTTTTAAAAATGAACTTTTGCAGTTAGGGAAGTAATGGGGAAATGCATGGAAAATGTGGGATCAACAAATGATTAATGGAAAGATGTATAAACACCATGCAAACAAATCAGAATGAATGCTGATGGTCAAACAACTTCCCAACTAACATATCAGAGCAAGCACTCAATTAAGGACAGATATAGATATTGGTATAAAACACTTGCAATTTTTGACCAGATTGCCTATAGATGTAGACTGTTTGGAAAAATATATTGACACCTGGAACGACTTTATACAGAATGTAGTAGGTTATTAGCAACCATATATGCATATTAGGATAATAATATCACTTACACCTATACAATAAGTGAAAACCTTTCAATAGAAAATCAGTATTAAAAAGACCCGATATAGTCCAACCTCCACATACAAAAATACATGAACAAATCAGGATGAATGCTCAATAAGCAGGTTGCCTAGAGTAAGATTGTAAGATCTGATTGCTGTATATTTGGCTCTGAAGGTGGCCACCTAAACTTAGAATGTATATGCATTTGGGGGTATGGATGAATTCATAAATGCCTTATGTCTTTTTTTTCCTTTAAAAAAACACCCAAACAAAGCTTTTGATGCTAGGATTTACTACCTGTGGAATGTAATGACATTACATTGACTTGTATTATATCTACTCAATGATTATATGGGCATAACTCAATGTTTGAACATATGTCTTGCATGCAGAAGGTCTCATGTTCAATTACTGGCACCTCCAGGTATGGCTGGGACAAACTCCTGTCTGAAACCCACGAGAGCTGCTGCCATTCAGTAGACAATACAGAGCTAAAGGGACCAATGGTCAGCTTCCTATGTTCCTAGAAATATGCACCTTCTTGGATGTTAGTTCTCCATGGGCATGATGAGTTGATACCCAAGGGGGAGATCTAAGGTACTATCCTATTGTGTTTCACGTGCTGAATCTTCTCACTACAATGCAGGATATCAGTTTCAACTGCATTTTATCCTCCAGGGCAATAGCTACCTATCCAAGGACCACATGTTGCATGAGCACCATGGTCAAAATGTCACACTGAGCACGTATTTCACAGGAAGAGGCAAAATGCACCACCAATTTTAATCATCAAAGTGGCAGGGGAAAGGCGCACCAGAGTCAGACTCAGTCCAATAACCCCCTCTAGTTGTTAACAGGTGATCAGCATTGCCAGATGTACTTTGTAAAGTAGTCTGCCAAGCTGATATAATCTAAAACAAGGAAACGAAACCATAAATAGCAGCGTTTGCACTCTGAGCAAATACAAACTGTATTATCAAAAACACACCCACAAACACACACAGAGAGAGCAAAAAGGAACAATAAAAAACAACAACACACCTATGCACTAAAGACAGATTCCGGAGCACGTGTTCCTCAAATGCTCTTCACCATTTTAAAATTGTGTATTTTGTAGCCGGCAGCATGTCACATCAGTTTTAACTCTGCTTTCTATGCAGGGACACCCTGGGGTGAAAGCTCATAATGTCTAGGTCTCATTAGGCTATTTCTTGAAGCATCTGCCTTAGTGCACTTCTGATTTACAACTAACACTTTCCCCCATCAACACTGAAATCATCTCTCAGATTCAGTTGGAAAAGAATGTAGGCAAAGCATTCCTGTGGATACTGGTGAGTTCTCTGTGTTTTAAACTGTACTGCCACCCCCACTGCCCATTATTAGCAAGAGCTGATTAGAGTATGCAGCCTTTCATTCAATTTCCCTGCAAATTTCTAGGAGGTGGGTATGGGTGGGAAGGCTTCTTAAGGAAGCTTGCCTATTATGACTGTATCTAAGCTTGAAACTGGGGCAGAAGTCTGAAGAAAATGTTTTCATCTTATCCATTAGGCCAGGGGGTCAGCAAACTTTTTCAGCAGGGGGCCGGTCCACTGTCCCTCAGACCTTGTGGGGGGGCGGACTATATTGGGGGGGGGATGAACGAATTCCTATGCCCCACAAATAACCCAGAGATGCATTTTAAATAAAAGGACACATTCTACTCATGTAAAAACATGCTGATTCCCGGACCGTCCGCGGGCCAGATTTTGAAGGTGATTGGGCCGCATCCAGTCCCCGGGCCTTAGTTTGGGAATCCCTGCATTAGGCATATGGCAGAAATAACCCACAATTAACATGCCAACAGTTTATCACTATAAAATAGTAACCAGTTACCTTGATGATAGATTCACTAAAGTAAATATTTAACAATAAAGGTCTCTCCTGAGATAAGTAGGCATGCATATCTTGCTAATTTTTCTTCAGCAACCCAGTGGTTCTTAAACTGCAGTTTGTGGTGCTTACCCAGCTGGCCCATGACAGCATGACAAAAACAACTGAAGACAAGCAAAGACTTTTACAACAAACAACAAAGGCTTAAAACTCAGTTCCTTCTGAACTTCAATGCAGCTACACTGAGCACAAGAGAAGCACATAAGGCTGCAAGTTCTTTAGTGATGTTGTTGTTTTAAAGTCATGCCAGGTAGAACCTGTGGTCCAGAGTGCAATATTTCTGAATGCTTTTAATGCAATATAGAAAGCAGAAATTAGCCAGTTTTAAACCTGAGGGTATGATCTGAGACTCAGCTACATTTGTAAAGATAAAGCGCTTTATATACATTATAACATTATGGCACTATACGGTGCTGTGGAGTCCCGTTTTTCGCCAACAGAACTTCCCTCTATGAAGTTTACAAAGCATTTAACTGAATCACTTCTTTGATGTGCCTAGATCCAGCCCTGGTCAGTGTGGCTTTTTTATACATACATTTTACAGGTGAGAGAGAATTCAAATGCTGGCTTTAAAGTGAGTCTCACTGAACACAGTTTCACTTATTTCTGAGCAGAATTGCATTGGATTGTCCTACATAAAACCTACAGCTGAGGTCTTTTTAGATTCTTCATTGAAAGAGAATTTAACCGGAAGATAACAACTGCAGGCATAATGGATAGACTACTCCAGCTATGCACAGAACCTTTGTGTCCCCCCATCCATAGAACCTTTATATAATTGAAATCTCAGTGAAAGTCCAGACTTAACATTTGCACATATTACAGTCACAGGACTGAGGTTTTTCCACAGCGCATGAGAAACTACTCACACAAAAATATTGCTGTCTTGAGCCCAAGGATCAGACACAGTTTGGATAATTCTTTCTGAGAAACTAAATGAATGCAAAAAATCCACCTTAGAAGGCTTTCACATTCTCATTTTTACTTCTTCTTTTTTTGCAGGTCCTTTATTTCAAATATAAAGCAGTCTGACTGAAGAGTTCTCAGTTCCTGGAAGCAACCTTATTCCGAAATGGAATTGCTCATTTTAATAATGCTACATATTGCCTTGATGTCCTTAGGATTCGAAAATAAGAGCTTATTTATTTACTCACTTAATTTTTCAAGTCACTGTTCCTTCCAACTCTACAATTCTATTATTCTTTTCACTGCTTGGTAATGCCACAAAACAACTTTACTCATTACGTAAATCAGGGGTCCCCAGACTACGGCCCGGGGGCCGGATGCGGCCCAATTGGCCTGCCAATCCGGCCCACGACGACCCCCGCCACTGCCCGCTCTTACGGCGCGCAGCGCGGCAGCGCTCTTCCGGGTTGGGGAAAAAGCGCCGAAAATCCTTTGTGCGCATGCGTATGGGCCTCTCCCGACCCGGAAGAGGTCATTTCTGGTGCACTTCCGGGTCGGGGGAGGCCCATACGCATGCGCACAACGGATTTTCGGCACTTTTTCCACCCTGGAAGCGCGCCGCCGCGCCAGTAAGCGCCCGTGCGCATGCGCACGGGCGTGCACTCCCCCGCCCGCCGGCCCGCACAGGCGCGCGCTCCTACGGCCCGTCGCACGATCGGCGCGGTGGGAACCGGCCCAAACGCCGGTAAGTCTGGGGACCCCTGACGTAAATGGTAACTGAGTTTCAGTGGGAGTCACCAGCTAACATCTAACAGTGTTTCTCAACCAGTGTGCCTCCAGATGTTTTGGGACTACAACTCCCATCATTCCTGACCACTGGTCTTGCTAGCTAGGGATGATGGGAGTTGTAGTCCCAAAACATCTGGAGGCACACTGGTTGAGAAACACTGATCTAACAAACGCCTAAAGCACTTACTGCCCCTGGCCAGGAAACCTTTCCAGCCAATAGATCCCGCATTCCTACCAAGTTTGATCAGGCATTGCATTACATATCCTGAAAGAAGCAAGCCTCTTCTCATAAAGGAAATTATTTTTGAATAGAGGTGGAGCTCTGACCTCTGGTGTCTTCACATAGAATGTGCTGTGAACTCACTGGTTGTACTTGACATACAAGCAGAACAACAGATGGCACAAACATGCCCTTAGTATCTGTGATTTCTTTCCCCTTGAGTTGTTGGCACACCTCACTGCCATTCCTGTTCATCATTGTATTTTAAATATTTCGAAAAAATGATGCAATTCCTTGAGGTGTGTACTGCAGACCCTTTGACAGCTGAAGAGGCAAGCTGTTTCCATTTTAAGGCTGCACTCTTATTATGTAAACATACTTGGGAGAAAGCCCCAGTGAACACCATGGTCCCTAATTCCAGTGGGCTGAAAGATTTAGAATGTATCTTGAAAAAATGGTTCACTTCTTCAGCATGTAGTAGAAACTTCTAAGAAGCTTCAGTTTTCAGTATTTGGTTTTGAACATTATCTCTGAACTGCTTGATCCGCCTTGTTAAATTCATGCATTCTTGGACCCATGATCCAATGAAGGTAAGGGTAAACGACCCCTGGATGGTTAAGTCCAGTCGAATCCGACTATGGTGCGTGGCGCTCATCTCTACTTTCTGGCCGAGGGAGCCGGCATTTGTCCACAGACAGCTGGGTCATCTAGCCAGCATGGCTAAAGCGGTTTCTGGTACAATGGGACACTGTGACGGAAGCCAGAGCACACAGAAACACACTTTACCTTATCATTGCAGTACAGGGGTACCTTGGTTCCCAAACTTAATCCATTCCGGGAGTCTGTTCCAAAACCAAAGTGTTCTAAAACCAAGGTGTGCTTTCCCATGGAAAGTAATGCAAAATGGAATAATCTGTTCCAGACTTTTTAAAACAACCCCTAAAACAGCAATTTAACATGAATTTTACCATCTAACGAGACCATTGGAGCCATAATATGAAAGCAATAATCAACGTACTGTACTATAAAATAAATAAGACAGTATTGTAGATCAAGCATGTCCAACAGGTAGATCGTGATCTACCAGTAGATCACTGGGTGTCTGCAGTAGATCACTGGTAGATCATTGGCTCCCCCCAAAGAAGCTGAACAACTGTGGCTACCCTAAAAAAGCTCAACATTTTACCTCCTCCCTGAAAAAAACTCAACAACTTTGACTTGAAACCCCCCCCCCCCCAAAATTGGTCTTCCTCCTTCCTAAAAAAAGTTCAACAACTTTGACCTGAACCCGGGGTAGATCACTGCCAGTTTTTAACTCTGTGAGTAGATTGCAGTCTCTTGGCAGTTGGCCACCCCTGTAGAGGATTAAAATAAAATAAATTCTTACATGCACTGATGATAGTCATTGTTTGGATGGGGGGGGGCTTTTTACCAATTTATGCAGTCACACAATCAATCAGTAGCTGAACTGGGTTCCACACAGCCACAAAAACAAGTCACAAAAACAAAGTCACAAGCCACAGTCACAAGTCAGTTCCATAAAACGAAGAACAAGTCACAGTCAAAAAAATGAAAAAGCCACACAAACATGCAAAAAATAGCAAAAACAAAAGCTCCAAATATCACCTCTGTGTTGTGTGGGTGCTCGGTCCTAAACAGCTGACAGCCTCAATAGGAGGCCTCAGGTTAGCAGCGGGGAACTCAATTTACAAATGGAACACACTCAACAGGAAGCAGAACATGTTCAGCTTCCAAGGCAAAGTTCACAAACCAGAACACCTACTTCTGGGTTTGCAGTGTTCTATTTCCAAGTTGTTCATAAACTAAGCTGTTCTAAAACCAAGGTAACACTGTACCTATTTATCTACTCACACTGGTATGCTTTTGATATAAACACTCCCTTTGGAGAAACATGTTTCACTGTGGTAGAAAGCATTGTTAAAGCCATTCTAGCACATGAACATTTTCTGTACCTAGTTAGAACTGTTAAATCCAGTTAAATCCTATGGGTCCTTTCTTAGGCATTTCAATAAGGAAATCACCATGGCCCTAAGTGAAGCAAAGACATTTTTTTAAAAAATGGAATACAACCAACTACTTAACACAATCACTAAATATCCATCTGAGGAGAGAATAAACTGGCAAGTACTAATATATCCTTTTGTGATTTTGGAGGGGGGGGGGGAACTTATGAAAGAACATGCATTCCATCCTAGGTCTCAATTACCACTTTAACTTTTCATTACCCGCAGAAACATGAAGTAATTTTAATAACTGTAACTAAAACTGACTTCGTTTTATGTCTTAGCTGAAAAGCCTCAAGCAGCCCGGCAGCACTAGATGAAAACAGTGGAGGAAAAGAAAGGAAGACATCTGCTGAGTCATTGGCACTACTGCAGGACTCTGCGAAGATCCTGGCAAAGTCTGGGTCCTGCCTTGTGAGTTTGTTTTCGCAAAGGTTGTGGCATGTCTGGTAAGATACTGACTGAAGCAGTTTTGAGGCAGGCCAGTATTATATGTATCCATCACAGATAAAAGAAAAAAAACCAATGGCAGCTCCAAGCAGCCCTGTGATCAGTATGATATATTCATGGCCATAAGTATTCTGCACAGAGCTTTACAAATCTTAGTAAATGCTAGATTTTTGCATATGGGTCATATTTCATTTTGCAGGGGACATATATCGGATCCTCAAAGAGCATTTGTTATTCCATGAAAAATGGGAAGGAGAAAATGACACTTCTGAAATGCACCTCTTGAAGGAAATATAACCCTCTCAGGAGTCTACCGCTTTTGACTCCGTTCTTAAAGCTCAGCATTTCTCGTCCCCACTCTTCAGTCAATCATCAGTTCAAGAGCTTTCCCATTTGTATCAGTCTTGAAGTTACATTACTCAGTCCTCACAGTAAGTAATAATTTTGTTCCAGCAAGCAACACACCAGACCCCTGGTCTGAGCCAGCAATTCCCAAATTGCGTCCCAGGAAAGGTCATAGTACAGCCCTTGCAAAACAAGCTTCATTTGAAACACCCATGGCTTTTGTCAATGAGTTTTTGAAAGGAGCCATCGCCACGCATTCAGAGACAGAAGGGACATTGTTCAGAGCACGCTTTCCATGCAGTAGGTTCCAAGTTAAATCCCTGGCATATACTTAAAAAGGAATGGGTAGCAGATAATGGGAAATACATCTTGAGACTTGGGACAGCCACTACCATTAGTCAGAGCAGACAGTACTCGCCTAGATGGACCAATAGTTTAACTCAGTGTTAAGCCAGCTTCATACATAGTCGAGTGTCCAGATCACAAGAAGAAATTGTGCCATGCTATTCTGTTTTAGTCAGACCTTACCTGGAGTGCTGTGTCCAGTTCTAGGCACTGCAGTTTTAGAAAGTTATGTGACAATCTGGAACTCGTCCAGATGAAAGGCCTGGAGACAAAGTCCTATGAGTAAAGATTGAAGGAATTGATTATGTTTAGCCTGAAGAAAGAGACCATTAAGAGGCAATAGGACAGCCTTGAAGGCGATGGGAAAAAATTGTTTTCTGTTGTTGCAGAGCTTAAGACCTGAACCAAAGGGTTCAAATTACAGGAAAGTGGGTTTCTAGTAATCATTAGGAATAAACTATTGATGATAACAAGCTGTTCAATGGTGGAAGAGACTCCCTGCCATGGAAGAGGGTGACCTCTCCATTGTTAGAGGCTTTTAAGCAGAAGCTAGCTAGCCACTTGTTGGGGATGCTGTAACAGCAGATTTCCTGTATCAGCCAGAGGCACCTTCCAGCTCTGTGATTCTAAGCGAGACAAACATAAGTCTCAAAGCATCCAGCCACTCAGTGGCTGCCTTTGGGCTCTAAAATTTCAGTAGCACCCTGTGTGTTGCTAAAATTTTGTGCCTCCCGCCTTGCGTGCTTCGTTCTAAAGCATTGTTTTGGTGTCTTCTGCAGTGTTGCACCCAGTGCAACCACACTGATCATACCACCTCAAAATTGCATCTGAGCCAGTGAGGGGCATGTTTGTTGCAACTCTGCATGACTTGCCTTCTTCCAATCAGCTTTTGCTGGAGAGACATGTACTACAGCCATGACACTGCATGATGTGTGATTGGATTAACAAACATTCCTGGTGGTGAGAATTAACAAAGTGCTGTGTCCTCAGAGGAAGTTGCCTGTTGGGTGCCTGCTCTGGGCTTGCCTTTTCATTCAGGCTTAGAAAGGGGACTAGCATCCAAACCACAGGAATTGGACTCCAAAAAGGGTAGAATAATTCTTATTCCATCCTACCCTAGAAATAAATCCTTTCAAGTGGAAAAGCATGACGCATGTCTCAAATTTTTAATTCGGGATATGTGTGTATGTGTCTCTTCAGATTGCAAACCTGCAGTGTTGTATTTGAATCTGTTATGATGGTATCCTTTCAGGAGACAGATTTTCATTGACGGAAAATAATTTGACATTTCAAAAGAAGCCTCTTCTACTAGCTTTCAAAAATGTTTGTTATGCCTATAATAAACACTTTGGGGCTGTATTCAAATAACTTTTGTTCAGAGTGGAACCATTAAAATTAATGACCATGACGAACTTAAGCCCATTAATTTCAATGGGTCTCCTCTGAGTAAATGTTAGTTGTGGACAACTCTTTGTTAAATAAATAAATAAAAACAAAATTTACACACCGCTCGATTGTGATAAAGCCTCTTAAGTGGTATGCAAGAAACCTGCCCTTGAAAATGCTTTGCAGAAACTTCTTGCCAGACCTTGCTTATGGGACAAGGTGGAGGTTTTCATAGCAATAGAATCTGTTAGCTGATCATCTGCATCTGGGCCCCCTTTTGTGTGGAATAAACACCACAGGTGAGTGGTGGCATCGTGGTAATAGGCTCCATACCATGCGCAGGTCACTCTACATTATAATGAACATGCAACTTGGGCTTACCGCTGCCTTGCATGCAACTTTTTCTTGCTCACCTGAGAAATCAAACTGTGCTAGGAGTCATCAGTAAAGAGCAGGATTCTCTCCTCTACGGCAATAAGCAAAAATGAAGAGTATGCTTATGTAAATCCTGGCCACTGTCCCAAAGGCTATGATCATTCAGCGTATGCACACCTGGCTCTTTCCATAAGCCGCCTATGGGAGCCCCATACCCCAGAATTGTGTGTCCACTGTAAGAACAGTATGCACAATCGCTGACATTGATACAAAGTGACACATACAAATATCCAGATGGGTAAACTGTTGCTCACGCAGCCATGAAATTTCATAAAGGTGTTTAAAATATTTAAATATTCACTACTGTTCTCATATCCAAAAGCACAGCCATAAGCCTGCTGACATTTCATGGTTTGTTAATAGAGGACACTTTTAAATATAGAAAGGTACACATTACACATTAAAGGCTACACAGAGTCATGCATGAAGTAGATGGCACTCCATAAATGTAAGGAGCTTTTAATGGCTCATATACTAAAACTAAATATTTAAGATTATATGAAAGTTCAAAATGTTGCTCGAGAAACAAAAGATAAAGCACTGAACTCACAAATAGATGTCTCAATCAAGCCCCCCCCCCCTCAAAAAAACCCCCTACAAAACCTAGGGGAAACCAAGAATTTCCAAATTAAGCTGACATGGCAATTTCAGAATAAAGCAAATGAGAAAATAATTCAGAAGGATAGGTAATACGTGAATTTAAAAGTACTGTACATCTTACATCCTGTTCATGGTGCACCGCTGCCACATAAACAACAGTGTGTCCATTCATATTTTTCTGTGGGAAACAAGAATCGAGAACATACAGATGTACAATGTGGTTGGAGGCACATTTACATCTGACATTTTAAATTTCTTGACTTTTGCATGCAAGCCATCACCACGGGGGTCCCCCCCCCCGCCCTATCATCCCCCAAACCATGAACAGCTTTCAAACATATTTAGAATCAGCTTTCACTTTTTTAAAAAAATGAGAGGGAAAGACATTTTCTCAAAAGTTATTCTGGATGAAAATCTCAAGAAGGGTAAGGAGAGAATAAAACACATTTCCTAGACATCACAAACATATTGGTTGGGTACCAGGTAGCCTTCACAGTTAAGAAGCAGAAGTCCTTGTGTCAATTATGACTGCAAAGTGAAAACCAATACTGGCAGTGCGATCCTCTGCATACCGGTATCTACGGTACCCAGAAGTCCTGTGTGTGGATAGGAGTGCAGTCTCACAGCTTACGGCCCTTGCTCTGTGAATGGTCATTACAAGAACTGAGGACTAAACTACAAGTGAGGATAAATGTGTATAAGCATGTACCATGAATTTAATATGAATTGAAGAGCAGCCAGGAGGTAGGGGAGCTGCATCAGGACCAGTCTATGAGGAGGTTTAATTAAAACAAACAAACAAACAAACTCTTTAACCCATACACCAGATCCATACACTCCTAGCAAGCCCTAGGAGTGAAACATCCCCTGGCACCCAATGCCTAGAGCAAGGATAGTCAACATGGAGCCCTCCAGATGTTGCTGGACTCCAACTCTCATCAGCTTCAGTCAGCATAACCAATGGTTGGGATTTATAGGAACTTAGTCCCAAACAGGATGTAAGTGCAAAATATGGTTTGAAGCTCAACATCAAAAAAACCAAGATCATGGCCACTGGTCCCATCACCTCCTGGCAAATAGAAGGGGAAGAAATGGAGACAGTGAGAGATTTTAGTTTATTGGGTTCCATGATCACTGCAGATGGTGACAGCAGTCACGAAATTAAAAGATGCCTGCTTCTTGGGAGAAAAGCAATGACAAACCTAGACAGCATCTTAAAAAGCAGAGACATCACCTTGCCGACAAAGGTCCGTATAGTTAAAGCTATGGTTTTCCCAGTAGTGATGTATGGAAGTGAGAGCTGGACCATAAAGAAGGCTGATCGCCGAAGAATTGATGCTTTTGAATTATAGTGCTGGAGGAGACTCTTGAGAGTCCCATGGACTGCAAGAAGATCAAACTGATCAGATCCTGAAGCTGAGGCTCCAATACTTTGGCCACCTCATGAGGAGAGAAGACTCCCTGGAAAAGACCCTGATGTTGGAAAAGATTGAGGGCACAAGGAGAAGGGGACGGCAGAGGACGAGATGGTTGGACAATGTTCTCGAAGCCACCAACATGAGTCTGACCAAACTGCAGGAGGCAGTGGAAGACAGGAGCACCTGGCATGCTCTGGTCCATGGGGTCACGAAGAGTCGGACACAACTAAATGACTAAACAACAACAACAAGTCCCAAACAATATTTAGAAGGCATCTCATGGGTCACTCCTGACTTTGAGCATTCTAAAAACAGAAACTGAGAAAGCCTTTTCTCCGGGTAAGTTCCCCAAGTTCAATCGGTCAATTTTGAGGATTACAGAAGGACAACTCAACTAAGCCAAAGTAAGCACAACAGAAATAATAGCATATTGTTTGTGTGTTTTCCCCTGCCTCCATTCATCCCCCCTTCATTTGTTCTCTCCCTTTTGTCTATTTATAGATCATAAGCCCTTGGAGAAGGGACCTGTCAAAGCTGCTCATTGTAAAGCACTCTGTACATAGATGGTGCTACTGTTTTATGGTATTTGGTTTAAGTGTGGTTATTTGTTCTACATTGTCAGTGGAAGTGGTCTACAAACACAAACAAATAAACAAATGCAGTGTACCTTACTAATCTGGGTGTACATATTTCAGCTGCTATATTGGAGTAAAGAACAAACTAGAATCTTCTCACGAAATACAGGTGTGCAACTGTGTGCTTATGAATATTTTTTCTCTAATGCTCAAGAAGAAACATGTGAAGGTAAAAAAAAATCCATTTTAGGGAAGTGCCTTTTATTAGGCTAGGCCAACCATCCTAATTTTTGATTTTTTAAAAAATTATGGGACACCACAACTACCTTTACTTGTTCATGTGAAGTTACAGTGCCCAGAGTCCTACAAGAAGAATAACAGTTTTCAGAGGAGAAGAGATAGCAAAACGAACTTCTAAAGTTCAAATACTTCTTAGAAGAGAATGCTGTGGAGCTCAGAACTAGATATATGGTAAAAGGTCACTGACTCATTGTGTTCATTTTCACCAGTTATTGGCACTAAAAGGAGAGCTCACTGGTGCTTAACACCACAGTGGTCATTTGTCTGTGTAGCTGCCATAGTTGGCAATTAGTTAATTTAAAAAAAAAAACTCTTTGCATCATGCTCCTTGCTCAAAATTTACCACTGGACTCCCACATCTTACACTATTCATTCCTTGGAGCATATTATTTTACATTCCATCAGTTCCAACAACACATATTCCAATAACATTCCCCTTATAATTCCAACTGTTTCCCATCAAATCTCCTCTGCAGTTTACAAAGCTGTCTTTGCAGTTGTTTCATTAACTCAGCATAGCTTTTGCTCCGTTTTTTCACAATCTCCCCATTCTTTTAAGTAGAATTAAGAACAGCCCTGCTGGATCAAGACATTGACCCATCTAGTCCACTATCCGGTTTTCACAGTGGCCAACCAGTTGCCTGTGGGAAGCCAGCAACTAGGAAGTGAGTGCAACAATCCTCTCCACTCCTGTAGTTTCCAGCAAGTGGCGTTTGGAAGCATCCTGCTTCCAACCAGAGCACTGTACCTTCCTTACACTTTAGCACTTTCTTTTCTTTACAGTCTCTCATTTATAGCGGCACCCACTTTAGCTTTGCCACCTGTTCAATTATATCCAACCCATGGGACTTTCTTCTCAGCATCATATGCACTCCCTATTGGAGAACACTTCTCCAATAGCTTCGCAATGGTGGGTTGCATCTCAGAGATGGGCATTTGCAACCCTAGACAGCTCCCACCTATCTACTATGATAGTGCAAGGATTGTACTTGTGAAATGTCATCTAATTACCATGTCACTGTTGAAAACTTTAAAGATATGTTGTCCTTCTGTCATCCTGCAATGAGCACTATTGTTCAACCTCTGGATTTTATTATTCTGTAGTAAAACCCCAATCATTAAGAGGGGGTCCTTTCAGAGATTCCATTTATTGGCATTCTAATTCTGCTTTCTTGACTGTCATTCTGCAACAGAATATTTCCCTGATCTTTTTTATACCAGAGTTTATATCCTATTCTGGGCATTAAGACACAAGTTTATACACATTCACTGGGGACTAAATCCCAGTGAACCTAAGAGGACTTTGGAGTAAAGCTGCATAGGATTGTACCGTAAATCACCTCACCACGACTGGCATCTTACTCATGCTCTAAGGCACTTCCCTGCAACCTACCCCTTCGGCATCATGCCACCAATCTAAGGTGCAACGTCACCATATTCATATTGCGTATTCGAACTTCCTTTTTTAAAGTAGATGAACTCTCTTATTGTTAAGAAAAGTAGACCTTGCTTAGACTGTCAAGGAGGCAGACACAAGAGAAAGGAGGAGGAAAAAGTTAGGAAAGCAGAACAGAGACGTGAAACACATTTCAAAGTATTCCTGTAATGCATGCTGGGATTAAAGTCAAGCCCTGGTTGTGAAAAAGGTCAATGTGATGCTACCCTGAGGTTTCCTCCTCTTGCTTTTTTCTGCTTGTGTCAATTTTCTTTTGTACATTATTTTGTGAGCCTTAAAAAGCAGCTGAAAATACTTTAAAATAAATAAGGAGACTTAAAAACAACAACCCCTCTTCCTTTAAGCATTCTATTAATTCCACTAAACATCACTATCATTCTCTCTGGCCCACATACTGCATGTTTCCTTTCCTTTGCCTCTCTTACATAGCCTTAAGGACAACTCTTGTCATTTTCAGTGGTCACTTCCAGACGCTCCCATTGCTTTCTTCTGGCGTCTAACTTTCCGTTACTCCTGTTACCCCCACCCACAAGGCTTTGAGTTCTTCTCCACTAACTTTCCGCGGCCACGTATCAAAGTCGCTCTAACTTTTTTTTTCTGCCAGCACTGTGTCCGTGTGTGGCTCACCGAAGCCACAGCGCCAAATACCCTTTTTTTCTAAGTAATCCGATCTATATTCCTGGCCAAGACAACCGATCCGTTCCTAAACCCCTGAGTCTTAAGCCTGTTCCGCCGGTGGATTCGGAAGGATAAAACTTTGCAGAAACATTCAAGAAGCAATTTTTTTTTAAAGTTAGCTTAAGCAACAAGATGTAACCAAATGGACCCAAAGCAGTGAAAGTGCCCGCGTCTCCTCCCCCCCCCACCACGTAGATGACCCCAGACGCTCCTACGAGAAACGTGCGCCTCTATCTAGAACTATGCCGCCTGCTCTAGGTAGACCGAAGATGGAGTAAGGTGCCAGTTACCGGAGAGGCCGAGCCGTTTTTGCAGAGCGGTCCCCTGAAGATCCCTTTAATGCCACGGTAGTGCCCGTTGCTGAGATGCCTGGAGCTGATGACCAGGTAGCACGCCATGCGGGTCCGGGCGGGGTTGAGAAAGGGGCAGTGGGTCAGCCCGCCAGCAGACGCCAGATCTGGAGGGGAGCGCGTGGCGGAAGCGGACGGGATCCTCTCCAGCAGCAGCAGCAGCAGCAGCAAGAGCCGCCCAGCGCCGCCGCTCCTCCTGCCCTCGGCGGGAGCAGAAACCCTCAAGGCGCAGCAGCCGCTACCCGCCCGCCCCCGGTCTCTCGCTCATCCAGCGCCCGGGTTCTCGCTGCCAGCAGCAGACTGTGTCGAAGGAAGCGGCGGCAACAGCAGCAGCCCGAGCGCACTGTAGGGAGCCGGGGAGCCAGTCCACATGCTGCTCCTCTGGGTAGCTCCAGCAAAGAAGAGACGGGGGAAAGATGGAAAGAGCGAGCGCGCAACTTGGCGGGAGGATGGGAGGTGCCGCCGCCGCCGCGCTTCCTCCCCACCCACCACCCCCTTTCTGGACTCGCTCTTCCGCGCTCGCTCTCTTCAAGGCAGGTCCTATGGAGGCAGGAACAGCCAGAGGGGAGGCTCTCGGAAGCAGCAGCGGCGGCTCCCCATCGCTTTTCCTGGCGCCGCGGCTAGGGCTGGAGAGATGAGTCCACGCCGGCACCAGAAAGTCCCTCGCACGCTGCTCGCTGCAGGCTTTGCCAAAGCCAGCTAGCGACTCCCGCCGCCTCACCTTTTAGCGCGCGCGAGCTGACGTGAGAGAGAGCCGCGGGGGGGAGGAAGGGGGGAGGGCGCGCGCCAAGCAGCGGTTGATCCCCCTCTGCCCCAATAATGGCCGCCCAGTGGGAATTTGGAAAGGGGCAGCAGGTGGAGGTCGACGGTCCCGCGTTTCTCCTCCTCCTCCCTCCCTCCCTCTGGAGAGAGCGGAGGGGAAAGCAGTCAGGCATTCGCCTCAGCGGAGGAGGTGGGAATCACTCAGTCGTGAAGGGAACCCCTGGCAGCCTCCCCCCCCCCGAAAAAAAACACGCCTTGGGCAGCTCAGGGTCTAGGAAGGAGAGTCACATCCTGCGCCGCTCCACTTCCTCAAGCCTCTTCTTGCCGTCCCTAAATTCATTGAGGCGGTGCGGTGTTGTTTTTGTTGTAGGCTGCGGGGCTTTAAAACGCTCCATATCCACGTCAAAAAGACGGAGCAGCTGTCCTAAGCGGAACGAGATGGAGTCCCGTATCTCCCCCAAGACACGCGCGCCACCCCGCCGGCGCCGGAGCCTGACAATCGCTCCGCTTCTCGTTCCTCTCGCTCCGTTTTCCTCTCACGGGGCCGCCCTCATCATCCCGCGAAAGGCGCCGCCAAGAACATCCCTTGAATTAGCTTCCCTGCCTCGTCAAGGAGCTCTGCCTCCCGCGTTTCCCTTCAGCTCCGGGCTGAAGGCGGGAAATGCCGGCGCCAGAATAAGGCCCGAGATCATAAAGGATTAGTGGCAGAGAAAGGCGGGAACTGAAGGGATGGCAAATGCTGGCTGGAACTTCCAACTCTTGCTTCGCGCTATAAAACCTCGCTTCGCATCGTTTAAAAATAAGTTAACAAGCGCATCACAGGGTGTTTGGCGGGTAGCGGGCGAGCAGAGAGGGAACTCAACTCTTATGGCAGCCCTTTTCGTCCAGCCTGGTACAGGGATAGTTTGTGCCAAAAGCTAAAACCGGTGGGGCACTTTTATTATCACATGCCCATTGCCCTCTCCACATTCTACATTTTTCCTCTCAACAACCCTGTGAGGAAGGTTAGGCTGAGTGGTAGGGACTGACTCCAGGTTAGCCAGGGAGCATTATGGCTGAATTCAGAAGGGCCAATGTGGTCCTGTCCTGTGACCGTGGGTGCCTGGGGCTGCGGGTGTCATGCAGTGTGCATGGCCCTGGCACTGAAATTTGTGGGTGCCCGGCCCTTTCGTGGGGAATTTTTTGGGTGCTCAGGCACCAAGGGCCCCAGAGAGTTGGCAGCTATGGGTGATTTGAACCTGAAGCTTCCCAGTCCTAGTCTGACTCATTATTACACGCCTGGCTGGTTTTCAAATGCAGGTTGTAACCTATAAACAGCATAAAGAGCTGCCTATCTGATCCAACATCCTGTTCACCTCCTCAGAGGCCATCCAGATGCTGAGTGGCCCACAACAAGAACTTGAGCCCCTCTCTGTCATTCCCTGGCAATGGGTATTCATAAGCATCCTTGGGACCTGGCTTTTTGAGGGAGCACTTCCTACCACATGGGCCTGCCCAAACACTTCCTTCATCAGTGATGACTGCCATCTGAAGTTAGGCAGGTGGAAACAGGCAGAACATTTCTTGAGCATGGTGTCCCACATATGGAATGCCCTCCCCGAGCATGCGCAGAAGCAATTTCTGGTGCCCAGACATGCGGATACTGGCAGCCCGGCACCGGAAGTTGCTTCTGCGCATGTCTGGACATGTGCAGAGGCGATTTCCGGTGCCGCTCTGCCCATGTCTGGGCACCGGAAATCGGGCAGAGCTGGCACCGGAAGTCGCTTCTACGCATGTCTGGACATGCGCAGAAGCGACTTCCGGTGCCGTGCCACCGCTGATCCCTTATTTTCCCTTATTTTCCTATCCGGAAGTTGACGCCTATGATTCCAGTACATTTTATAGTTTGGTTGTTGCGGTTTTGAATTTTTATTTTATGGCTTCTGGATTTTACTGTTTTTAATGAAATCAGCATCTGCAATGTTGCATTATTCTTCTATTCTTTTGTTTTCATGACTCAAAATTGTACACCAATGCAGGACTTTTATACTAGGGGATGATTTATAAATTCACCAACTGTTGCTGAAGTTAAACAGGCCCTGACATTGTACACATTCTATCATATGATAAAACTTTTTTTTTTTTACAGAGTTTCTCAGAAGGGTAAGTTGACTCAGACTACAGGCAGTACCTCATTTCTCTTTTGAGAACTGCTTTATCGCTTTTTAACCTGTGGTTATTTTTACTGTTGTATACACTGCTATGAAAGTTTGTAATGTTTAATGGCCCATAAACATTCAAAATAAACAAATAACCATGCAATCCTGCACATGTCTATTCTGAAGCAAGTTCCATTTAATTCAATGGGACTTATTCCCAGGTAAGTAGGAATAGGATTGCAGCCTAAATAAACTGAATGCATTTCCCTCATCCCTGAGTAGGTCAGATGCTGGGGGGAAAATCTCTGGAGAGCTGCTTCTACTCAGAATACAGTTAAATGGAGTAATAGTCTAGCTGCAAATGTTCATAAGGAAAACCTTCCAGATTACATACTGACATTTCTAGACAGTCCTGAGCCCAATTTTTATTTCTGTTCCGCAATCTTTACTAACCACAAGCCCAAGACCACCCAAATAGAAAGAGCGGAGGAATAATTCACCTCCCAACACCGTGCAAAACATTTCCCACCAATATTTTATTCCACATGAGCATTGAACCCACAGTAGAAATAAAGCAGAATCTCTAATAATGAAAGGGAAACTAAAAAATTAGAGGATTTCAGGGATAATCAAGTTCTCAAATAAAATAAAATATCAATTTTTTACTTGTAATGATCATCACATCCACTACCGTCCCACACCCCTAATTTCTGGAAGGTAGGTAGGTGCCTGCATATAAGGAGCAATTTACAAGCTAAATAACTGACACAGTTTTGCAAGCATGAAATGCTTCCAACATTAAAGCAGTTGAAAACAGGTTGCTATTTTTCCTCCTCTGCAGGGTATACACACCATCAATCTCATTTAGCTTGATATGCAAACTCAGCTTCCTTTCTTCAATACACAAGCAATGTCTCTGCAGCCCTAGTGTAAATACTGCATATATTCAGCTAATTTGGTTAAAGCCCCCACACAGTCTCAGCAATTAACTGGAGGCAACCCATTCTCCCAGATGTGTCTATATAATTATGAAACTACCACCATAAACAAAAAATGCACAGGAACATATCCTTTAACAATCAGAATTAAGCTAAAGTATGGCTGTATTGTTAGCCCCACTCCCCAATAACTCCAAACTCCAAACAATTCAAAGTGTTGGGGCTGAGTTTTAAAGGCCTAAATGGCCTCAGCCCAGTATACCTGAAGGAGTGTCTCCACCCCCATCGTTCTGCCCAGACACTGAGGTCCAGCTTCAAGGGCCTTCTGGCAGTTCCCTCACTGCGAGATGTGAGGTTACAGGGAACCAGGCAGAGGGCCTTCTTAGTGGTGGTCCCCGTCCTGTGGAACACCCTCCCATCAGATGTCAAGGAAATAAACAACTATCTGACTTTTAGAAGACATCTGAAGGCAGCCCTGTTTAGGGAAGTTTTTAATGTTTGATGTTTTAATCTGTTGGGAGCCACCCAGAGTGGCTGGGGAAACGTGGCTGGATGGGTGGGTTATAAATAAATAAATATATTATTATTATTATTATTATTATTATTATTATTATTATTATTATTATAACTCCAAATTATTTAAAAAGAAAGATCATGCTATTTATGCACTTTGGCTTTAATTTGAGACACACATTTCATTCCAGTCATAATCTGTGCCAAAAGTAGCTTGCTTACCTCCTGCCTAGAAATACAATTATGGGGAAACTTTTAAGTTCAAAGAAGATGAAATGCTTTGTGGAATTATACATGTTACTAGTACCATACATGTAACCTACCTACTTTTTCCACTGGCCTGAATGCTTGAGATGCAAAACTTAAAAGCTCATCCACACCTGCGTACTTGCCATTCATGGGTACTCATTCTATAAGAATTAAGGTAGTAGGGTTTAAAACAATTTGGAAAATATACACATACACCCACCAAGAACTTCGATGCTGTATGTCCTAAGGTATCCATGGGGAACCTTGATGTAGGATTGATATGTAGCTGAGAGAATGCAAGATCAGAAGCAAACTTCTCTGTTTACTTAAAGATAGCAATCTTTAAAGATATCAAAAGTGCTACGATTGAATTGGTGTATTGGTTGAAAACCAGATTGCAATTTATTTTTAAAAGCAAAAGGTTCTGACTATTAAGACCCTTAATTATTACCTTTTCATTTTCCTCTTAATGTAAAGGAGGCATGGTTGATTACCTTTTCAGACTAATGGTGGAACAATACTAATAATTCATGCTAAGCATGCCTTGTTCAGTTTTCAGTTTGGGCTCATGTGCAAAAGAGAGAGAGAGAGAGAGAGAAAATACTGGACACTGAAAGCTATTTTAGCAAGGAGCAGAGTTGATTAAGGCAAGAATGGAGGATACAGATGGGAAGCCAATTCTGCATAGGAAACTCTGCTCCTGACCTCAGAAAAGCCTCCTCTGGCAATCACCTCATGAGTTTTTTATACAGGGGTGATGTGCATTGATACAAATTGAACCTGTGTGATATGCACTGCACATACATGCCCCTTATCAGTAGACATTGAAAGTTCAGGTGGAGTATATTAGAACTGTTTTGACTAATCAGGAATAGTGTTAGTATGAGGTTGCCTATCTTGTTTTGAAGGAACTGTCTTTTAAACTCTTGTTTTCCCTCTTCATCTTGTGAAGAACTGCAGCAACTATGCAATGTTGATATAACTTGATTTATTAAACCTTTAACTGGCAATAGGCCCAACCCATCAAAAACTTCTTTACAAGGACCACTAACCTGATTAGAGCTGCACAAGGACTTTTTGTTGTGGGAAGTGATCCATACATTTTTTTAAAAAAATCTAAACTTAAATCTATGGATAATGGATAACGCTTTTGTTGAGCAAAGTCTCTATATACAACATATTTTACTTCACAGTAGCCTAATGGTTTCACAGAATGGCAGTATGGAGAGAGGGAGAAAGAAAGAAAGAAAGAAAGAAAGAAAGAAAGAAAGAAAGAAAGAAAGAAAGAAAGAAAGAAAGAAAGAAAATATACTGCCACTACTTGGTCTTATTTTTTATCTCTGTAGGGATCAACTGAAATTTGAAAACTAAGTTAAGTTAGGCCATTTTATAACCCAGTAATCTCCAGGGAGCAAGATATTATTGCAAGCAGCTTGATCATATACAGATGCTGGGGCACAAGCAGAATTACTTTTGTGTTGCAGTGGCTACAGTGGTGTTTGCATGCAAAGCAGCTGGGGCAAAGCCAGTTTACTAGGCTGATGTTAGTGCTCCAGAGTAAGTGTTATACTCATTAAGACAGTAAGGACCATGGATAGCTCTTTCTCCCTTTTCTACCCTCCCTTTCTTCCAGGCTTCTTGTAGCTCTCTAAAACAGGCATCCCCAAACTGCGGCCCTCCAGATGTTTTGGCCTACAACTCCCATGATCCATAGCTAACAGGACCAGTGGTCGGGGAAGATGGGAATTGTAATCCAAAACATCTGGAGGGCCGAAGTTTGGGGATGCCTGCTCTAAAACCTTTAAGCATCTTCCCCAAAGCTTTGATGCTACCTTTCTTGCCACAATAAATGGCGTAGGGGGCCAAACCATAATATTAGATGTTAACTACTATTTAGAATGTATTTGGGAGATGCTGTAATCAAAAAGAAGGTTCTAGATGAACAAGCACAGAATAATTGTGACAGCATATTAAGACAGTATGTTAATATTGTGGTCCTCGTGTATTATCAAAGGCAACCTGTGATTTTAATACCTGCAAAGCTCTCTAGCTATCAGTATCATGTAGGGAGCATTTCTTACACTGCCACACATTCTTATCTAGTACATTTACTTTGAACCGAAACAGTGAAAGGTTAGGCATTAGAACAAGGACTGGAGCAGAATAATCACTGCAAAAGACTCAGTTGCTCAACTGTCCATTCAGTTTTAAAAAGGTTTTTATTACTGTTATGAACAGTACTTAGCATTTGTTATCATGAATTTACTCCATAAGCTAATTAATCCTCACAGTCTCTTGACGTGAATGTTATTATCTCCATTTTACAAACCAAATGCTAAATCCTTATTCAGCTAAAATGTGTGCTGTAATATTAATGTCTGACTCTGTAACAAAAGATGGGGAAGCAGCAGAAGAGATGCTGAAAAGTGACCTAATTTTTTAAGGGAAAAATCATCTTCTCATTTCCACTTAAGCTCATGGTATCCAACAGAGAAACCACGTGGTCACATGGCAGACTTTCCCCCAGCAACCCAGCCATCTTCACTGCTTTTATATAGATGGTCACGAGACTTTGAGTACCTTTTATTTTCATTTCTTTTTAATTATTATTTAGAAAATGCATGAGCCATTGTTCAGCGTAAGGTCCCAGTTAAAAAAAGGAGGGGCACAATAAAGGTTTATATTGTCCTTTCACCTTTCCAACAGTTATAGACAGTTTTTGCACATTTTTGTCACGGGGATATGTTCTCCTGGCATTTCAATAGCATCCAAGGGTACTGAAAATGTCAGAGAAAGATGTGCTACACCCCTGGCAATTCCCAACATGTTTTTATTTACTCTACAGTTTCCATGCCCAATTAACATTTATTAACTTAACATAATTCATTACTACAGATTACCACAGATGGTGATGGCTACTAGCTTAGACAGCTTTTAAAGAATGGGTGGAGGAAATGGGAAAGAACAGGTCTATCAATGTCCTTTTGGCACTTATGCAGTGCTTCCCCCCCCCAGGGGGTACTGAAGGGTACGCAGTACTGGGACCTCTTTTTTGTTGTTAAAAAGTGTGGCACTTACTGTAACAACTTCAAGGTGAATACCAACACACACACAAACACACACACACAAACACACACACGGACCGCTCATACCTAACTGAAAGTCTGAGGAGAAACCAGGGGCACTCTGGGAATGTAACTGAAGGGCATTATGGAAATAAATTAACTGGGCATTAAAAAAGAGGACCACAGTACTGCTTACACTTCTTTGTGGTTAAGGTTATTCCAGACTCTCAACTGTCTTTCAGGAGGAAAGTTCTCTTTAGAAGGTCATGTTTAATGGGGGAAGCTGCCCCTTCTGTGTTTTGGGAACCTCCTGCTCACTTCAGCCTTGCAAAGTAACTCTGGAAGCTAAACTCCCAGCATAGCAGACAGGGTTGAACCTGTTGACCCTGAGGAAGTTGCAGATGTGCGCTTGTGGGCCAACATCTGCCGTGTCATCATGAGAGGCCATTGATGTCTGTCTGAATGTCCTTCCCCGATGGCACCACTGGCTTTGATCTCTCTTTTTAATGAAAGTGTTATATGTAGTAAAGCAGCACATCAAGTGCTGGGAAACATTGTTAGCCGCCTTGCCCATGCTAGCTGATAGCTGATCTGCTGCTGCCAACTCCTCCCACTACTTCAGTTTCAGAATGATGTGTCCTTCGGCTGGTTTCCTGAGACGGACACTTCCATTTCTGGGACAGTGACTGTGCAGGGTGGGAGCACATGAATAAGTTTCTACATTGTTTGGTCCAGTATACCTGAAGGAGCGTCTCCTCCCCCATTGTTCTGCCCAGACACTGAGGTCCAGTGCCAAGGGCCTTCTGGTGGTTCCCTCACTGCGAGAAGCTAAGTTACAGGGAACCAGGCAGAGGGCCTTCTCGGTAGTGGCACCCACCCTGTGGAATGCCCTCCCACCAGAGGTCAAAGAGAACAACAATTACCAGACCTTTAGAAGGCATCTCAAGGCAGCCCTGTTTAGGGAAGCTTTTAATGTTTGATGGATTTCTGTATTTTAATGTTTTGTTGGAAGCCGCCCAGAGTGGCTGGGGGAACCCGGCCAGATGGGCGGGGTATAAATAATAATATATTACTATTATTATTATTATTATTATTATTATTATTATTATTATTATTATTATTATTTAAGAACAGGAGGGAGAGAGTGCAAGAACTTCCTTCCTCCATAGCTCTCATGTTTCCATGATAAAGGACTTGCAAGCCAATAGGTTTCATAGACAAAATGATACATTTCTATTTAGTTTCACTTTTCTCAACCTTTCCATTCAGCTTCACCTTTCTTGAGCAACCCATGAGCACAGCATTAGGGAAACTTTTTTGGCCCAAGGAACACATTCCCTTCCAAGACATGAAACACTATAGGCTATGGCCAAGTAGGGGAACCTCTGGCCCTAAAAGTGTTTCTTGAATTACAACTCCAATCATCCATGACCATTGTGGCCATGCTGGTTGAGGGTGTTGGAGCCCTCCAACAACATCTGGAAGACCACAGGTTCCCTAGATCTGGGCAGGTACCTTTCTCTCACTCTCTCGCTCTCCCTAATCTATCTCACATAGTTGTTGTGAAGAGGGAAACCATGTACACTGCCCCAATCCATGGAATATAGAATAAATGGCCCAACGGCACCTGACTGTAATAATAGATTAAAAATACATTAAAACATCAGTCATTAAAACTTCCCCAAACATGTATCTGATATCTTGGACCAGCAGCCATTAGGGAGGATGGACCCAATGTCTGATCCACAGAGCTCCTTGGATGAGCCCATCAATAGCCAACAAGCTCTAGTGCATTTCCATTTTTTGCTGGTGATTCATTTGGACCACTTCCATTTTCAATACAGTGGTACCTCGGTTTATAAACTGAAGTGAAGCGTTCATAAACTGAAGTGAACTTTCCCATTGAAAGTAATGGAAAGTGGATTAATCTGTTCCAGACGGTCCACGGAGTACTTAAACTGAAGCGTTCATAAACTGAAGCGAACTTTCCCATTGAAAGTAATGGAAAGTGGATTAATCTGTTCCAGACAGGTCCACGGAGTACTCAACCTGAAGCGTACTTAACCCGAAGCATGGGTGTAATTGGTTCCGGAAGTCTGTTCATAAACTGAAGCATTCATAAACTGAAGCAAACTTTCCCATTGAAAGTAATGGAAAGTGAATCAATCCGTTCCTGATGGGTCTGCGGCATTCGTAAACCGAAAATTCATAAACCGAGGTTCCACTGTATACCGGTAGCATACTGAAATAATTCCAAATAACCTCAAGTTAAAACTGCTTCCAGTCAGGGTTTCAGTTAAAATTCCTAGATATCTAGGCTCTTATCTATCTGATCCCACAATCACCCAGTTGCCTATGTATATATTTTTATATATCTGGGACATTGTGGGTATAATCGGGTTGTGCTATTTTGCCTTGTTACTGTGTAACTACAGTGATTGTGAAAATGATAATATACCCCCTGAATAGGAGTACCTTGGAGTGGCACAGCATGGTATTTAATGACATTTACAATACCAGCTTTCTGGGTCAGCTGCATTTGTTCAACTTACTGATGAAATTGTTATGCACCACCTTCCTATTTTTTCCTCTGTACTCTACAAATTTATGTAATGCCTCCCTAAATATGTGGATTATGTGTTCCTAGCCTGCCTGTCTTTATAGTACAATCTGGAGATAGAGTCCACATTAAACCAAATAGTTTAAAAGAATAATACAGTTCAGACTGGAAAGGCATTATTTTGAAGAATACTAGTTAGTCTCATTTTACTAGCTAAAACAGAATCTAGCTGATACTTCTTTTTAAAATCTCTATTCTCCCTCCCTCTTTCTTGCTACCACTTTTCTTTGGGACTGCCTTCTGGCGGCCACGCTTCTCCCTGTTTATAATTGGCCTCTTCTATAAACCTGTTGATCTCTACTCTACTCCTTTCCTTTTCCACTTTTGGGTCTCTTTCCCTGTTTATATGGCACAGAAGGGGAACCTGGGTCCATCCACGTGCTGTTGGCCTGTTGGCTCTAACCAGCATGGCCAATTGTCACAACAACTCTGTGAGGTAGTTTAGGCTCAGAGACAGTGACTGCTGCAAGGTCTCCACACTTACAACTACCCCACTAGTGTATCTGAAGAAGTGTGCATGCACACGAAAGCTCATACCAAAATATAAACTTAGTTGGTCTTTAAGGTTCTACTGAAGGAATTTTTTTATTTAACTACCCCACTGTTACATTTCGATTGATAGGTATAACAAGTGTTTACGGAGATGGTCTGAGATAAAAAAAGGTAAAGGGACCCCTGACCATTAGGTCCAGTCGCGGACGACTCTGGGGTTGCGCTGCTCGTCTCGCTTCTGGGTCATGTGGCCAGCATGACAAAGCCGCTTCTGGCGAACCGTCAGAGTGGTACCTATTTATCTACTTGCACTTTGACGTGCTTTCGAACTGCTAGGTGGGCAGGAGCAGGGACCAAGCCATGGAAGCTCACCCTGTCAAAGGGATTCGAACTGCCGACCTTCTGATTGGCAAGCTCTAGGCTCTGTGGTTTAACCCACAGCGCCACACGCGTCCCCACTATAATAAGGCAGATGTGGATAGTGATAACTTTCTCATTGTGACTAAAATAATAAAATCACACACACACACACAGCCTGAAATACCTAAATGTCACAGCAGATACACCAAATGCTATAAATTGGGATTAAAAAGCAAGCAATATTACACCTTCCCAGAAAAAAAGCAATGAGTGAGCCCAAAATCATATAAGGTGAATGAGGGAAATTCAAGCAGACAACAAATTTGTAAGGAGAGTGAAATAGGTGGAATATGGTCTTGTTCTGGGACTGCAAGAAGCAATATATTGTCTTAGAAAAAAGCTTGGATGGATTTAAGATAATTAAAGTTCTTTTGCAAAAGAAAGTATCTTACACAGGAGAGGTTTTAGCTTGACAGCAATATTTCACTTGGTGTATTTCAGAACCCTGGAGCAAAGAAATGGGGGGAGGGAGTGTTCTGTTTGTTTTTTTAAAGGATCCTTGCATGAGAAGTTGTCCTACAATCAAAATCAGCATGATAAAGTTTTGTTTTCAGTGTGTCAGAATTTTTCTGTCCGTGACAAAAAAATAAGCAAATAGTTGTTTTGGCCTTTAACATTTCAAGCAATGCATGTGGACACATGTGGACACACTTCTACTTGCCTCCAACTGGAGCAGGCATAGGCAAACTCAGCCCTCCAGATGTTTTGGAACTACAATTCCCATCATCCCTGACCACTGGTCCTATTAGCTAGGGATCATAGGAGTTGTAGTTCCAAAATATCTGGAGGGCCGAGTTTGCCTATGCCTGAACTAGAGCATACCAACAAATTGTCAGGTTGCTGAGCTGGTGTGGCAGAGGCAAGGAAACGAAGCAAGGGTACTATCTGCTCTGTTGCGAAGCCAGATCCCTCAGGCTCCTTCCTCCATGAACTGTGATCTGGCAGCAGGCTATAGCAGAGGGGGAGAAGGAAAGGAGGGCCACTCTTTCAGCTGGCTCCTCTTCTTCTTGAAGTGCTTCTGTTCCAGCTGGCCATTATAATAACCTTGTCAGCTAAGAACTAGTGCCACATTTGCTTTTTTCCTCCTCCCTCCCAACCCCTTTTCCTTTTGTGCCATGTATTCTATATTGCAGAGCTTTCCAAACTGTGTGTCATGACATGTTAGTGTGTTGGCTGCAGTGTGTAGCGCAAATGCTCCCCATTCTCCTCCTGGGGGTGGAAAGGGGTTAGTTTAACCTCCAGCTTGCTAGTAAAGCTGAATTACTGTGTCATGAAATGACGCATGTCTAAAAAGTGTGTCACCGACATGAAAACCTTGGAAAGCTCTGCTATATTGTAAGGCCCACTGCAGGTATTGGCTTAATGTTGTTCTTTCTAAGTTGTGCCAGGAACGTTTTTTTGACAGGAAAGGTGGATTTAAAAAAATGCTTCTAATAAACAAACAGCTCCATTTATTTTCTGGTAAAATATTCATTTTTGCCTATTATGAAATATCTTTTTATAGTGTATTTATTTCTTTTAAAAATGTATTTTTATTCACTTATCATGTACTAAAATGCATCCCATTGTAATGATCTGATAGGATCATGAGGCTTGGATTGAAACCTTAGGTCAGCCTCCCTCAACCTGGTGCCTTCAGATGTTGTGGGTTGCAACTCTCATTAGCCCAGCTGTGCTGATTGAGGAATGGTGGGAATTGTAGTCTAAAGCATCTGCGGGGATGCCGGGTTGGAGAAGGCTACCTTGGACCCTCACAAAAAGAGAGAGTATTGCTACGGTACTTCTAAGTGCCCAGCTCCTCACGTTCTCCAGAGACTCGTCAGAGTTGCCTAAATTCTTTGCAGGATCAAGATCTATGATAGCAGTTTGCCATATGACGAAGATGCCACACTACTGAGCAGCCTAAATAAAATAGATGTTTATTGTTGAATGTAAATTCCCCCTTGCTTTTACCAATCATTTTGTGTTCTAATTATAACAATCTAAGTTGTAAACAACACATGCTGAGGTTTTGACAGTGAACTTCTGATGAAGCGCAGAGTACAAATTTTAATTACACACAGTTCTAATACACTGCACATTGCAGCGGCTCTGTCATCTTTGAAATGGTAACAGAATAAAAAAGTTTTTTGAAATATGAGCAGGAAGGTAATGAGATCAATAAATGTCATCTAGAAAAAGTAATCACAACTCAGGAGTCCCACTAACCTTTCTACAAATTCCAGAAATAACAGAGTAGCTTGGAATGAAGAATGGTATAGCAATGAGGAACAGATACAATTATAAGAGAAGAGAAAGCGAAAGAATATCAAAAACTATTCTGTGGATTTTTGCTTTTTAATGTGTGCTTGTTAAAATAACTGATTTCTTTTCCTTTCTCTTTTGTAGCTCTTGCCTCTCCAGATTTATCTGTGCATTCAGATTGAGAACAAAATAAAATCTATTCACATTTTTCCATTTGAGTAATCTGACTGTCAGGAAAAAAAACCTTTTTTTCCCATTCTGTGAAGAGAGGCAAAGAGAAATTGTTTTACTGCTGTTCTTCTGTCAGAAAGGGGGGGGGGGCTTTTTTAAAAAAAAAAATCTTGCCATATCATGGAAGCCAAGAATGGCCATATCCTATAGATCATTTCTGCCTTCCATCATGAAAGCAGGATTCTCGCATGATAGTAGACTGCATAGCTAAGATCTCTCTCTTCCTCTTATTAACAGAGACCACTCTGTAGGTTTCTGACATCACAGTTTGTGGAGAAACGGAAAGGAGTCATCACCACCAGGAAGGAAGATAATTGTATGCTTCAGAATTGTTGCCACAGTAATGAAGGCCACAAAACAAGTAATTCCAGAACAACACCTAGACTTCCTGCAGAAACATTTGGAGAGCCAGTGCCAAAAAAACCAACAACCCCAAAATCAAACAAGCCACGTGTTGTCCCTAAAGACAATCTAATGGTCAGAAACAAGTGTTCTCAGAAAAAGAACAAGACACAGGTTCCATGCTCTATGATATTAAGCCCTGGTTTTCTGATATACAACCATAAGATTGTCTTCAGGGACACCACCCAGTTTGCCCTTATTGTACTAATTCAAATCCTATGTAAGACATTGTTTATTGTATGATCACTCTGGGCACCAAGGTGCTGACCAGTACCTCCTATGGCACCTGCAAAAAAATCTCACACTGCATGAGAAGCTGTTTGCTATTCCTGCTTGGAGTGGCTCTGTCTCTGCTACATTGAACACTTTTCCTCTTCAACACGACCACATTTCATGGGATCCCAGGATTGAACATACACCGTCACGTGTGTCCTCAACAGAGGAGAAGGAGTGCAAAGAGTTTCTCTCTGTGAAAGAACTCGGTGGTTGCTGAGGTAGGTGCCTTTTACTTCACTGATGCGGCAGCTCATGGAGGTGCATGTCCACATCACTTCGCAACTCCTTCTCTCTGCTCCTTCAGATTTGGCAGCCATTTTGGGTTATGCCACGCCCAACACAGGATCCATTTTGTGACTAGTCCTCACAGCACATTCTCAGAATTCCAGAGGTGCCCATTGGCTTAAGAAGGATGGCGATCCTGCATTCTGAATATGTCAACACCCCCACTCTCCTGGGGGCTTCCATCTCACAAGGATCATTAATGACCAGTAGGATGGCCACTTATGCATTGTCAAAAGGAGAACAAAGATTTGCACAAATCTGGCACACGTATAGACTCCGTCTAATGTTCAGGTGTGTGCTAATTGTTATAGGCAGCTTCAAGGCTCTTGTTCTTGGTATTTTTGAATTTATAACCTGGCCTTCCTCCCCAAAGGGAACCCAGGGCAGCTATCAATAATAAAATTACCTAAAAACAGTAATAAAAGATCACAGTAATAAAATCACATCGAAGCAATTTAAAGCAGCAGTTCACAAAACAGTGGCACAAAAACTCCATAAAACCATTGGATAAAAAAACCCTACATAAATTTTAAAGAAGTCTATACACATTTCCTGAATGCAGGTAAAGAGTTGGATTGCCTGGTTTCCTTCGGAAGGGAGTCCCATAGCTAGGTTGCCACCGCTGATAATGCCCTGAGATAACATAAACCCTGTGAGAAAAATATCTAGGTTCAAGTTTCTTAAGCCGAAATCTGGAGTTCATTGCAGTCAGTATCAAAACCACCAATGGCACTGTCAGAAGCTGCATCAAAATTCACTGTGCAGAAATGCGTTTTTACAAAGTTGATGTTTAACACCAGGGTTTCTCAACATGCAGATTAGTCACAGCAGTTAAATAATTTGAGGGGGCCAGGGAAGCAGACAACTGAGTATAATTATGCCAGTTGAGCTAAATAAAATGTTTTGTTTACAACTTCCCAAAGTCTCCATATTTGCAATTTTTTCATGTGTTTCAAATTGATCGCAGCAAAGACTTTACAGGCTTTGTGGGTTCAAGGAATGAAATAAATACATTTCAATAAGTTTTTCAAACCAAAACCATCATTGTCTGCCTCCTGTTCAGCTGAAGCAATGCACTTCCTACACCTCTTCAAAAGACCATGCAGATGCCTTGCCCCAGTTTCCCTCACTTCCTTCCCCATTTCCATAGCAGCCCCCGTTTCACATCATTTCTACTCAAAAGTTAAACTCTGTATCAAAAGTTAAACCTTGTAATTAAAGATTAGGTAGAAATCCAATTCACTTCACATTGTAATACAAAACTTTAAAAATTCACATTTTCCAAAACCGTATGCAAACTGGAACACAGCCACCCCAAAATTTTCAATTTTCTGAATTTTGCAATGCAATTCTCCAGTTAAGACTTTTAAGTAATATGTACCAAAAATGCATTTTTTAGGATAAAGTGTGCATAAAAATGCATATATTCATGAAAATAACTTACAAAAATCCATTTGATTAGGGAAACTGCTGGCAAAAAATATCCACATTAAAATGTTGACAGACTTTCGGGAGGAATTTCCTTTCTTTAAAGTGCAATTGCTACAGAACTGTGGAGAACTCAATTTAAGATTGGAAAAATAAGAAACAGAAAAGACCAAAACTGACAAATTCACCCATCCCTACTTTTATTTTCCTTATGGTTCTTTGTCTTTAAATTGAAACCCTTGAAAGAAAGGTAAAGGTAAAGGGACCCCTGACCATTAGGTCCAGTCGTGACCGACTTTGGGGTTGCGGTGCCCACCTCGCGTTATTGGCCAAGGGAGCCAGCGTACAGCTTCCAGGTCATGTGGCCAGCATGACAAAGCCGCCTTTGGCGAACCAGAGCCGTTTACCTTCCCGCTGCAGCGGTACCTATTTATCTACTTGCACTTTGACGTGCTTTCAAACTGCTAGGTTGGCAGGAGCTGTGACCGAGCAACGGGAGCTCACCCCGTCGCGGGGATTCAAACTGCCAACCTTCTAATCGGCAAGCCCTAGGCTCTGTGGTTTAACCCACAGCGCCACCTGCATCCCCTTGAAAGAAAGGACTCCTTTAAATACAAGATTGTCATAGTCTTGAATAGAAAGAGGACTGTATCAGAGAAGGACACAAGGACACCACACTGAGTAGGCTATTCTAAACTGGGGGCAGGGTATTTTCATGTCACAAATGAGGACAGGATGGTGCATAACAAATATGTTAATTGGATCTCCTGAAATACCCAGAGAATTGCTCTTGTTTGCTTCCTTATTTGTGGACCCATCTACAGATGGTCTTTACATCTGCCAGGCAAAATCTGTTCTGTAGGGCATATGGTACTATTTAGTGTCCGCTAGCAAGTCCATTTTCTTTGGAAACAGAGAATTACAGTTTATTACACTTAAACTTGCTTAACTGGGATATCTGCTTACCCTATCAAAAAGCTTCAAACAATTTCCTCTCTCATTAGCACCCATTTGATAGATCCTAGCTAAATGATACTAGTTCTGTGCAGCAGTAGTTCTGCTAAATAATTATCTCCTTCCCTGCTCTCTTATGACTTCAACACTGAAAACCAATTCAATCTTGGATGGCTACAAAGCTATTTGGTTACACTATTAGCAGCAACCAGCACCCACTGAAGCACTCATTACATTGTAAACAAGCAATGAACACCCTATGTGGGAAATTGTACAAGTTGGTGGAGTCTTAACCCTGAAAAGTTAGGCTGAAACGGATGGTATAATTTACAGGATAGAATCCAGTAGAAGTGCCAGTCCATTTTGTTCACCGAAAACAACTTGTACTGCAGGTGGTGTTTTGAACATTTACCCTGAAATCATGTTAGAGCATCTCAGAGCCCATGAGATACATCAGATAACTCACTCAGACAGCACTCTGGCCTCAGAAAATGGAGTTCACCTTACCAACATCAAAGCTTAGACATCAAGAGAACCCAAAATGGGGTGTGCTGCAGAAGGTTGGGTTGAATTCTGGGGGTGTTCCAAGGAAAGCCCCCTGGTCTCCCCTGATAATCCCAGTCCTTTGACATTCCCCAATACTATGGAATAAACTATGCCAGCCCTGGATGAGTGGGGGAGGTGCTTTCCCTGTTTTAGGACTTCATCACTTGATGGACATAAAAAAAATTCACGGGACTGCTCCATTAATTAGGCAAAAGGAATAACTTGAGCCATACACAGGACTGATGAAAAGGTGAGGAAAGCATTCTGTTATGCGCTCTGGGCACTGCACAGACATGCACAAAGAAAGATAACACTGTATGTTTAATAATACTTTGAAAACAGGATATAGTTAACTTTTTAATGTAATATGCAAAATTCAGGAAAACTGTGAAAACAGAATATTGTTAACTTTATATCTAATATTCACCTTTCAGAGAAGCTGTGAAAACAGAATGCTGTTAACTTTTTAATTTAATATCCAACTTTCAGAGAAAGTGCTGGAAAAAAAGATTAAAAGTATTTTTAATAGTTTCCTTAGATGAGAAGTACATTCTTTTGCAAACTGAGGCATTTAAAAATATATTAAAGTGTGTGTGTGTGTGTGTGTGTGTGTGTGTGTGTGCTATATTTTTAAATTTCAAATAAACTGCTTCTGAGAATGTATTTTTTAAAACATGTTCAGATTTTCACAAATTAATCAGTATTGAAACTACAATATGAAGCTTCCTTCCTTTTGTTTTGTACCATAAATGCCACAGGCTGATGGAACATGCTAGAATATGAACGTTCTTCCATTTATTCAGGCTAGAAATAAATGTAAATTCACTCTTTCATTATTTGTTTTATCAGTTTATATATCACCCTTTAACCAAAGATCCCAGGCACAAAGATCCCAGTACAACATTAAGAACATAATTTATATAACACAAAAACAATAAAAATAATCACTGGATAAAATCATAATAACTGTCCCCCTACTTTTTAAAGGCCATAAATTGTTTAATTGCCTAAGGCCTGGGTAAAGAAGAATGTTTTCTCCAGACATCTAAAGACATGTAGTGATGGCACCAGGCAAGCTTTTCTGGGGAGAACATCCCACAAATGAGGACCCTCCACAGAAAAGGCCTCTTCTCATGTTGTCACCTTCCAAACTTCTTAGGAAAGGGGGATACAGAAAATGGCCTCGGATGACAAGCACAGAGCCCAGACTCTCCAAGTGTCCCTATATTTACAGGGTGTCCCTGATTTACAGTAGCTGACCCGGTTTCTGATTTGATCCCGGAATGTCCTGCTTTTCCTTGTTGTTGTTGTTGTTGTTTAGTTGTTTAGTCATGTCCGACTCTTTGTGACCCCATGGACCAGAGCACGCCAGGCACTCCTGTCTTGCTCTGCCTCCCACAGTTTGGTCAAACTCATGTTCGTAGCTTCGAGAACACTGTCCACTGCTTTTCCTTAGAATGTCCCTATTTTCATTGGAGAAATGTTGCAGAGTATGAGAGTCTGGGTCAGTTTGAATGGGAAGAAACAGTCCTTAAGGTACTGAGATCCTGAGTCGTGTAAGGTTTTGTAGGCTAACAACAAATGTGGGTTTTACCTTTGTACAGTAGGCTAGTTTCTACACACCCCTCTATATCTTACATCCAGGCAAGCAGGAAGTATTATCAGAGTTCAAAGACACATTTCAGCCAGAGGCGTAGGAAGTGGGGTGGGGTGGGTGTGGTCCGCCCCGGGTGTCATGACTGAGGGGGGTGACAAAATGGCAGGCAAGTGGGCAGCACACCTCGCACCTGGCAGCAGCAGCTCTTCTGACCCAGTGGCAGAGAGCAGCCTTCCTCAGCCTTGGCGAGGCGCACCCGGCCGCAGCAGCTCCGTTGCCAGACCAGGCTGCAGCAGCTTCCCTCTCCTACCCTGAACCTTGGTGTGTGGGAAGGCACCCTCTGGGCCCCGCCCCCCTTGGGAGCGCGCCCACCCTGGGCACAGTGGGCATATGCTCTGCCACTAATTTCACCCAGGCAAAAACACCCTAGGAGGGCACACTGCAGGCGTGGTGAGGGGTGTGGCTTCAGGAGCATCTCGGGGGCCAGATAGAGAGGCTGGGGTGGGCTGCATTTTGTCCCTACCCTTGAGATTTCTCTTATCTGATGTAGGGTCCCTAGGAAGGTATGATTTCACTTCTCTATTCTGTATGGTTCCTAGTTCATTTGTGTTGTGAAAAAATTAGAAGTATGGGGAGAAAGCAGATGTATCAACAACGTTTTAAAGAAGAGAGCCTGTTGCCTTTCCTGCCTATATTCCCTTATGGAATACGTTATCTGGAGGAATACTATACATCCCCACATAGGAGTAAAGCCCTGTTGGCTTCAGTAGGACTTACAACCAGTAAACACGCGTGGAATTGAGTTGCTAGGCAAGTCAGCAGCTTGATGTCTGTTGACTGATGATGCGATGTCTGCTTATAGATCAAAACCTTTTAAATTATGCTTGTTTTCCTTTAAGCCACAGTAAGTTCATCCATCAGAGAAATCAGTGCTATGTTGTGTCTTTCTTTGAGTTATGCTTCATACTCTGCGCCACAATCACATAGTTGCAGAGGAATAGCAAGATAAAAAGCATGCATATACAACTGAGCAATGACATTGATTGCCACGGCCATTAAAAGACACAGTGACTTTTAATTTAAAGGCATTCCAGTCCATATGGAGCTATGTCTGTCTTTAGGGAAGAGGTGGGATACCTTTTCCAACCAGAGGGCTGCATTCCCTTCTGGATAACCATTTTGGGGAGGCCACGTGCCAAATGAGCAAGCTTCTATACACATTCCTCACTGCCTTCCATCTATAAAAGCAAGAAGCATTATAAGAGTTCAAGGACACATTACAGCCAAGCAAAAACACTTGAGGTGGGTGTGAAACAGGGCAAGTAGGACACAGTGGCTGGGGAGTTGAGGGAGTGACCTGCAAAGAGTTGCAAGGGCCAGGAAGAAAGGCTTAGAGGACCATACTTAGCTCCTGGGCCTGAGGCTCCCCAACCCGACTTAACTGAGTGGAGGCGACAGGAATGAGCCATCAGTAAATAACACCATTCAAGCTGGAGTTAATTATTCATTAGCAAGAACACAATCTGCAAAGACTTGGCCTAAGGAGCACAACATCTCATCTCCAGTAGGTCTTGCTCCATGGGACAGTTGCCAGGACTGAAAGTTCTCACCTCCCCACAGCCTACTAAGTTCCCTCCTTTGTGGGGCTTTTCCCAAGCAATCTTTTTTTCCCATTTAATATAATACATGGAATTAAATGTTATGTGTCCTCATTGCCAGAATTGGTACGGTCCATTTCTGCCACAACACACACACACACATATTTCTCTGCCTGTGAAAACCAAGCCTAACTCATAGGAAATGGGAGACCCTACTGCACTTTGAGAATATTTCTTTCCAGTACCCAACACTTGCAGGCTCTGCTGAAGGGCTCTTGGGAGGTATTCCTTGATTTTGTTGAATTCCTCCCACTCCCACCCCCATAATAAAGTGCTCTGACTGATCTTTGATTAGAAAAATAGGTGCTTGTGCAATAAAAATGGAGCTAGTGGTGTTTGGTTTGTGCAGGTTCTAAAGTGATTGCATAAGCAACTGTTTAACTACCAGGAGGACCTTTTTTGTTTTCCCGAAAATTCAGGAAATGCAATGTTCTCCTGCAGGTAAAGATTTGTTTACAGTTTAAAATGAGCTTTTTAAATTAAGTGGTTTCCCACTATACACTGGGGTACTTTTAAACAGAATATGAAGATGAGAATGTTATTGGGGCTGAAATGCAGGTGATTCTAATTTAACAAAGCCTCTGCCTCATTCAATTATGGCATACAATTCCAATTATAAGTACAAGGCCGCCTTGCACCACCTTCTGCATAGAAGAAATTGGCACATCATCTGAACATCAAAAATCTTAACCAATAATTGCATTAGTGTAATAGATAGTTATTAAAAATGTGATCTTTCTGCACGTAAACTAAGCACATCCCTAGATTTTTCGCTTTTATTACTCGAAAAGGGCAGTTGCAGAGACCCTCAAAGGGTATGACTTGAAAACTGAAAAGAAATGTAAAGAATAATTGCTACATCGAAAACAAACAAGAAGCTCAAGTATTAACTGCACTGCAAATTGAAATAGAAATTGATGCAATTTCTCAGGCCCAGTGAATAGAAACCTTAATGAAATTTCTCTTCGAACATGCACTTTAGCACCAAAAATGGCTTAAGATAAAAAGTTAAAAATGTACTTTCCTAACAGACTGATAGATTGGGTGGGTGGGTGTTGCTGGAAGTTTTGAGGGGGATTTGTTTTAATGTGAAGTGGCTTGGATGTGACCTTTGCAACTTGTTCTATATGCGCCAGAGATGCTTCAGTTTCTACGGCATTTGTTAGCAAGATGCAGAATCAATTATTTAGATTACTGAGGTCCTGAGCACCTGAACACGATGAGGATTTGATTGTGCTAAGGCATGTTATTATTCCATAAGGTGCCTCCATGTATTACTTGGTCCAAACTGTAAATGCCTTTGATTGCCAAGAGGAATTTGTGCAAAAAAAGGGAAAAGCTTCTCTTAGAAGAGCTACCATAGAGAAGGAAGATAATGGACTTTGAAGTTTCCCACTGACAGTGCCTGGATAGTAGATTGAGCAGGTCCACAGACCAACAATACCCATATTGATGGTTTCAAATTATTGGCTACCTCGCTTCATTCCCATTAAACAGGATCAGCATGAGGATAATTCTTCATGTAACCCCAAGCACATTTGAAACAGACAGGGGTCAGCAAACTTTTTCAGCAGGGGGGCCAGTCCACTGTCCCTCAGACCTTGTGGGGGGCCGGAGTATATTTTGAAAAAAATATGAAAAAATTCCTATGCCCCACAAATAACCCAGAGATGCATTTTAAATAAAAGGACACATTCTACTCATGTAAAAACATGCTGATTCCCGGACTGTCCGCGGGCCAGATTTAGAAGGTGATTGGGCCGCATCCAGCCCCCGGGCCTTAGTTTGGGGACCCCTGGCTATGCCATCTGCCTCTGGTAATTAGCTGCAATCAGACACTCCCACCACATATGTAATAAATGTGTCTTCCCTGAGGTACACTTCCAACCTTTGAAGTGGGTCACTGAGTGAAATCCGTTGTGTCTTGCAGGTCTCAAGTACAGTACCACTGCGATAATAATTTATATTGTGCCTCATGACGTAACAACCATCTTTCAACTTGACTCCAGATCCTGTTCCACTGCTGTTCTGAGATTGACCAACAGTTTCCTTTCCCATTATATACTGTCAACAGCATTTCCCTCCCTCAAATCCCTTAGCATCTTACAATATTTGAAAATATCACAATAATTATATATATATGCACAGTATTAATTACAAGTGTGTATGCATACACACACACACACACACACACATTAGGAAATGTTGAAGTTAAGAAAATTATGTTAGTTCTTTCAGTTTTTCACACATTAGGAAACAACATTGGCTATATATATATATATATATATATATATATATATATATATATATATATATATATATATATATATGTTTCAGGCAATGATGGTATTCAAAGGGGTGCTAAGGAGACTATTCTATAATGCAAGTATGTCTGCTTGCCCTGTAGAATAGTCCCCCCTCTCTTCCCACATTGCCATGTGCTGTTCTGAGGATTCTCCCAACCCTCTGGAGCAGATCTGGGGTGCACGCAGTGGAGGACATGGGGTAAGTCCCATTGTGCAAGCAGAACTTCTTGCGCTTGCAGAGCTATTTAATTGAATACAGCTCCACACTACAACTGGCAAGCACCTTTTGCAGCCAGGCCAGATGAAGGAAAGCCAGTCCACCAGGAGTCAGAAGCAAGGGTGTGTGCACCAATGCTAGTAGAGCAGAATACAAGCCCTCTTTGGATTCACATCATGGGATCCTGGGGTCAAGTGAGGTCAGGAATCAGCCCCTACTCACCTTGATGGTGTGGTCTAGGTCAGGGGTCAGCAAACCTTTTCAGCAGGGGGCCGGTCCACTGTCCCTCAGAACTTGTGGGGGGGGGGCAGACTATATTTTGAAAAAAAAAATGAACCAATTCCAATGCCCCACAAATAACCCAGAGATGCATTTTAAAGAAAAGGACACATCCTACTCATGTAAAAACACCAGGCAGGCCCCACAAATAACCCAGAGATGCATTTTAAAGAAAAGGACACATTCTACTCATGTAAAAACATGCTGATTCCCGGACCGTCCGTGGGCCGGATTTAGAGGGCGATTGGGCCGCATCTTGCCCCCGGGCCTTAGTTTGGGGACTCCTGGTCCAGGTAAAGTGCTCATAACCCAGTTTTGCTCTAGGCAGGGTGTGGCTCACCCAAACCACTGATTTAGGCCAGCTGCTAGCACTGTTCATCCCCCCTGCAGATGTTTGTTTAAATAAAATGTGGCCCTAATTCAACCAATTTTATGTGTCTTGCCTTTTATTTCCTGCTTCCAGTTGCACAGGTTTTTAAAACGATTTTGCTGTTCAGAAAAATTAGAAAGCACTATATTTCAAGGGCCTTTGAGGCGTTTAGATCAGCATCTTTCAAAATGTCTTACAACAATGGTATCCTTGTCTTATCACTAAATAAAACCATCCAATATTGTTTCCTACAACTTTTCACTATATTGCCATCAGATTATCGCACAATAAAATGCATAAGAAGAAAAGAGTAAATTTCATCCTTTACTAACATGGTTTCTGTCAGCAGAAATATTACAATTTCTCTTAATGATTCATCCCATGTACCAACGCTGAGTCTAGAAATAAAAAGGAAGGGATCATTTGGCTGTAAATGTCAAAAACATGCTTTATCTAAAGACCTGGACATGCTTTATTTATAAAAGTTGAGTAGAGATAATTTATATGGCTAAAGGAGTCATTTATTTCTTAAATTGGTTTTGTCTATAAAATAAAATCAGTTTGTTCTACATCAGGTAACAGAACCTAGGGCAGTATATGCCATAAATCTCTGTCACTGAGGATTAACGTAATCCTCTATTTGCAAATACTACATGCCCTTAATATTTACACTGGCTTGAAAACTCGTGATACGACTCCAGCCATGAAAATTCACAAAAGGCTTTGTCGTGGGGTCAAGAAACAGACATCTATGTTGATTATGAAGACCGGGGAGGCCATCCAAGCTGTTTACAGAGAAACGTGTTCAGAGTGAGATTGGGCTCTTTTAAAAAATCCCAGACTTTTTATTTACAGATTTTTGGACCCAGCATCTATTCCCAACTTAGCCATAACAACTGACTGGCTGTAGGCTAGTTGCTTTCCCTTAGCTCAACCTACCTCACAGGGTTGTTGTGAAGATTAAAAATGAACCACATCTGCCATTTTGAGCTCCGGGGGAAAGGGCAACATTGAGAATGTAGTAAATACATGCAAATGTATCATTTGTTTATTAAAGAGGATTCTAAGCTGCCAAACTGGGGGCAATGCCCCACAAGGCAACTTCTAACATATAATACACAATACTTTGTTAATCGTGATGCCCAAGCATTAGTCATCCTCAGAGCAGATCTGTTGAGATCAATGTATCTAAGTAACTTAAACCTATTGTTTTTTGTTTTTTTTATAAATACTTTTTATTGATTTTCCTGTACAAACATAGTCAAAAAAGGAAAAGGAAAAAGAAAATGGAAAAATATATGTACAACAAAGAGACAATATATGTAACTCATATAACATCATACCATTATCAAATAGATTTAATATACTCTTTTAACATTTTGTCAATCTAATTTCATCTCTTATTTGCTTCTATTCCCTTCCTTTTTAGAGTTCTACTCTTATTCTATTCAATTTGAGTCGACCTCCTCCTCTCTCTCTCTCTTGGTTTTATTCTTTCCATTATTCAAGTTTGGCGCTTTGTACGGTTTTTCCTGTCACCAGTTGACTTTCATCTCAAACATAAGTTTATGACCAGGATTAAATTGGTTCCAATTACATTTTGTGATGCTAACCTACAGGCGTATCATATCTTACAGTACTCCTTCAGGTAATCTGCAAATTTTTCCCACTCTTTTTGGAACTTATGTTCCTTCTGATCCCTTATTCTTCCCGTTAGTCTCGCCAGCTCCAGATACTCTAGCATTTTCTCTCTCCAATCTTCTATGGTCGGTATCTCACTCGTTTTCCACCTTTGTGCCAAGGCAACCCTCGCCGCCGTGGTGGCATACTTGAAAAGTCTTTGATCTTCTTTTTTAATGTTCCTACTCAAAATTCCTAATAATATTTCCTCAGGTTTTTTTGGGAATGTATATTTTAATAACCTTTTCAATTCATTATATATTTGCTCCCAATAGATCTTGATCTTTTCACATAGCCACCACATGTGGTAATAGTTTCCTTCTTTGCTATTACACTTCCAGCATTTTTTGTTACTTGTTTTGTTAATTTTGGCTAATTTAACAGGCGTTAAATGCCATCTAAACATCATTTTCATGATGTTCTCCTTTAGAAGAGTGCAGGCCGTAAATTTAATCTGATGTTTCCATAGATTTTGCCATTGATCGATGTTGATATTGTGGCCAAAATCTATTGCCCATTTAATCATGCACTCTTTGGTGGCTTCGTCCTTTGTATGCCAGTCTAAAAGAAGATCGTACATTTTTGTTAACGATTTGTTTTTACCTTCCACTATTTCCTGAAATTTGGATTTACTGGTCTCAAATCCGTAGGTTTTGTTGTCTTTTTTGAACAAGTCTTGGATCTGGTAGTATTGCAACCACCCAATACCCCTTTCTTTCAATTGCTCATATGATTTTATTTTCCACCCTTCTTCCGATTCAACAAGTATATCCTCATAACATAGCCAATTCGGTTCCATGTTCGTTTTTTTTATAGTCAAGATTTCTGTTGGGGACAGCCACCTTGGAGTTTTTCTTTCCAATAAGTTCTTATTTCTTGCCCATACTTCATACAGTGGCTTCCTAAACACATGAGATAGGAAGCCTCTGTGTGATTTGACTTTGTCCTGCCACAGGTAGCTGTGCCAAGTAAATCTATTGTTGAACCCTTCGAGGTCTAAAAGATCGGGGTCTTTTAAGGTTACCCATTCTTTCAACCAGACCATGCAGGAGGCCTCATAATATAGTTTGAGGTCTGGCAGCGCGAAGCCACCTCTCTCCTTTTTGTCAATTAATATCTTATGTCTAATTCGTGGTGGCTTCCCCTGCCATATATATCTGGAGATCTCCTTCCTCCACTGCTCAAATGTGCCGACGCCCTTTATTACTGGTACCGTTTGGAACAGGAATAAGAGTCTTGGTAGTATGTTCATTTTCACTGTGGCTATCCTACCCCACAGTGAAAGATGCAAGTTTTTCCATGTTTCTAGATCTTTTTTAATGTCACTCCAGGTTTTAATATAGTTGTCATTATATAAGTTTATATTTTTCTCTGACAACCAGATTCCTAGGTACTTTACTCTTTTTGCCATTTCAATCCCATATTTCCCCTGAAGCTCTTCCCTTTCTTTTTTTGTCATGTTTTTAACAATCATTTTAGTCTTTTTTTTGTTCATTCTGAACCCTGCCAGATTTCCAAATTTATTCATTTCCTTCATTAATTCCTCTATGCTGGTTTCAGGATCCTCCAGTGTTAATACCAGGTCGTCGGCGAAGGCCTTCTGTTTGTATTCTCTGCGGCCAACCCTTATTCCCCTTATCCCCTTGTTATTTCTTATTTTATCCATAAGGACTTCCAACACCAAAATAAATAACAAGGGTGATAGGGGGCACCCTTGCCTCGTTCCTTTAGAGATATTCAACTCTTCTGTTAAGGTGTTATTTACTATTAGTTTGGCCTTCTGTCTGGTATATATCGCCTCGATACATTTTTTAAACCTATCACCCATACCTCTTTTTTCTATTAACCTTTTCATAAATTCCCATGATATATTGTCGAATGCCTTTTCAGCATCGACAAATATCAATGCTGCCTTTTTGTCAATTTTTAAGTCCAACAGTTCGATAATATCGACCACATTTCTGACATTGTTCTTTATTTGGCGCCCTGGTAGGAATCCTGCCTGGTCATTATGTATTATTTCAGATAGAACTTTTTTAAGTCTGGTTCCAATGATGTCCGCGAATAATTTATAGTCCAAATTCAAAAGCGATATAGGTCTATAGTTTTTAACATCTAGCAAATCCGAATTTCCCTTTGGGATTAGAGTAATATAGGCTTCCTCCCAGGAGATTGGGATCTTTCCTCCTTCCAAGATCTGGTTCATTAATTTCACTAATAAAGGTGTAATTTGTTCCTGCAACTCCTTGTAATATTTGGCTGTCAGCCCATCCGGGCCTGGTGCCTTTCCTAATTTCATCTTTCTAATTCCCTCCTGCACCTCCTCTGTTGTTATTTGAGCATTAAGTAAATTGACCTGATCTGCCGTTAGTTTTCCCACTCCACAGTTTGCTAGAAATTTTTCTATTTCCTCTCCTTCTTCCTTCCCTTTCTGGTAAAGCTCTTTGTAGAAGGTCCGGAATGCAGTTCTTATGTCTTTGGGGTTTCTTATTACTTTTTTGTCTTTTTGAATTTGATTTATATGGTTTTGTCTCTGCCTTTTTTTGATCTGCCAGGCTAGAAGCTTTCCGCATTTATTTGCATGTTCGAAATTTTTTTGCTTGATCCATCTCAATTTCCACTCTACTTCTGAACTTATCAAAGTTGAATATTCAGCCTTCAATATGATTATTTTTTGTTTTAATACTTTGTCTGTCGGGTTCCTGATCAGCTGTTTTTCGGTTTCCACCAACTCTTTCGTTATCTGTCCTATCTTTCTTTCCTTTTCCTTTTTTTTATTGCTATTTTGTTTTATTAGGAAACCCCTCATAAATGCTTTTCCTGCATCCCAGACCCAGTTGGGTTCTGAGCCTTCTAATAAGTTAAATTTTAAATATTCCTTAAATGCTTCTCTGGCTTTATCTACAATTTTTTGATCGTAAAATAACCCTTCGTTCATTCTCCAGCGGAAGGGAGAAGGTTGCTCGCCCAGCAGTTCTAGATACATCGGGTTATGATCCGAGAGGGTTCTTGGTGGAATATCAATTTTTAAGTAACTTAAACCTATTGAGTTAAGTGTTTCTACCCTGAGTGTTACTTAGCTGGATATCAACCAAAGCATATCAAAATATCATAAAAACCTTATAAACCACCTTAACAGCAGAGTCTGAGAGCAGTAAAATTATTAACAACTCAAAATGTTGACTGCTAAAAATAGCTAGAGTTGTTCCCAGCCTATGTGAATGCTGACTGTGCTGCACATTGAGGATGAAAGGGAGCAGGGCAGGAAGAATTTATCATCCTCTGTCTGCTCTGTGTGGCTCCCATTGTCATAAGAAGAGCCTGCTAGATCAGACCGAAGGCCCATCTTAGTCCAGCATCCTGTACTCACAGTGGCCAGCCAGAGGGCTATAGAAAGCCCACAATCAGGACCTTACTACAACTGCACTTCTGTGATTCTCAGCAACTGGCATTCTGAGGCATTCTGATCCGACAGCAGAACTTAGTCACCATGGCTAGTCATAGTCCTCATCTGTCTTTGAAACTCTACAGCTGTCGGGATCACGAAGAGTCGGACACAACTAAACGACTAAACAACAACAACAGCTGTCGGGAAACAGGCTGGAGGTGTGATGAGAGGACTCTAGGATGCTGAGCACCTCCTTCTGCCCATAGAGATCAAAAAACAAGGTGCCACAATGTGGTGGGCATCTGCTGGCAAGCAGAGTCCAGGGCATTGGCCCCCAAAGGTCACCCTTTGGAGGTTACTGCTCGTACGTCAATGCGACGGCACACCCCCCTTTTGATTTGTTCTTCTTAGAGCATTATCGTTCTCTAAGGGATATTGTTTTTATTTTTTTATTTAATCAGATTGACTGGGGTGATTCCTGGGAAGAAGTGTCAGGTGTGCCGGTGTCAGGGTGTGAGTCTTTTGGTGGGGAAGGACTTCACCAGCTTCTAGCCATGCTTCCTTCCCTTTATATGCTTGGAGATGCTTCCTCCATTGAAATGAACAGGGAAAGTCAGAACATAAGGAGTGTCGCTGGATCATACCAGAGGCCCATCTAGTCCAGCATTCTGCTCTCACCTCACAGTAATTAACCCATGGGAAGCCCACAAACAAGAAATGAGTGCAAGGGCCGTCTTAAGCATATCCGGCGCTGTGGTGCAAAGATCCCTTCGGTGCCCCGCTCCCTGTTTCCCAGAATTGTCAACCTTTTTAAGGGGGGGGAACCCCGAAGTTGTTTACCTTTTTAAAGTAAGGTCTCCCAGAGTTGTTGACCTTTTTTTTTAGGGAGCTGACACCACCCTTACACATTATCTCTAACAAGCCCTTAGAACAAATGAAAATAAAATGAAAAGGCAGAAGAAAATCTAATTACGTCCTCAATTCTAAAGCAAGACTCATTCAAGACTTAGCAGTTCTTCTAATTCACCCTCATGATTCAAATCACCAAATATCAAAAAGTTAAAGCAATCACCAGTTTGTTGTTCTTTAAATAAAGACACAGAGAATGAGGTTCCCGGCCAATTTGTGTTTAAATACAAAGCTGACATTTTCAAATATTGCTGGGGTGCCCCTGAGAGGGTGGCGCCCTGGTACAACGAACCACTAAGCCCTATGGGAAAGACACCTCTGATGAGTGCAATCCCACATTGGAAAGCCATTGTGGGCCTGTGTGAACTCTGCAAGGAACAGCTGAGCTGAGCTGACTATGCCTCAGTCTGACTAGGCTCTCCTGGCTTTCTCTATAGATGGAACAAGAGCATACAAACTCACGCACTGTTAATGCAACTTCCATAAAAATATTCATTACTACCTTGAGATTTTATATGTTTTGTCATTGTAACGCCCACTTAAATAGATAATAATCTCCCGTCATCACAACACAGTGAACAGTCACCATAAAGTATCCATTATCTGATGATAATGGTATTAAGTCATTAGGTTCTGATCCTATATGTGCAGAATCGCCAGGCAGTTATTCTGTGGAACATGTTACAGCTTATTAAGCATAGTAATAAAAACAACAACATTAGAAACACAGACAGTTGTAAAAACAATTTAAACCTAACGCAGGCTTCATAAAAATATTTAAGGTTGTCAATTTCTGTGCTCCGAAATTAGCACGCAGAGGTGCCCATCCAGCGTGACTTAATGGAGTGCATTTCCGCCCCCCCCCCAGCCCTTTGCTCAAATCCAGTGCAGCTATTTCAGATAGGCGTAGATACAGATAATGGTTCTGTAGATGAATAAATCCTTGTACAACAGGATTCTCCACCCACAGGCAATGCCCAAGAAACTGGAATGGGATAAGGAAGCTCACAACTTGGTGATGTTAAGTCACATATTCTGCATCCTTAGATCAGGGACAGAGGATATTTCTCTGCTCAAGGCCTGCATTTCTTAACAAAGAACTTTCCAGGAGCCACATAACTTTTGCCAGTGGCAGAAGTGGTCAAAACAATGGATGAAATGCTCACCTTTGTGCATCGTCATCATCATCTTATTTGTATGCTGCCTTTCCATAGTTAAAACAATGCTCAAGGTGGCTTACAGCATGACAAGATTTACATAATTACCAACATGACAAAAGTCATAAGCAATAAATAAAATACATCAAAAAGTTCACAACCAACTGGAAAACAATTTCCACACAAATCATAAAATCTAAAACTAAGAATACAGCATTAATATCAATCACAATTTAAAAGGATATAGATAAAAAATAAAAGCAATTTAAAAAACAAAAACGGAGCCCTCTCTGCCCAGCAGCAGCAGCAGCAGCAGCAGCAGTCCTTTATGGAGCCTATTGTTCAGTAGGCTACATCCCAGCCATAAAACCCAGGCCTTTCAGCATGCAGAAACAGGATCTCCCCATCTTCCCCATCAAACGCAAAGAAAGAGGCCTTCTCACAGCTTGTCACATGTGTCTTCATGGAATAGACCCTTCCCTCAACCTTCCCCTGGATTATTTGCTCAACACTGTTTCTGGATCATGGCTAGCAAGGTATTTTAACTCCCATTTCTACTCTTAAAAAGCAACACTTACTTTGAACTCCCAGGTTATCTTGTTATCTTGTACACCAGGCATGGGGGACCAATGGCTCTCCAGATGTTGCTGGACTCTCATCATCTCTGACCAACAGCCATGCTGGCTGGGGCTGATGTGAGTTGGACTCCAGAAATAGCAGGAGGGCATAGGTTTCCCTCCCCTGTCTTATACTGCGGTTAGCATAAAACAGTGGCTAATAGACTGAGGTATGAACTGGGAAGTTCCCAGTCTCACTTCTCCCATGAATTGACCATGCAATTTTGAACAAGCCACTCTTCAGTTCCAACTTCTGGGGTGATATTACTGACATAAACACAGTTGTTGTAAGGATTTCAGCAAGAGAATGTATTTATTGGTCAGCTTTAAGGTGTCTGCTTCCCTTTTCTTCATAAAACAAACTCAAAGCAGCTTCCCAAAAAATAAATAAATTCAAAATCCAAACAAAGCACCGTTCAGATGATAGCAAACACGGGTCAAAGCGTTGTAGAACAATAAAGTCAACAATGGGATAAAATCACTGGGCTTAGAAACAAGGAGGCAGAATTTTTACGCACTCTAGAAGGCTGGCAAAATGTTAAATCTTAGCAGCTAAAGAGGGAAGAAGCCAACTTAACTTCTGTAGGGAAGGAGCTTCACAACTTGGGTGCTGAAACAGAAATGGTGCTTAAAAATGCTAAGTACTTTGAATTAAAATCACTATGTAAATGCAAAGCATCAGAGAGAGAGAGAGTCTTCTAGAGGCAGGGTGTTTCCAAAGCCTATCATGGAAGCTTATGCTAATAAGAGGTTTCCATTGCCATTGGTAACAAACTCATACCTCCATATGTCTGGGTCCATGGAATAAGTGGCATCGTGCATAAGAGCTGTTCAAACCCACTGCTACCCGGGCCAAAGATATTTCATCTTCGAATATGAGATAAGAGGTTTTGAGGAACCTAGGCGACAGAAGGAAAACACAAGATTCTTAGACTAATTATGATGCTATCTACCAAAATGATTATGAATATTCATGCATGCATACATACATACACACACATACATGTATTCACACACACACACACACACACACACACACACACACACACACACACACATATATATATAGGAATAGCACTACCAGCATAAAGAGAAATCATCTACTTTTTATATTTCACCTGGATTTCTGGTGGATGAAATGAAACCAAAAGTGACTTTTCTATTCAAGGAAGCCTACATGCGCTGTCGCTTTTAAGGGATGGGGACTTACTGGGTGAGGTAGCAGAAAACAGCTCCTTGTTTTCTTTTTCAAAAGCTTTTGAAGGACTCAGGAGGATCCCTGCCGGTTCAAGGTAAATACCCATCTAATTCATCATCCTGTTCTCACGGTGGCTGGTCAGATGCCCGAGTGGGAAGTCCGCAAGCAGGGACCTGGTTGCAACAGCACTTTCCCAAATTACAATTTACAGCAACTGGAGTTTAGAGGCAAAGGGCCCTTCCAGACACCCGTTTTATTGTGCATTTGCGATGATTTCTGCTCATGTTGGGTGCAAGGTGGTTATATACGATCCTGAACTATAGTGCAAGAGCACATTATTGTGATAGCATTGGGGAAGAATCACAGAATAAAGTGGAATAATGAGTGGGTGGTCCAAAATAAACCAGAATGCACCCATAAAAAAACAAGAGCTATACCTAGCCTAGAGGAGCTCATACTGCCTCTAATTGGGGAGCCAGATGATAGCCTTATCGTCCACATCGTCTAACCCTCATTTTAAGCCAGGGGTCAGCAAACATTTTCAGCACGGGGCCGGTCCACTGTCCCTCAAACCTTGTGGGGGGCCGGACTATATTTTGAAAAAATAATAATGAATGAATTCCTATGCCGCACAAATAACCCAGAGATACATTTTAAATAAAAGGACACATTATACTCATGTAAAAACACACTGATTCCTGGACCATCTGTGGGCCTGATTTAGAAGGTGATTGGGCCAGATCCAGCCCCTGGGCCTTAGTTTGCCTACCCATGTTCCAAGCCATCCAGGTTCTCCTCTTTCTGTTGCAGATGGCAGCAGAAACTATGCTCCTGTGTACCATCTCCTCTCCCTCTGCCCAGGTGGATGGGTGGATGTTGGATGGATATCATCTCATGACAAAACGTTTCTGCAAGAGCATCATTGTGGAGAATTGATGGTGGCTTCCCCTGCCCTCCCAAAAGTGACTGAGAGAATTTGCATCTGCCTGCTAGAGAAAATCACCCAAAATGTCACTTTCTTATGGGGCTGGAAAAGTATAATGCACTTTTTCTTTCTTTCTTTCTTTCTATTACACAGCCCTAAATACAAGCCAAGTTCAACAAAGGGACAAATGTGACCAAGCATTTATATGGCACGAGGTCTTTCAGAACAGTTCTTATTCTCAAGGAGAAAGGTTGAAGACAAAGAAATGGTCTCAGAGGAGAATCAGCAAGTTGGTAAAGGCTTTAACTGTGAAATCCTATGAAGACAGGCTGAAAGAAATGAAAATTCTTAGCCTAGGGGGCAGTTGGAAAATTTGAAGATGGGATATGGTGACATTTTCCAAATATTTGAAAGGATCTCAAAACAGATGGGGTTGCTCACCTCAAAACCCAGAAAGGACCCAGATAGATTTCTTGCATTGCATGTAATTATACAATGTCTGTAAGATATGTTTGCTCACATATAAAAATGCAATAGACCTGTCATTTGGCTTACACAAAGAGCCAGAAATGAGTGTGTGTGTGTGTGTGTGTGTGTACACATACAATGGAATCTTTTTTATTGAATTTATAAATATAACTTTAACAATGTGTATTACACAGTTGTTGTTTTATGAAGCAGCTTACCAAAATAATTAAACTGAAGGGTATTTGCATGCCACAGCTCTAACAGCATCCAGCTATAAACATGAGAGTGATCACTTCTGCACCTGAAAGTTGTAAAAATATATTTATCGCAGAATACCAGAATTATTGATGATATTTCATCTCTTTTTAATTCCAGAGCAATGAAAAATCAATGTTTCCTGAGATGTTTACATTTGGGTATCAAAACTTTATATAAATGTGAGTTGCTACTAGAGAGCAAATAAATTACATAGTAGGATTTTGTTTTTTTGGCCATAGTATCTAGATTATGGGATGAAGGTTTACCCCAGCACTATTAAATGAATCATACAAGCAGATCCATGTACACAATGCAGTAAAAAAAATGTTTCTGCCACTTTTAAGGGAATATGCTTTTTCTTACAGGAAAATTACCTTATTCCTGGAAAAGCATAAAAAGGTGAAGGAACCATAAAGCTGCATGTGGTGCTATTCTAGATAGGGAAAACGAGCCACTGAGCTCCAAGGGTCTTATTTCCAAATAAAGATGAACAGGATTGGGCTGCACAACTGGGCTGTTTGAACTATCAGTGTTTTAGGAGTAGTGAATGCAAGATTCAAGCTCTCTCTCAAGTGATTTTCTAATATCGAGATACTGTTCTAATTTTTTTTTGCACCATGTCAGTTACATGGTGCAATTATAACATGGCATGATTGACAGGTGGCTTCCCAAGAATCTGACAATCAGCTGACTGTTGGGTACTTGGGAAGCACAGCATAAGGGGTGTTGCCAGCCCAATGCTCAGTGCTTATCCAAGTGCTAAGCATAGGACTAAGAAAGCCTTCTTTCTCCCCTCCACATCAAGTGATTTGGGGGGGGGGAGTGGAGAAAGAAGTCTGCATTCTGCAAGCATGGGATGCAAGCAGGAGAAGTTCCTCTTGCGGCGATTGCCTGGGAAAAAACAAGGCTCCTTGCTTTGGCTGCGTTCACCTGTTCCCAGCAGGGACCAGATATGCATAGCCAAACTGAGCAGGATATAACCTCTCCATCAATTAAATCCTGCTGCTTTGGTAGCAACTGCTGGTTCCCTACTACAACAAACAGGCACATACAGCCAAGGCAAAATTGTGCGGCTTGGGAGGAATGACCTTTAGGGTCAAATTATACCCTATGGTGGGCCAAGACTGGCCCAGTGTCAAGGAGTTTCACACCCCTGTTCTAATGGGTGTACTAGATTATTATTATTTTTTGAATGGGTGTACTAGATTAGACAAGCCTTCCCAGTCTGATGCCCTACAAATGCTATTAACTGCATTTTGCTTGCACTGTATTTCTAATGTTTTAAGATTAGATCGTAGATGTTCTTGTACACTGCCTTGAGATCCAGTGCTAAAGGTGGTGTAAAAATGTTTTAATGAAATAAATGAATGAATGCATACACACAGAGAAAACGGTCAATAATGTGTTGGTTCCCCTTCTGTTTCTAGCAGATATCAGTTACAGGTAGGTAGCCGTGTTGGTCTGATGTAGTCGGGGGGGGGGGATTCCTTCCAGTAGCACCTTAGAGACCAAGTTTCTCATAGGTATGAGCTTTCGTGTGCGTGCACACTTATTCAGATAAGAAGCAAATATCAGTCAGTAATGAACCACACGAAAAAAGGATTCTGGAAAAAGGGTTCCTCCTCAGGATATGCTCTGTACCTGCTACCACCATAGGAATGGTAGGGATGGACAAATATTCCCATTTCAGTTTCTCTCATTTTCCATTTTTTCAATCTGAAGTTCAGTTCTCCACAATGCCTGCCATACTGGTTTGCAGATTTTTTAAAAAGTCCTCATGAAAATCCACCAGCATTTTAGCGTGAATTTCTCCTAGTATATGCATTTTTCATATGACATTTGGCCAAATATGCCTATTTTTGCAAAGCAAGTTTTCTTAATGCAGCACTAATATATACATTACTTAGCTGGAGAGCTGCATTGCAAAATTCAGAGATATCCAAATTTTGAAGGACGGCTGTGTTTTGGTTTGCATCTTGTTTTGAAAAGTGCAGATTAGGTAGATTTCCCTTTAAATGTGAACTGACTCAAAATTCTCCTCTAAACCTACAAATGAAGTATTCAATTCACATGGCCTTTATAGGATGCTGCACAGGGTCTGGTCATCCTACCCAAATCTGGTGTTGAAGATTTCCTAAATTACAGCCAGCTGAATATGCCCTAATCTAAGTGCTGGGGACACACAGGCACAAGCAGAAAAAATTACTAAATGGGACAGGCTAATATACAGAATGCCAATGCCTGTGCAATGTCAAAACAAAATAATTTTTTTCTTCTTCCAGTAGCACCTTAGAGACCAACTAAGTTTGTAACTGGTATGAGCTTTCGTGTGCATGCACACTTCTTCAGATACACTGAAACAGAAGTCTCCAGACCCTTATATATAGTGTGAGGGTGGGGAGGGGTATTCTCAGGAAGGTGGTGGGAATGGGTGTTTGACTGTGCAATGTCAATAAATTTTCACCGAGTCCTTTTCACATGTTATCTTTGGATTTTTCTTGCCCAGTCCCATGGCCTTCTTTAAGCTTTGATAGGATTAATGTAGATTCATTTAACAATGAATATTCAGAGAAATGCTGGGCACACATGCTAATGCTGACCAGCCTAAAGCATTTGCTTGCTTGCAGTCATTCTCAAAATCAATGTGCCTGGCTATTGCGAATTAACCCAGGGCACTATCCTACTTCTGTACTGCCACGATAAACAATGCAAGTGATCTGATCAGCCATTTATCAAATTCAGCCGAATAAATTATTCGGCAAGCCGAACGTGCATGTGCTAGGCAAACACTTCCTAATTGCTAATGCAATGGAAAGAAAACATATTGAAATATGTTTAGCGGTGTCAGAAAACAGTACTGGCTATTCATAGCATGTTGGTATTCAATTAATTCATTCCACTACATCGTGTTGGGAGTTTGCAGGGGTGTGTTGTTGTTTGTTTTAGTGCAGATCTGTCATTTTTCTTCGAAACGGATTACAAGAGTAGACTCAAACCATTTGATAGTGGCAATTCATTTTGTGAGAACTACAGAAATAAGACAATATATCAACATTTTCTCATTTCAAAGTCTCGTTTGGTGGGGCGGTGGATGAAAATAATCATGAATCTAGATTCTGATTTGTATTTCCTTCTGATTTGTATTTTCAGGAATGTTTCGGCTCACAACTCATCCTCAGCACCTACTTCCTTCTTTCTAAATCCACTCATAATATGGCTTGTTTCTATTCACAAGGGTAACATCCATAGGTGCCGGCAAATGGGTAGCTTTTCTTGAGGCAGGTTGCCTCAAGGTTGCATAGAAATCATATTGCAAATTATGGACTCAAACACACGTAACCTTATTGGAATTGAACTTCTAAGTCTGAAGACCTCTTCAGGCATCCTTGACGCCATTGACAGCAATCACACAATGAAGGGATGCAGCACTGAGCTACCGGTACCCACCACAGTCATCATTCTCACCATTCTCCACAAGATGAAGGAACACAGGAAGTTGCCTTAAACTAGGTCAGACCATTTGTCAGTCCAGCTTAGTGTTGTCTGCACTGCCTGGAAGTGGCTCTCTAGGGCAGGCATCCCCAAACTTCGGTCCTCCAGATGTTTTGGACTATAGTTCCCATCTTCCCCGACCACTGGTCCTGTTAGCTAGGGATCATGGGAGTTGTAGGCCAAAATATCTGGAGGGCCGCAGTTTGGGGATGCCTGCTCTAGGGTCTCTGATCTATCCCAGCTTACCAAGAGATGCCAGGGATTGAACCTGGGGGCCTTTTGTATGCAACACAGATACTCTTCCACTGAGCTACAGTGTCCCCCCTTCCTTGCAGGACAACTGCAAGAACTATGGAAACAAGATACGGGACAACTTTTTAAAGTGGGCAGCCTCCCGCATGCTTTAGGATCTTGACTTTCCAGGATTCTAAAATGCACAGGCTGCCTCCACAAGCACAGGAAGGCTCCCTGCTTCAGAAGACTACTCTCTAATTTGTGCCGAGAATGACAGCGAGAGGGATGGGAGCCAGTGAACTCATCCTTGTAGCCCGCCCACCACACGATCACAGCATGCATCCTCAACATACCAAAAGAGGGCTTGAGCATTCCAAAGATCTCTCCAACAGTTCAAATCTTCAACGACTGACCTTGCCTGCTGGAAGCATTGATACATGAGGCTTAGGAATGGCAGCTAGCAGTATTAGGGGGCAGGGGAATGTTTTGCATCTTGAATGCCTGATCCTTTCCCATTTCTTTTGGATCTTTTAAATTAATCAGGTAGTGAAGAATGCATGCATGAACCTTTCACAACTGACATGGCATTTTTTTAAAAAATAAAATATTTGCGCTTCTGTACGAAAACACAAAATCTGTGTGAGAAGCGACGTATACTCCAGTCAGTTAAAATGGAAATGAATCCCACCTCTATAAAGGCAACTGGCAAGAATGGATTTGCTTCTTTATCACAGAAGATACCTAATTATTTGTGAATGACGACATCACAATCACATTGATTCTTATTCATGCCCATGTCTCATCCCACAATATCGAAGGTCCAATTAAAGCCCATAGATTTGGGCTGAGTCAATTATGGCATACTTTGTCTCTAGGGACCACGTGGGCAGAAGTTAATTAGTTGGAGAAATTAAAGCCTCTAAGTTCAAAGAGTTAATTTCAACAGCAGCGAGGTGGATAGTGAATGCAGCACAACAATACATTTGCACAGTGGGAAGACCTAGCTGGAAAGAGCCAGTTCACATTTGGTATACAGATTTTACAAAACGGAAGGAACCTCACAATATGGGAGACATCAAAGGCCTTCTAGAAGAATGGTGATTGATTCCAAAGCCATATTCCTTGGCGCAAATGGTATTTTCATACACAATATATTATTTTTAAAAATTGCTGCTCTCTCACACCTACCATCTTGTTTCATATGCTGGCTGATGGTCTATGACTGGAGTCGCCAACCTGGGGTGCAGCTGTGTCCTTGAGGATGTCCAACTGCTCCCTCCCTGCTGCTCCCTTCATAATGGTCCATAACGGTGAGGGTGGTTGCCTCTTCATCCCTTGAGAAAGGCATGGAGCTGAAGGAGGAAATAATAAAGTGCAGGAGATGACAGGAGTTGTTGTTTAGCATAAAGGTTCCCCACAGGTTCCCTGACCTAAAGGAACCTTAGCTGCTTGCCATTCCCATAATCCATTGCTCTTCAAGGTTGGTTCTCTGTATTTCTCAGTCATGCTACAGCAGACCCATTTCCAACCTGGTGCCCTCTGGATGCTATGGACTAAAGTTCCCATACTGGCTGAGGCTGATGGGATATAAGTAAAAAAAAACATCCAGAGAGCATCAGGTTGGCAAAGGTTTCTATAGTGGGAAAAAGCCAAAGTTAAAACATGAAAAATAAGAATTCAGAGTAGTAGACTTCCTAAACAACATAATAAGGGCCCAGCTGGATCAGGTCAAATGCTCATCAAACCCAGCATCCTGTTCTCATAGTTCTCTCAAGCCAGTTGCCTTTGGGAAACCTAAGACGGGCAGAGCTATTTTTAGGGGATGTGTTAACGCAGCAGCAGAAACCTCCCTCTGAACTGCTGCAGCTGAAGTTGAACCGTACTACCAGGCTGCAAAGTGTCATTTGTAAATGTAAAGCAGCTCTAAATGGTGAATAAATGATTAGTAAATGTTTCCTGTAAATTACTAATCAATAGTTATAGATCCAAAGAACAATTTAGGAAGCTTAGAAGTTGCACCATCAAGCTGAGTTTCCCTGCGAGGATCGATCCATGATTCTGAAACAGCTTTCTCCAATCTGGTATCAGACAGAAGTTTGGGACTTTGTACTGCCTGGAGTTGATGAGAGTAACTTATAATAAAAATAAATAAACAGCTGGAGGGAGCCTGGCTGAGGACAGCTGATGCAATGCACATTCATACAAGCGTTGAGCTAAAGGTAGTCAGCCCAGCAATGCACAGCACTTTCAGAGGGGGATCAAAAACCTCAAGATTTTGTGATCTTCATGGGTTCGTAAAAATTTAGTGGTGGCGGCTGCCCTTTGGCTACCTGCCTTCCACCTACCAGTCCCAAAGAGTAAGTGGAGAAAGAGCCAATGACAGGCAGAGCCATCTACTTCCAGTTTTGTCCTCATCCTCCTCCCTGCTGGCTTCTACAGGGGCAACAGGCTGTGCCCTCCCATGGACTGTTTGTAAGTAGGCAGGCAGGTTGGGGCTAGCTGAGAGCAGACTGAGGTAGGTGGGGCACCTGCCCAAATGGGCCAGCCTCAAATGCCAGAATTGCAGTGTTTTGGAGGGCAAAGTGGGCTGATGATGAAATAGATGTGTTAGGTGTTTCCTTTAAAACCGATGTGGTCAATGGTGCTACACAGAGATGTGTGTTTGTAACCTTGATCTGAATATTAACACACCTGTGAGCTTTTGCTAATTTGAATAATTGAAGGTAGAGTTTGCTTACTGTCATGTGATTAGGTAATTGACTATTTTGAATTCTGTATTTAAGCTACCCAAATGGTTCATGGGTGTGGTGGTGATGGATTGTGAAATGAGAGGAATGGAGTAGAGGAGTGTGGTGTATATAATTGTAAATAAAAGCAAGCAAAGATACTGAAGACAATTTTGCTATTTCGTTGACCCTGCCGCTGTTGCCACTCGGTTGGTGCGTATTGCCCAACAAGATGATGTACTCAAAGGTTGCAATCTTTCTTTTGCAGAAAAAGAAAGAAAGAAACTTTGCCACCAATCCAGGCAGCAAGAAAGAGCAGCCCACTGACACATCTCTCCATGGGGCAGCCGTTTTATGTTTACCGAGAATGCCGCTTGGAATGAAGCCGTAATAATGGCATTTCACAATATTTGATATCTCATCCAGTTCTCCTTAACATCAACAACACAAACACTCCACAAGTCTTAAAAAGATAGTGTTTGACATTTCCGAAATGGTCAACATAGCGTTTTATCCCTGTTTCCCAATTACAATGTAGATGTTGACAGTATATAAATTACAGGCTTCCAATTTTCCTGGCAGAGTTCTATGTTGTATTTATTTAACAGCAGCATCACAACTCTCTCCTGAAGCCTTGTAATGTGAAAAGCAAAGCTATACTGAATGGATTTCTCCTTAGATGGGCTATTTTGATTTTTTGCTTCTGATGGGGGAAGGGTGACAACCCTTTCCTAACACTGAAGCCCTCTGCATGTTGTCTACTCAAAATCAAGTCCCACAGAGTTCAATGGACCTTACTCCCAAGTGAGTGGATACAGGTTTGCAGCCTAAACCTGGTTTGTGTCAATGGACAATGGTTTGGATCCAGCCTTAGGGAGCAATCAAGGAGTGTCTCATTAAACTCAGTGGAACTCACGTACAGGCATAGGCATGTCCACTTAGACACAAGTGTGACAATGATTATTTAAGCCAGCTTGTCCAACCTGGCACCCTCAATATGTTGTGAACTACTGTCACCCATAACCACTGTCCATGCAGATGAAAACTGGAGTTGAGAACATCTGGGTGGTTCCAGGTTGGAGATAGCTGGTTTGAACTTCCAACAAAGAAGGAAATAAAAGGCAATCTGTTCTTCATAAATCCAATCTAAGCTGCCAGACTGTTATCTATTCAGTTGAATATAATGGTATAAATGTGTCAATCTCCCCCTGCCCCTTAAATAAATTGTTGCTGATGATTGAGAAAACCTGGTGGTTTGAAAAATCAAGAGACTGAGATCCAGCCTACACATTATGACCTTCCTGCAAAGGTTACTGTAAACAGCAGATTCATATAGCACCATTCTCGCCTGGAGAGAGTTTCTACTCCAGCTCTGCATGTTCCTAGTGACACTAGTGCGGGTGTGGAGACAACATTTGTTTTTCATTAATGGACTTTCTAATGGCAAAGTAATTTTAATAAGCACAGCATCCATTACTATGGTTCTTGTCCATTTCTCAGAGAAACGAAGATTCATAGTCCCCATTTCATTCATCCCCACAACATCCAAGCAAAAAAGGCCTCCATTCCTCACATTTCACAGGCAAAGAAGTGGGTGTCATTTAGCTTCCTAATTGCCACTGTCAATGCAAGCCCATGCATGTCTCACTCATAAGTAAGTCTCATTCAGTTAAGCGGGGCTAATTTCCAGGTAAATGAGCATGGCTTTGTTGCCTTGCAGTTTATCAATATTGTATCTCTTAATAATAGCCAAGATGGGTTCTAAGCAACTTACAAGTATGATTAATTAAAATGCACAAGACCATTTCATGAGAACATTAAAATAAACATGCACCATTGAAATGTACAATAAAGCAAGTCCATTGAAACAGCACAACACCAGCACCGTCACTGAAGACCCAGGTGCCCTCAGTAGCTAGAAGTGCATTTAACCAGCTTTGGTGCAAAAGCTGTGGCCATTCCTTGACTGTTTTGATCTGCAGGACTGGCACCCATTACAAGGGCCACATAATACACTTTCCAGTCCTGTAAGAAATTGAGTGTGGCAATACCTACACTTTGGACTTCCCAGTCTGTTGACATCAGACAGGAACCTTTGCTATACCTTTTTCGGCAACTGCTTAAAACATTTTAGTTGAGGCAGGCCTTTCAGGACATATACAGTACATGTTGACATGTTTTCATCTTGCTGTTGGTTTTAATAATCTTTTGAATACTTTTAATTCCCATTTTTAATCAACTAGTTTTGATGTTTTATTTTATATTGTTGTGAACTGCTAGGAGGTTTGTTTGGCTTTTTTTTAACAATCAAGCAGTATATAAATTATGTTTTAAAATAAATAAACAAAATAAATATATAGATATAGATAGCTACAACTATTATTATGTTTTCTTTCAAAAACTGAGCACATTTCAAATTCTCAAAATGCGAGGATCCCAAGCACTTGGCAAGTATTAACTTTATCTTCTGAAGGGCTCCCTTTACAAAATAAAAAGTGGTTGGAAATGAAACCTAAGATCCTTTGATGATGGACTCTGCTAATTTGAAAAGATCCATAATATTTTGTGGCTTCCTTATTGGTTAGTCTTTGAATATTGTAAGAAGATCCAGGGAACAGACACAACTAATGCATTTATTTTATTTTTTTAAATCACTCCTAAATTGTATTTGGCATGCCATTTAAACATAAACATGAAAGGATAAAATATGGGCATCTTAGAATTATTTTTTGGATGTCATAGAAGTGTTTCTACTCATAGAATTTTGTTTTGAAAATATGCTCATCAAATGACGCACAAGGTTTACAGTAAACTAGTTTAGCTTTCGAAAGTTTGCCTTATTTTATTGCCTATCCATAGAAGTGTGGGATTTATGAACATGAAGAAAGAGTACATTTTATAAACTCCTGAATAAATAGCAAGAGTCATTTAATTGCATTGAGATTTGCCACAATCAAAGCAAACCTTTTAAGCTGTGCCATCAAATCCTGCATCGGATGGGACAAAACTCTATGCTATTTCCCAGTTGACTGAAAAAAATGTACAATATTTGACCTATATTTTCCATAGATTGTTTTCCCTCTATGCTGCTTTGGTTTCCACGCGTCCCTTTTCCATGAGCTTAAAGCCCCCAAGGCATCACTGTTCCCTTAAAAATGTCTTGCAGTACACAGATTTATTAATGATCCAAAAACAAGTTTCCTTCGAAATCAAACTGTAGTTCTTCGTGAACTTTCAAAAGTTTTCCTAGATCACTGCAACCTGATGGGTAGATAAGATGTGCATTCTGGAACAAGATAAGTGACCTACCAATGGTAAGGAAACTATTTGAGAGGTTACCTTCTTTTTCAATCCTAGGTGTTAGAAGTTAACGTGGGGTTTGTGTTCAAGAAAAGGTGTTTAGGATTACAACCATAGTACATCTGAAAGGATGCAGAATTAAAATCATGTTGCTCTTCTGGTGTCAGTTAGGAGAAATGTGTTGGGAGTAGTATAAAAAACTACAGAGTGTGCTTTGCCCATTCTTATCACTTTCTTTTATGACCATCTTGAGAAGGCATGGGTGGGGAACACAGGAGCAAAGATCTTATGCAGAGACAGACCACTGGTCCATTAGGTTCAGTATTGTCTATTCCAGCCTTCTCCCTGCTGTGTATGCCAGATGTTGAGCTATAACTCCCATAATCCCACTGACCATGCTGCCTGGGGCTGATGGGAGTTGTAGTCCATAACATTTAGAGGGCACTAGGTTGGGGGAGGTTGATCACACCTATTGACTTGCAGTAGCTCTCCAAGGTTTCCCCAGACTTATCTAAAGGTAAGTTTTGCAAAACACATGCTCTACCACTGACCTTAAAGCCCTTCCTTAATAGGCTCTGAACATGCTATCTTAAACATAATGCATAAATGCAGTTTGGGGAGTAAAGCAGCAACACTTGCAATAAGTTACCTGAACCAGTGGGAGGGAGGGGGGTAGACAAAAAGGTAACCTATTCTTTTCTTTCTCGAGTAGCTGCAGATTGTTCCTCAGGTTTTCCTTCCTTCCTCCTTTAGAGGAGGATAAGTTAGTGTTAGACCTTCCATTTGTTAACTTCTTGACTTAATGATGGCTACATATAAGCTTCTGTTCGGAATGGCTTTGTTTGCCTTAATTTTCTTTATTCTTTTGACCAGTAGTATTACCAGACTATCTGTTTCTCCACTCCACTGCTATATATATGCCATATATATGGCTTCTCGTAATGAGGGAACCGCCAGAAGGCGTCCGGGCAGAACGATGGGGGTGGAGACGCTCCTTCAAGTATACTGGACTGAGGCTGTTTAGGGCTTTAAAGGTCAGTACCAACACTTTGATTAACAGAGTGATTAACAGAGCAGGACAAATGTAAAAAAGCATAGTGAATTCCAATAATCTCCCACCCAGATCACACTGCAAAAAAAAATCTGTCACCACCTGCCCATGGACAGGATAACTGATCTTTGAACTCAAGGACCCTGTTGAAGACCAGCTAGATGAAGATGATGAAGACAGAACATTAAATCTTGATACTGTTGTGGGGGGGGGGGCAGTTCTTCTTCACCACCCTGCACACATATGTATATGCTTGCAGCTGGCTTAAATATTAAGTCTTTACTCAGGGGTTAAACAATAGTAAATAGCCCATTTTTATTATTTGTATCATTATCAACTGGGTCCCAGGATATTTAAGGATTTTGTTCTCTTTCAATTATTTCCTTAGAGTTGAGGCATATGGTTCCGTTACACACACACACACACACACACACACACACACACACACACACCCAGTCACCCATTGCTTTGTTTTAATACCACTAGATGGCATAGTTATATTATAAGTTCTGTTGTCTTTCCCTCTTTTCGGTGCTTAGATTAGAGATCTTGTAACTGTTGATGACTTCATTGTTTTACCATACAAGTTTGCTGATATGCCAAGCAAACCAACTGATTGAGACATATACTTTTTAAAAATAGGCAGAATAAGAGGACACTGTTATCAATATAGAGTAAAAATATTCGTGAAGATCCCTGTTAAGATTTTTAAAAGGCATTCCACAGCTATCATGCGTCCAAAATACACTTCTCAAACAGAGAACAAAGCCAGACTGTTTTGTTGCAGTTTACAGGCTGCTTTGTGGCACCAGGTTCCTCCTCTTCTAGGTCTTGTCCTTGAACTCTGATCATGCCTCTTGCTTGTCTGGATGTGTGAATGTGTGCAAATTAATTACCCTGCTGCATAAATGTAAAATTCACATACTTCAGTTCACTGCTTTGCATACTTTGCTTCCATGTTAAAGGCTGAAGTGGCTTTATGCACCTCTAAAATGTCTCTTCTAACATGCCTTTTCTCAAAATTAAACATTAAATGTTCAAACTTTTCCTCATATAGGAGACTTGCTCCATCCACTTGATCATTTTGCTTCCCCTTTTCTTAATCTTTTCCGACTACTTTACCATATCCTTTTTTGAAGCAAGAGAGCCAGAGCCGTATACAGTTTCCCAAGTGTGGTTGGACTATGGATTTCTATAACAGCATTATGTGATTTGTAGGGCCTGCTCCATTCAGACTGTGCCCTCCACATCACAGGGCCAAGAGACACCATCTGCTTTGTGAGGGAAAGTGTGAGAGAGGCAGGCACAGACGACACCAGGGCCTGCTCCAGTCAGACTGGCCTGCCCTCCATTTTACATGTTATAGCATTTGTCTAAGTACTTCAAAATTGGAAACTGTATTGGGTCCCTTGGCAGAAAGGCAGTATATAAATGCAACCTGGAAATAAATTTTCATTTCCTCCACCACCTCCCCCCCCTGTCTTCTTCTTGTTCTTCATCTCATTTATTACATTTTTGTTCCACCCTCCATCTGAAGAACACAGCACAGTCTACAATATAAAGACCACAATAATAGATACAATAATAACAAACAATCAGGGGTGTCGCAATGGGGGTGATGGGGGCGGTCCGCCCCCGGTCCCCCTCTGGGGGGGGTTCCACTTGGCACCCCCGCGACTCCCAAGCCGAGCCTCCAAGCCGAGCGGACTTTTTACCGGGAGGCTGGAGGCTCGGCTTGGGAGTTGCGGGGGTGGGGGTACCAAGTGGCGCACACACACCCCTGCCACACAGAGCGGGCTTTCTACCTGGAGTTTGTAGCTGGAGGTGCATGGTTTGGAGTCGCTGGGGGGGGGGCGATGATACCCCGCTACATAACATGCATGCGCAGCGGGATGCTGCCCCCTGGGTGCATGGCAATTTGTTGCCCGGGGTGTCGCGGCACCTTGCTACACCCCTGCAAACAATAAATCTTCCTAGCATTGATTTCCTCATTTTTTCACAGCTGCCACATACGTGGTCAACATCGTCACTGAACTATGGTTCCAAGGTCTCGTTCTATTTTGAATGAATCAAAGAAGTATATATAGTAGAACAAAATATGCATCAGTCATACTACATATATTCCAAAAATGTCAATCAAACCCCATAGCATAAAAAAATAAAAATAAAAATCACTAAACAAGCCACCTCCTTCTGTCCCCCAAGGTGTACTCTCTCCTGCCTCTCATCTGTGGAGACAGGTTTCACCAACAGGTCTCACCTTGGGACATAAAATTAATATATAAATTATGACAGACATGGCCAACATGGTGCCTTGCAGATGTTGCTGGACTCCAACTCCCATCAGCCCCAGAGACCATGGCCAGTGGTCAGGGATGATGGGAACTGTAGTTCAGCGACATTTGCAAGGCACCATGTCGGCCATCCCTAAATTATGGTAGCAATTCATTGATTTACTCTTCCATGGAAGTCAGCTAAGCTCATGTGGCAAGCCCCACTTATGGCTGAGTCGTGACCTATCAATGTTCATGAATGTAGCATTCATTAATGCAGTATTATAAACTAAAGCTTGCATTTCTGTACCACCTCATGCAGTCTTTTCAAATGTCAGTAGTAAACTGAGATTCAAGTATGTAGTGCAGCACTCAGGTGACCCCCTTCATTTTGACATCAATCCAAGCTGGCAAGAGCAGCACAGACTAATAATAATAATAATACCGTAATATCTGTTTGCTATCAACCAACCAATCCTGTTTCAACGAAATGAACTTCCTTCCACACATTGATTCTTATTCTTTATCGCAAGCCTGATTTTATTAAGACAAAATGATTTCAGGTACACATTTCTCCTTGCCAACAGCATTTAACAGCCATCATAAATGTAGTTGATTTAATTTTAATAGGCTTTATTTCTAAGGTGCAAGGAAACAAAAATCAATATGGTTCATAATTCTTTAATCGCTCCTTAGGCTCTTGTGTACACGGTGCTCCCATGATAAATTATTAGTGCTGACACCCCACCATGGCAGAATATCTTTTTAACTGGCAAGAAAAAGGGACAGGGTCCAAAGTTTGTGTGCATGTATAATAATGTCACATTCCCAGTCCAATGAATACTGGTTTGTTTGATCAGCATTGCACCTATGCACCCCGCCCTTGTCCCCTTCCCTTCTCCCTTTGCACACTTGGGTCAGTACAGTATTTCCTGGTCTGCTAAATCACCTGTTGTCACGATGTCCAAACTGGGAAATCATTCTTCAAGTGCTTCCTACAAAGCAGGAGTGCAAATCACAATTGTATCCTGGGTTGTAATCCTGGCTTAGATGCCAACTCTATGGGGCATCTCTTCAGGACCCCCATAAAATATTTAGTGGGGCTGCCCCCATTTTTTTTAACAGGTTGGTGCCTTCCTTCCTTCCTTCCTTCCTTCCTTCCTCCTTCCTTCGGCAGCCACCTTGCCCCCAGCCAAGCACCGCCCTCTTTTCCTGGCTTGCTTTCTTGGCTTTCAGAGCCATTTCCAAGCACGTCTGAGCCAGGAGAGGTAGCTGGGGAGAGGCAGATGGGTAGGTCGGTTGGTCAGTAGAAGAGGCAGGTGGGCAAGCAGACAGAAAATTCTTGTTCGTGAGTGGGTGTTGTAAGGTCAGGAATGATGGGTGTTGCAGCTCAGGAACATCTGGGATGCCAAAGGTTCCCCACACTTGTTCCATCAAATTAGGTTCAGTGACTTGTTAGAAATTATGAAAGGGATTTAAAAGTGCTTAATTGTGGCTGTTAATTGAAGCTCACGGTTCTTTCTTTTGGTTGTTGTTGTTGTTGTTGGACGAAAGTTAATCTGCTTTCTCTGAAAACTAATTCCACCCCCATTTCCCAGCAGAGCAATATCAAACATTTATATATTTACTGATTTTTTTTCATGTCAAACAACACAGTGCAGCAGTCCCATGAGGAGCTTTGGGCAAAAACTGCTGTAAACATTCAGTACACACTAGCCTCAGAAACACAGAAATTAATGATCTCATTGTAATTAATAAAACACAAACGTTTCATTAGAGCAAAGGAGGGAAGAGCAACTCTGACCCCCCCCCCCGCCCAGCTATCACAGTTTCTAAACATGCACAGTTCCTCTGCTGTGAAGCTATTTCACACTTTTAATTATGCAAGCAATACAAATCAAACAAGAGCAGGAATGATACACTATCTCCAGATGCTTTAAGACCTGTATTTTTGTGAAAAGGGGGGGGACCACCACCCTTCTCTAACTTTCAACAGCTCAAAGATTACTCCCGGCCTGAAAAACAGAAAACCTTTCAATGTATTTTCTGTTGAGTGGATCTTAAATGTTTATCACCAGGCAGGAATGTAAAGTTTAACTGGGAAGATAAAACTATTCGATGCTGAAATGTGTGCATTAGAGACAAACAAAGTAAAATGCCTTTTTTATCCCCTTCCTTCACCTTGTAATCACTGGTAATTCAGCTGAGAGGTCTCAGCAGCTGTCAAACTCTTCAAAAAGCTGCAATTTCTCTCTCAGGTTTGCGCTCTTCAAAAAACACAAACAAGACTACTGCAACCTTCCTAAACATTTTACAAAATCTCCTTCTCTGTGCTCTGCTTGCATTGTCCTGGAAACCCAGAGGATATTCCTCATAACATGATAAAACCCACCTGTGGCAGACTTTGAGCTGTCAAATTTCAGTGGTGCCCTGTGCAAAGCTAAATTTTGGTGTGTGCCTCCCACCGCCTCTCATACTCCATTCTACATCATCGTTGCCGCACACTAAAACCACCCTGAATCCACCCCACATATTATTTCAGCTCTACTGCAAAATGAACCTCCTCCAGTTCAGTGATGCCCAGATGTTTGAGGCGACAACTTCCATCATTCCAGATAATCGGCCAAGTTGGCTGGGGCTGATGGGAGTTGGGAAGGTGCCCAAAACATCTGGAGTGCATCAGTCTGGGAAAGGTTGCATTAATGGCACTGCTAACCTTTGCAAAGGTTCCCTGGAGACAATTGGCTTGTATCAGGTTGTGCTTCTCTGCTGAATGAAGGTTCTTTGATCCTTCTAGGTGTGGAAAACTCACCCATGCTTTTCCAAAGGGTACCCCAACCATCTAGAGGGGGGGATTCAAAGAAAAGAGACCATCTGGAAAAAATGCCTCCATCCTTACCACTTATAGAAGCCAAAGCAGAGGGGCATATATGGATACAGCACAGTGGCTTCACTCTCTCCATTCATGGGACGAATAAGTGTGTGTTGGCAATTTCTGCTCCCATTTCCACCAGAATTTTGCAACATGCCTACATCTCACACAACCCATACCATGCAGCCCAAGGGATTATGGATGGCGTCCCCTCCATTCCTATCGCAGTCCCCTATCCTGATGGTGTTGGATAAGTATAAATCAATAACTGGGCTTTAACTGACATGCTCCTCAAAATATTCCATGCATGCAAGAAACGAAAATCCATATATTTAAAAGCCAGGCAATGCCATAATGAGAAGTGGTAAAGGAAGCATTTTTTTTAATAGTTTGGATTTATGTACTTGTAAATTCATAAATTTGTTCTAGTCAATGTGATCTATCGTTGCTTAGGCAAAGTGCGTAAATTTAATATAAGGGAAAATATAAGGGAAATTGCTTTTAAGTACTCCTCCTCCTCCTCCATTAGAGCCCAGCATGAGGAATTTCATCTTTCACCCACTGCATGATTTGTTTTAATGCTGAATGATTAATGATACAGTATAACTTCATATTGGGAAAACAGACTTCCTTTTATGACTTTGGATGGATAATTTAGCAAGAGAGATAATTTAGGCTTTCTACTCTGTTCTCCAGACGAAGCTCTGAAACCAACTATTTAAATCTAGAAAGTATTGAATACTAATTACTCTGAATTAATGCACAGATCCTTCATGGACTCTAATGGTCTCAGTCTCAATTTATAAGTACAAGTGCACAGACAAGAACAGGCCCCTTGATAGCATTCTTTGGACATGTCCACAAAATTAGGCCAGCCTTTCTACTGAAATTTAAGCCCTTTTCAGCTATGGACTGTTCCAGCTGAAGGTGTTTAAAAAATGGACACAAGAGGAATATGGAGGGTTGTAGCCAACATTAGATCAGTCACAAAAATGTCTAAGGCAGGATATGCGTTCAACTAGTCCCCTTTGCCATTTGTTCTGTGTTCCTAGATATTTTACAATGTTTTGGAGATGTCAACTTAAGCCTGCACCCTCAACTTCAAGCTCACAAGGAGATGGACCTGGGACTTCATTTTGTACATTAGGTAAAGCCTCCCTCTTTACAACCCCTTGACTAATGCCTTTCTCCTCTCAAGAATAGTCCTTGTATGTGCCTCCAGCACATATAAGTTGTTTCGGTTACTGGGTATGCAGCCAGCACGACATTGCTTTTGCAAATGTCCATTAAGCCTTTACAGTTGTATAATTGCAATGTAATGCCTGGAGGAACTCAAGAGAGTTCAAAATGTCAATGTTTAGCTTTATGTTATCTGCCATGAAAATTCAACAAAGAGAAAAACCACGGTTTATAACTTCCCCGACCAAAGGAAGATACTGCACCATGCAGAAAAGGTCTCTATGCTGCCTTCAAGAGTCCTCAAACTAGCTAAACCTCAGTCTAACAAAAAGAGACTGAAACAATGGGAAAACATGAGTTCCTCAGATAGGGATGGCCCTATCATTAGACAGAGGTAGACATTACCTTAGGCATGACATTTTGGGTGTCATGAAAAAGACAGCTAGCAACCTGTTAAATTGTTTAATTTATTATGGTGCTGCTTTTACTCCCAAGGAAGGACCCATGTGAGATTTTCTGCCTCGGGTACCAAAATAATTTGGTCATTCTTTGTACAATGCTGTTGATTTGGGCTGGAGGGCAGGGGTTTGTGGTTCTGCCCCAGGCAGCAAAATGTCTTTTGGCTCAGAATTTGAGCAGAAAGAAAAAGTGGTATTTTTACATGTTGCAAGCCTCCTTGAGCATGGTTTAAACCAGGCATCCCCAAACTTCGGCCCTCCAGATGTTTTGGACTACAATTCCCATCATCTCTGACCACTGGTCCTGTTAGCTAGGGATCAGGGGAGTTGTAGGCCAAAACATCTGGAGGGCAGCAGTTTGGGGATGCCTGGTTTAAACTATGGAAAGGCAACATGCAAATAAAATTATGTTTGTATTAACTCCAAAATGAATGCATACTCCTTTGCATATCTCCTCCATGACATTAATGGTTTCATGCAGCCATTAGAACTGGTTCCACTGCTGTAGACACCACCTTCAGCTTCCATTGCAGATGCCAGGATCAGGGTAAGAAAGTTTGGGGATAGCTATGACCTATTGGTGCAGAAAACATGTCATTTACTGTATATCACATCCAGTGCAAGATAATAATTTCCCATTTAATCCCACCTAAGGCTTTAGCCAAAGAGGTTTATATCCCAATTACTGAGCAATTAACAACTTTGCTGCTATTTAATTTTCTTGCTAAGTGGGTGGAGTGGTAGGAAAATGCACCCAGGCATATGGAAATGAATGCAGAGATTCCTGACACATACGCTACTGCAGAATGCCAATCAAGGAAGAAATGAAATCGTACACAGAGCAGAAGAAGATTCCTAGTGACATTTACTGTGGGGAGTGATAACACAACCATAATTGCATTACAGACAGATATAGGTTTTCTGCATTGAATGTGATGAGAATGAGATGTTAAACCTTTGAAGGTGGATAAGAAATGACAGGAAATAAATTAGGTTTGCGGTAATCTAACATAATGTTAGGTTTCCGTTGTTATACAAGAGGCAGGGAGGTTCTGTAGGAATACACAAAAGTGACCAAACAGAAAGTGGCCGGAAATCATAAGTAGTATGATTCACTGTGCAATTTGAGGACAGTTATTCACGTCTCAACTTACACATAAAAAAAGGTCAGCCACACATAAGCAAGAGGGAGCATAAAGTCCTCCCGACACATGCTATGTCCTTGACCGTGTAGGCATGTCTATAAAAATAAATGTATGGCCAAGGGCAGGTCTTCAAAGGTGGCTTCATACAAATAGCCTCTGAGTGGAGGCCACTTGAAATCGCACCACAGGTGGCAAACATTTTGCACGTGTTCAAACGACGTGTGACCATCAACACACAGGTCCTTTTGGATCTGGAATAGGGAAGAATGTGGAGTGGAACGGGGTAGAACAGGGGCAAGACAGGGGGAACGGGAGCATAACAAGGAGAAGTAGGCTTATGCATACTCCAAAGATGGGGGGTAGGAATGAAACCCCTGGGTAAAAAGGCTGCAGTTTGTATTTAGAGCTTGCTTTCTCTCATTCGAAAGAGCCACCCACATATTTCCACGCTGTTAGAAATTAGAGATGGAAGAATCTGTCAATTTCAGTTTCCAGTTTTTCAAAACTCAAGTTCAGCTCTACGCATCACTTTGCAATTTGTTTATTTAAAAAGTCCTCATGATCATTCAAAAGCATTTTAGTGTTAATTTCTCCAAATATATTACTATTATTATTAGAATTGCACAAGGTATGTCCTATGAATGTCACGTTGCACCACAGTTTGAGGACTAGATACAAGGACCTGGTTGACCTTAAATGTCCTCCTTCCTGTCAGCTCCAAATACACAACTTGTGTTGCAACAAATAATCACCTGATCGTGTTGATGCCAACAGCTGCTAATGGGATGGCTTGATGTGTCAAACAATAATCTAAACCTTGAACCTGTGCCCAGGCTTCCAGGCTGGTGCCACTGCCTCCTCTAATTAGCAACTCAAAATTTAGACACCAAAAGGTAATTAGTAAAGTCATTGCCTGAAAATATATGATTTCAGGAAACACAACAGAATAGCCAGTTAGCAACAGTGCCTTGCAGCTTGCAAGAAAATATGTGCAGAATGGACTTTTTGCGACAGGGGGGATTGCTACAGTAGCTTCTCACTTGTTCTGTTGAACAACAATATTTAATCTCATTCCAAGATGCATATTGATAGGGGGTCGTTATTTTCCTTGATGAGAAAGTAAGAATGAAACTGTAAATTGGTCCTGACAAAAACACATCCAGATTTTGCAGGGATCAAATAAATCAGGGAAGGGGAACCTTTGACCCATCAACCCTGACCATTGGCCATACTGGCTGGGGATACTGGCCATTGGAATCTGCAGGGGCTCAGTCTTCCCACCCTGACACAGATGGCATCAATGCCAGAGACGAGAAGGAGTCCGAGGAGTGGGGGAATGTGCGGGCAGAGGCAGGGGAGCAGGACGATGACTCAGGGGAAGGGGCCGGTGATTTGTGGGATTCTGTGCCAACCGTAAGGCAGGTGTCGGAGTGGTGGAAGAGGGGAGTCAAGGGGAAGAGACCAGGCAGTCAGAGACAGGAGAAAGTAGGTGGGAGAAGAGTTGCAAGGAGTCTCAGAGGCAGAAAAGAGAGTGTTGTGGCTTTAGAATCTCCCCCATCCTCCTCTCCACTGTCTCCACGCACAAGGTGGAACGTAAAGCCATGGGAGCAGCTGAAGCTGCCAGTCAGGGGGAGTCGTAGGGAGCTTGCAGGCACCACCATGTCAATGACATGGTGACAATGGGGTTTAAGTAAACTGAAAGGGTCACACTGTTGCTCCCACTGTCAAAGCACAAGACTGTGAAGGAAGATTGCCTAGACAGCTAATTAGCAGGGGGTGGTGTATATAACCCTTGCACATTAGGAGCTGATGTGACTGAGAGCTTTGCCAATAAAGATATAAACTTCCAAACGCATGTCGTCATTGGGCTGAGTGTGCCTTGGAAATCCACTGGTCTATGTGAAACAAAGCAAACCAATCCAGAAAAAGCTGTGATTTAAACTAGGACAAAAGCAAGACAGGCTCTCTTGATACTGAACATTTCTTGAGACAATGTGTGCAACGGCAGGCTATCCATTCCTTGAAACTCGAATCTGGCAATAGTATTTTCTTTTCTGTCTCTGTGTTTTGGGGGACAACAGGGTGTTTGACAGTGTGAATTCAATGCCATAATTTGTTCAGCAATCATCACTGCATAAATATGTTCAGCAATCACCACTGCACTATTCATAACAAGTTGGTTCTCTCTAGCTACAATTACGTACTGTGTTTGTTTGTTTTTAGAATTCGCTGTGTGGTGTTAATTTTCTGTCTTAAATAACATACATTATTAAAAGATATAAATCTTCCCCTCCATGCACGCCACCCAATAATTCAATCATTATTTCATTAAGCTGTACAATATCACCCTGAGGCAGGAAGCCTATCTTTAAAATTTACAGCAGGCTCAAACCACAACATATACTACTACAGTACATTGCATCTGGTAGTTCAGCCTGACCTCAGTTCATAAGATACAAATGTCAATAGCACAGGGAATATTGCAAATTACTCCCATTTTTGAACACATTTTCAATCACTCATTCATCCATTTAAACACAAGCTGTATATCCAGAACCATTCAATGTTCTTCTCATAACTGTTTAAAAATCCCCTGCCAAATCTCAATCTTTCTGGCTGCATATGATAATTTTGATTTGCAACAGATCAGGATTGTTTGGCTTCCGTGTAGTCAGTCATAACTGATAGAAAACATTAGCTTTTTAAAAAAATAAAAACATTGCCCAAATTATGGGAAAGCTGTAAAGAGGTCAATGAGGGCATAATCAATCAGTGAAACTAACTTGAGAATGGCTCTATAATAATAGATGGGATGAAAACTGCCTTGATTAACAGAATCTGAGAAAAATATAAGCAACAAGTATAAGTTAGATGGATCTTTGGTAGGCAGGGTCCAAAATGTGCCATGAGAGGGAGAGTATGGAGTTTCTGAACCCCAGCTTTTTTGAAAAACAAATACACACACATTATGCCTTCTTTCAGAATCCAAGGCAGCTTTGACTGTCAATTCACAATTAGTAAGAATAAGTTGTCTTCCACTTCAAATACATATACACACATTCCCTTACTGATAGTTGTTTAATAAAACTATGTTTTAGCAGCAATTTTGTCCAATTCAATAGGCATCAGATATTGGTCTATAGCACGGGACCCCAGACTAAGGCCTGTGGGCTGGATACGGCCTGAAGGCCTCTTTTATCCGGCCCACGAAGACCCCCACCGCCCACTGCCGCCGCCCGCTCTTACCGCCACGGCGGTGCACTTCCAGGTCGAGAAAAGTGCTGAAAAGCACTTGTGTGCATGCGCATGGGCCACCCCCGACCCGGAAGTGCACTTCCGGGTCGGGGGAGGCCCATGCGCATGCGCACAAGTGATTTTCGGCACTTTTTTCCAACCCGGAAGCGTGCCGCCGCACCTGTAAGAGCGTGTGCACATGCGCACGGCTGCACGCTCCCCCGCGCTCCCCCGCCCTCTGGTCCAAAGCCAGGTAAGTTTGGGGACCGCTGGTCTATAGTTACAAGTCCTATCCTAACACTGAAATTTAACATTCAAGGGCCTGCATTAATAAGATAGCCATTGATATAAATAAATTTTGCTGGTTTGAGTTGATTTCAGACTCTGTAGCAGTTCTTTGTATACTTAGATTAAAACTACAGTATAGTCATTATTTACACTTGTCAAATTTCAATTTACACTGTGTACTTTTTCATGCATATCACCATAATTTTTGCAGTCAGTGTGAAAAAAACCCCTGAACTTTTCAACAAAGCATTGCAGCTGAACCCTAGCTATAAAAATAAAAGTGTATTGCATTTATTTAACTCTACAATGAGATCTTTGAAAAAATATTAGACATGGACTGGAGAGAGACCCTAGTTTGAACCCTCATTCAGCTTTGAAGCATAGTCTGATGAGGCATTGAAAGGGTAAAATGACAACCCTAAATGTACCTGGAGATGCCGGGGATTGAACCTGGGACTTTCTGCGTACAAGGCAGATGCTCTACTACTGAGCCATGGTCCCTCCCCACACTCCTGCATTTGTCTGGAATCTTAAGATCTAAACTGGGCTTCTTCAGTAGTGGTCTCACCACTGCCAGGGGAATCAAAGAAGTAAACCACACCACCTCTCCTCTCAGAGAGGCCATACACTACCTACAAAGTCCAGACAACCAACCCAGTTCAATCCAGTTCAGCTACATCATTGTGTAGCAGGGGATTTGAAAGACCTCCACCCGAAATCCAGGAGAACCTATGATAGTCAGATCTGACAATGCAGGGCTGAACAAACAAATATGCATTTTCTTCAGGGCCGGCGCGTCCATATAGGCAAACTAGGCCGTCGCCTAGAGCGCCGAAATGGAGGGGGCGCTGGCCAGCCTGCCCCCCCTGCTGCCACCCACACACCCCGCTGCTGCCTGAGGCCGCCTCCCATGTCTGCAGGTGTGTTTTCTGAGGTGCTTTGTGCGCGGAGAGCGCATGTCCAACAAGAAGCCGAACCTGGCGCTCCGGAGGGGTGTGTGTGCAGAGGGGCAGCCAGCCAGTGCCTCCTCCTCATGGCCAGGTTGTCGCTGCCCAGCTGTGCCCCTCCCCAGCCTGGCGGCGGCAGCGGAGTGTTTCCTCGTCAGCTGACGGGCTGGGCGAGTGCGGTGCGCTTTTGGCACCGCAGGCGAGGGAGAGGTTGAGCGCTCCCGGGCACCGCTGCCGCCGCGATGCTGCCTTGGTGGGCAGAAGTGGGCTGGGGTGCCGACGGAGCCGAGCTGCCTGCGGGCACGCTGCTGCCACACCGAGAGCTCGGCTCCGCGAACCGCCGACATCCCGCCACGCCCGGAGCAGGTAACGTCTCGCCTCACGGTGCGCCCCGGCCAGCTTTCTACAGCTCCATGCAGAAATTAACCTATATGTAGCACTGGTCAGCAGTGAAGAGGGAGTTCCAGCTCTCTGCTACCCTTGGCCTTTCCCCCCACCCTTCCCTGAAGCTAAATGTTTATTAAAAGAAAGGGAGAGAGACGCACAGAGAGAAAAGCATCGTATTCTTTGCTCAGATTGGACACGCGGCTCTTGAAAAGCTTTATTTGTAAATGATTTTTGGGAACTCCAGGACTGTTTATAGACTTGTTAAAAGACCCTTGAAGGGCTGTTTAGATATAAATTGCACAGCAGAAAATGTCTGATTTTCATTAAATAGATGCCTCTTCCCCACCTCACCCCTGCCCCAAAGTCCCTACGGTTACAATGGAAATCATTCTGTGAGGTATATCTGTGCTTTGAATGTGCTTTAAAAGCATGGCATGTGTTTGCAGCTGCTAACTTTGTACTACACACAACACCTTCAAAGCACATTCTGCACCCCAAAGAACCCTGGAACTATAGTTTGTTAAGGCTGCTGGGAAATGTAAGTCCATGACTACAGTTCCCAAGTTTCTTGGCCAGCATAGAGGCATTTATTTAGAATGTGCACATTCATTGCAATTATTTAGAATGTCTTCAAAGATTATAGGAATTGCAGTCCAGCAATATCTGGACAGCCTCATGGTCCCCAACTCTGGCTTAGAAATTAACTACTAAGTACATGAAGTATTATCACTTAGGACATATGCCTAATGCTGCAATCCTATATAGCAGGGAAGGGAACCCCAGACCCAGGGTCTGAATGTGGCCCTCCAGGCATATCGGTCTGCCCTGGGAACTCTCCCTTGGCCACACCTCCTGTACTCAGGCCACACCCCTCGCTGACCTTGCTTCAAACCCTGTTTTGGCCTGGCTGGAATACTCCATTGAACTCTGATAATGCCTCTTCGAATCATAGAATTGTAGAGTTGGCAGGAATCTCAACTAGAGCATCCATGACAGATGGCCACCCAATTTGTGCTTAAAACCTTTAAGGAAGTAGAGTCCATCACCTTCTGAGGGAGACCCTTTCACTGTCAAACAGCTCTTACTGTCATAAAGTTCATTCTGATGTTTTGTCGGAATCTCCTTTTTTGTAACTTGAAGCCACTGGTTCAGGATCTACCCTCCAAAGCCGGAGACAACAAGCTTGCGAAGCTCCGGAGGCACGCGGGGAGCGCGAACCTGGGGCCGCCTCTCAGCTGTTTTTTGTTTTATTTTTGTTTTTTGTTTTTGTTTTTTCTACTTTTTATTTTTCCCCTATTCCCTATTTTCTATTTTTGTTTTTTCTATTTTTTATTTTTATTTAATTTTTATTTTTTTATTAATGGGGGGGGGGGCGCCAGAAGGTGATCTTGCCTAGGGCTCAAAAAACCCTAGCACTGGCCCTGATTTTCTTATGTCCCTAAATGTAGAACAGGTCTGTAAATCTAGAATCAATGGAATTATTCTTATTAAACTCTTACAACCAAAGCAGCTTTTTGCAATGAATGTGCACTATAATCTGGCTTTTCACCCCACAAGCAGATGTGATACTTGGATACAAAAAGTCAGTCTTAGATAGGTATGTATAATAGTCCTCTATATATACAACTTCCGCAAGTATTGGCCTGGAGGATTTTGACAGTGATGTGTTCACTCGAGAAAATTGGGGGGGGGGAGCACTGAAGGAATGACCTCTGCAACACACCATTCACTAACATCCTAATTTCCTAATGGAATCTGAACTTCAGTTGATTGACAGTCCTGGGAGAACAAATACCACTGTCCCCATACAATAAAAGGATAGCTTCCGTCTGACACTAGAAATCATGACTTTAGTTTTAATGGCATATACGCAAAAACAATTCTTTTCCTTACTGCACTCTTTCTTTTTTAAAAAAGCTTTTCATCCTCTTGAAGCCTGCAAGGAGATTCTAGTAATTCAATAGATACTGAATACGCTGGTTGCTGTAGCATTTATCTGGTTACTACATCAGCACCTGGGACCTATTATGAAGTAATTTGACAGATTAATTCCTGTTGTGAACAAGTGGGGAATCAAAGAAGGAATTTGAAAACCAAATTGCTAAGGAAGTTTAGCAAATAATAATGAATTTAATGCATTCAAACCAGGAAACTAAGAACTCTAGAGCAGTGGTACTCAACCTTGGGCCTCCAGATGTTTTGAGACTACTGTTCCCATCATCCCTGACCACTGGTCCTGCTAGCTAGGGATCATGGGAGTTGTAGGCCAAAAACATCTGGAGGCCCAAGGTTGAGGACCACTGCTCTAGAGCATGGGTAGGCAAAATGGTGGCCTCCTTCTTGTGGGACTCAAACTCCCATTAGCCCCAGGCAGCATGGCCAATGATCAGTGATGATGGGAGCTAGAGTCTACTATCAAAGGGATGCCACATTGTCCACCAATGGTACAGATTATTCAATAATTTACTCCAAAAACTCGTGTGTGTGTGTGTGTGTGTGTGTGTGTGTGTGTGTGTGTGTGTGTGTGTGTATTTCCATACCAAAAGCAGCACTACCTATCCAGCTCTCACTAATGTTATTTATGAGCTTTGAACAGTCTGTTTTTAATCAAGAATGTGTTCATACTACAGATTTGTCTACGTTATTTGAAAACAACACCACAATTTATGCCTAGTTTATAAGCAGCTAAAGCTGATTGGCAGGCCAGTCCTCAGTTACTGTAAACCAAAGTGTTTGACTCTTCTCCAACTTAGCCCCACAGGCTTCAATGGAGATAGTCAATACAATTCGTTTTAAGCATTTGAACAACTGTAAGCTACCAAATGGCGTTTCCGTGCCCTGCTCTGGTTTCGCCAGAAGCGGCTTTGTCATGCTGGCCACATGACCTGGAAGCTGTACGCCGGCTCCCTCAGCCAATAACGCGAGATGAGCACCGCAACCCCAGAGTCGGTCACGACTGGACCTAATGGTCAGGGGTCCCTTTACCTTTAAGCTACCAATTGCATCACAACATAAAGTCATCACTAAAATCATTGCACCCCAACGGGATGCATAAGGTAAAGAACTATTCATGAGACTGATTGAAGAACAATCCGTTTGTTTGTTTTTTTAAAAAAGATATGGTCTGCTTAACCTACATTTTTATTGCTTAACCTACATTGACCATATAACTAGGGCATATAATTAAAATATCTGAACTGGCATTAACCAAAACAAAAACAAAAAGAAGCATGAAATGTTTTTTCCTAAGACATAACTACCAGCACCATTCTGTGCAGCAACTTGGGATGAAGTGGATTTATTTAATTAATCTAGCACTATTGTAGGTTAATTTTTTACACAGCAAAGCAATATGAAAAATAATTAGGATCTCAACATGCCAATTTGTGATGCCCAGATGCCCAACAACATAATTATTTACAGGGTTGTACCAATAGCAGTTTGTACTAATATCTAAGTTTGTGCACCATATGAAAAAGGGAGCTCCACATCACTGATTATTGTTCTCCAGGTTCTGAAGGTCGTGCCTGCTGGTTCTTTGTCCACAGTCTTTTAGACATGTTGCCCAGCTTCAACCGTCAGATGTGAACAATAAATAAAATAAAATGTAACCAAAATACTCATTTCACTTACAAATCATCATATGACTTGGAAAATAGGAAGCTGTGCCTTCCACATTATTCTGAAAGCATGAGCCATACTTCTCCTATTATATGATTATTTGAGCACACATTAATTATACAATTGCAAACATTTTTTCAGCTGTGAAATGTAATTAATTGTTATGAATTGGTTCTCAAGCTGAACATGTTTGGCAGTTTTTAAACTACTAGAAATCTGTAGATGTATTTCCCTTCCACCACTCCCAATTCCTTCTTCAATGACATTCAAATACTGTATTGGAATGGCAAAGTATAATTCACAGAAGACAGTCAAAATAGATGGAACAAATTTAATGGAGCCCAAAATGTTTTCACACACATTAAAAGAGGAACACAGCCTGTGCGTTTTAAGTTCATTTCCTGCAAACTGAACCTCCTTTCCATTAACATGATTTTTCTGTTTATGAAATACGTATTACAAATGTAGCAAAAATCATTTTAGAGAAGCAATTTTCAAAGAGAAAGTCATATTCTTTATGACACAAATGGAGAATCCTAGAAATATCACTGCCTTGAGCATGCTGCCAAACTGGACTTTCAAATAAGACGCCTGAAATCAGGGGTCCCCAAACTAAGGCCCAGGGGCTGGATGTGGCCCAATCGCCTTCTAAATCAGGCCCGCGGACGGTCCGGGAATCAGCATGTTTTTACATGAGTAGAATGTGTCCTTTTATTTAAAATGCATCTCTGGGTTCTTTGTGGGGCAGAGGAATTTGTTCATTTCCCCCCCTTCAAAATATAGTCTGGCCCCCCACAAGGTCTGAGGGACAGTGGACCGGCCCCCTGCTGGAAAAGTTTGCTGACCCCTGCCTGAGATCCATGTGGTTCTTGCACAACATTCCAACTGTTCGAACACAAAGGGTGAAACAAGATTATATGCAAGAGGTTCATTAAAAGTTTTACTCCTTTCTGCATCGTTTTCAACTATACAGTATCTTTTTTGAACTGGGACATCCAGAACTGTATATAGCACTCCAACTGTGATTGTGCCAAAAAGCTGTATATAAACTTGCATAAGAGACCTTTGGCCTGACATATTTATTTCTTTAGATGGATGGCCTGTTCTATTCTCGAGGCTCTCTGTTTTATGGACCTGAAGTGACGGTTGCTGGAAAACATTCCCACATTATGGCACTTCAACATCAGGGCAGGTTACTATGTTCAGCCAACAACTTACCACATGGACACCCTAATCATTTGGAGTCTTCTGACCAATACCATATATTCCTACTGACCAGCATCACTAGCCTTGAGGCTCTCCATGGAACTTGGAGAAACTAAATAGATCCTGGGAGATGATGCATACCCAGTGCTATTTCTGGTAGAAAAAAATGATGCCGGAACTCACCACGAACACTTCCCTGGTTCTCTTAGAATGGCAATGACGCCCACCTGAGAGGTGCCGGAATTGAGTTCCTGTGAGTTCCTGCTGGAAAAAAGCCCTCTGTATACTACTTCCAAGTAGTCAGAGTGCTTCGCAAGCATTAAGCTACAATAATGGGTTTTGTTTTTAAACTATTTGATAATTCTGCTCTTTGCTTGTAATTTTTATTGCTCTGCAATTACTGAATAGTTCAACTGGGATTTATTAACAGGTAGGTAGCCGTGTTGGTCTGACATAGTCGAAACAAAATAAAAAAATTCCTTCCAGCAGCACCTTAGAGACTAATTAAGTTTGTCATTGGTATGAGCTTTCAAGTGCATGCACACTTCTTCAGATGGTATCTGAAGAAGTGTGCATACACACAAAAGCTCATACCAATGACAAACTTAGTTGGTCTCTAAGGTGCTGCTGGAAGGAATTTTTTTTATTTTGTTGGGATTTATTAAGTACTGCACTTTGAAGTTTCAGCCATTTCCTTGGGACAATGTGTTCCTGGGCTGTAGAAGATGGAGGGGAGGTGGCCAAGGATGCTGGGCTTTGTTTTTTAGGAGGCTGTAGGTATTTTTAATATATATATACCAACCCATCATATAATGGGTTATGTGATTTTTAGGTGTGGGTTTACTGAACTCATTGGCTGCTAAATTGCTGCTGATAGGACTTGGTGGTTACTAAAGGTAATCGCTTAAGGCTTGGTTCTGAAATTGTGTAGAATGGGCCTCCTGATAAGATGGTATCTTCAGGATGCAGTTATCGGCTGGGTATATAGGGAACAAGGTGATCTTCGAGTTATCAGACTTCCTGAATCAGATGAATCTTCTACTTTCCAAGTGCAGCATTTGGCACTACGAGGTCCCTGTAGTTCGGTTATTAAACTCAACTTCATGGTGAAGAAATTCAAAGCTCTAGCCTGTACGTATCTACCCACTGAACACAATGGGGCTGGTACCCAGGTAACTGGCCATCAGGCACAATGGGATTTTCTTCTGAGTAGCCATATACAGGACTGCACTGTGATGCCTCTTCTTCAGAAGAGGCTTTACATTCACCACGCCAGCATTCTGCCTTCAAACTCCCCCCACCCCCACTGCTTTTGCCCACAATACTGTGAAAGAAAAATAATAATTTCCCAACTCCATTACAGAAAAGTACATAGAAACTGCCCTGGTCATTAGTTTTAAAACAGCCTCCTGAGCTTTAAGAGAAGCACAATAATGCTGGATGGTGCACAGTACTCTAACATGTTCCCCTAGATAACAAGCCAATTGCTAAATTACAGCACAGCAGGTCAGGGGGCACCACGAACTCTATGGATATGATGACCTTCCATATTATCTTCAAGCCACTGGAGAGGCTTGTTCTTTTATTAAAGGAAGCATGTGGTGATTTTCCCCTTTGAAAGGAGAGAATAAAGCAGCCTTGTCATTTGATCTAAGTTTTATCTGCTGACATAATAGCTTGTCCTCAGAAGCACCATCAGGAGGTTAACAAGTAATTTTAAAGTACAGCAACCAGTAGCAAGTCTGTAGTTAGTTCAGAGTATACACGTAATAGTAAAGAGGAGGCATTAATTTCAAGAGCTGTGGGCTGACTGGGGTTTTAATTGAGGCAGGCTACACTGTGAAATGTGCAGTCGTCCTGAATCAAGCTCATGCTCAGACAACTTCACAAAAATTAACTATACTGAACAAGCCACATGACCCACCCATTTATCCTAGGCGACAATGCCTTGTGTGGGACATGGGTAGTGCTGTGGTGTAAACCACTGAGCCTAGGGCTTGCTGATCGGAACATTGGCAGTTCGAATCCCCGCGGCAGGGTGAGATCCCATTGTTCGGTCCCAGCTCCTGCCAACCTAGCAGTTTGAAAGCACGTCAAAGTGCAAGTAGATAAATAGGTACCACTCTGGCGGGAAGGTGAATAGCGTTTCTGTGTGTTGCTCTGGTTTCGCCAAAGCGGCTTAGTCATGCTGGCCACATGACCCGGGAGCTGTCTGCGGACAAAACACTGGCTCCCTCGGTCAGTAAAGCAAGAATTGCGCCGCAACCCCAGAGTTGTTATTGACTGGACTTAACTGTCAGGGGTCCTTTACCTTTTTACAATGCCCTGTACCTCTCCCTCATTTTCCTGAGAGACATTCCTTCTCTTGAAGTAACAGACATACTTTCTGATTTATTATTTCTCAGATTTTATTATGTTTTGATTTTTTTTATTTAAAAAATCCTCTGTTTCATGTATTGATATTTGATTTTTTAAAATGTCTACTACCCCAAAATCTACATTTTGGATGAAGGAAATAATAGAAGACAGTAAAGTCCTTTTAAATCATAAACATTTATTCAGGTTGCAAAACTCTTTGGGTACTTTTGTAATCATGTGGTAACTGAAAACGTTAACAGAAAGCAAACTAAAGCCTAGATTTTGTACCCCAAAGGCACTGTCTAATTATATACTCTATATATTTATTTACCTCCATTTTAACCAGCCCTTTGGTTGATCTGATTTACATGCTATGCCCTTTTAAAATGTGTTTTTTGTGGGGGTGGTGGCAGCTATTGGGTTGTTATTTTTATTTTTATTAGATATTTTGTGTGTTTATATCTTGATTTTATTCTGTGAACCACCCTGAGACCCCCCCGGGTATAGGATTGTATATAAATTCTAATAATAATAATAATAATAATAATAATAATATAATAATAATAATAATAATATCAGTAACTATAATGGTTTCTTCCAAAGCATCTTAGGAAGAGTAGTTTGATAAGAGTGCCAAGAATGCCCTGGCATCAGGAGGTAGACTGTTGGGTCATCAGCCCTGGAAAGCCCACTGCCTATTCTGCTGCTGATCACAGACACTCTGGCCCAGCAGCACTCTCTCACTGCCAGCTGTAACTTGTGCCCGCCATTTTAACTCTCCCCACAATGCATTTGGGGTACTGCACTGTATCACCATCATACTGCACTTCCATCATACTGCACTTCCATCATCTCCAACCACTGGGCATACTGGAGCTAGAATCTAACATCTGAAAGGCCACAGTTGACCAAACTCTGCTCGAGATCAACACTGCTTCAGAACCTGGGGGACATTGCTAAGATATTAAGATAGATAGCATCAGTAGCAATGAGGACGCCAGACCCAGTTCCAAGGGTTCTTCTAGCCAAGCAAATTCCTATTAAACTACTTGACATTGCTGGTGTGAATATGCCTTACTTGTGGTAGTAGGAACTCTCTTCCAGTCTTATAGAATATGTTTATTCACATAGCACCGAGAAAAAGAGAGGGACATAGCCCACCTGGAATATGCAGCAGAGGCAATGGCTGAGCCAACACCAGGTATGTTGCAAAGAAAGCAGCCACTTCTCCTGCACACTGCAAACTCATATAAATGTTTAGCTATAGGCATCGTTTCCAAAGGATCCATGAACACAGCTATAGATATTTAAAAGGATGTCCAAGAGTCAAGTGAGGAACAGTTCTAGACATCCCTTCTGCAGCCTATGGGCACACAAGAATATGGGCACATCAAGAATATCTACTTGAGGGTGTAAACTAAACTTGTACGTCTAGTTTACACCCTACATTGCAGGCTATAAACTAGACATGCTATTAGGATTCTTTCCCAGCATTTTAAACAATAGGTTGTGTTTAAATTTCTTTCGCTTTTGAGTGAGTGTTCCCCAGCTCCATGATGACTATCTTTGAACTACAAAAACATTCCTTTCTTGTTTCCAAAACTCGTTTCTCTTGCTCTTCCACTCACTCCATCCACATCAAAGCATATATTGCCCGAGCTTAATCCTGCTGGAGAAACACCCAGATAAAGGTGAGCACCTTCTTCCTTTGTGCTGACAGCAACAGAAACCAAGATTAGAGAGGTTAAGGAATAAAGTAAGTTAAAGTGAATAACAAGAATTTGCTAGGGCAAAGTTGGACTCAAAAGCGAGGGGGAAAAGGTGAATCAATCCAAAGTAAAGAGATGAATCCTATATCACCAGTCACCCATGACACGCACCTCACTTCAGGAGCCCATGAGACAGAACAGGTTGTCTGATTTAGGACCCCTACAGATGTCATTTTTATTGTGCGTTCATGATTATTTTTTGTTCATGGTGCTATTGGGATGGTTATACATAATCCCACTTTACTGTAAAACTACCAGCAAAAGTTTCCAAACAGACATACAGCTTTGTTTCCAGTCACTGCATACCCTGAAACTTCCTGCTAAAAGGTGGGATATAAATTTAATACATACATGCATATGTTAACTGTTTTGAATTACAGTATTGTAACCTGACGTGGCATCTGCTGGTGAAGGGCGGACAATAAAAATCTCTCTCCCTCTCCCTCTCCCTCTCCCTCTCCCTCTCCCTCTCCCCCTCCCCGCCCCCACCCAGGCCAACCAGCCTGGAATTAGACCTCTTGCTCACATCTCTCCTTGCTTCCAGATGATGACTATGTTTCTGACATTTGCTCAAATCAGATCAAATCAAACTTAATGATACTGGTGATGGTGAAGATTTAAAACACTGGGCTGGGAGGGCACTGATGCAAGACTACCATGGTAACTGAGATGAAAGGAACTGTCCGTTTTGCTTTCCATCTTATGTGGAAGAGATCTCTCACTCTTTAATCTAGAGTACCCGGGAGAGAAACAACAGGGGGCATTTACTTGCTACGTCAGATGACATATTTATCTGAAGGTAAATCATCCTGGGTTGAAGATGTTGCTACTTTACAAAATAAACAACTAATAAACATTTTGAGCACAAGGCAGCAAGCTGAAATAGGTATCAAGGTGTGTGCATGGAATAGTGCAGCAGAAGCCATTTCTGCCCCCTTAAGACTTTTATTGGCAAGGAGTAGCAGAAAGCAGGGTTTGTCTCATAAAATGATCAGTCCCTGGTAAGCCCAGCTAAACTTCAGGGGCATGGGGTACCACCCAAAGTGCCCCATCAGAAGATCTCCATGACGCAGCTGGATTTCATAGTTCATAAGTGTGTTGTTATAGCTGCAAGTCATGACAAACTTGTAGCAATAATGTTAGTAAAATAATAGAGAGCATACAGCCATCATATAAACTGACACCCATGATGTAAGAGAGAGAAGATACCAGAGACAACAACAATCTTAAATCTAGCTTGATTTCAGCCTCTGAATCACCAAAACAACTTGAAACAATTTTATCTAACTTTTTTTTGTAGCCAGTGCATAGAAAGCCACTCTTTGTATTACAAAACTATTATTATCACTCAAAGAAACCAAACCATTTCTGCAGGGTGTACCTGCTTGAACAAAGATTTCAGAAAGTGATCTCTTGGGTCTCTATATAAGGAGCAGGCTAACAGATAAGGAGTGGTGTCTTCCACCTGAAGTTGACCACAAAGAAAAGGTCCGTCTGCATATGGGACCTTATTGTGGCAGCCATCGAAGACTGTGGTGGGCATCACTTGGAAACACAGCTCAATAAAGGCATTTCTTAAGCAAAGTGGTGAGAGTTTGGTCAGATAACTAGTTCTAAAATACTGTGTTCTCAAGAGTGGATACCAAGGGGGAAACTGGGTGTTTCTAATTAGTTGCAGGTCTCATCTGGATTCTATCCAGAAGAGCCAATCCCTTTGTTTACACTTATTCAAGGTTAATGCAGAGTTTAGTTCTGGAAGAGAATAACAGTCTGAAACATCTTGATGAGTTGCTTTATAGAGTTGGTTATCACCCAATTCCATATAGCACACTGCAGGAAAACGCTCAGTTTGCACAGTAGCAATTCTTTTAATATACTTTAACTGCAATGTATATATTGCAGTTTCCAAAACCTTAACAGAGTTTGAATCAGAGCCCCAGATTTCAACGCCAAAGGACATTTGAGTAAGGACCTTGCTACGTATAGGGCAGGTACAATCAGTTGCCTTCCATTATTGTAATAGAGCTTCATTCAAAAGCAAGGATAGAGAACCTATGACTCTGCAGATGCTGCTGGACTCCAACTCCCATCAGGCACACAAGAATGGACAGTGGGCAGGGATGATGGGAGTTGGAGTCAGATTATACACACAAGGTACAGAGAGGATAGTTTATCAGACAAATGGCCAGACAATAGTCATGAAATGCAATGATCTGCAGTAAGTCGTAACACATCTATTGAGAGTCCATATATATACAAGAGAAGAATGGAACAATTCATTTAAAACAGGAGTCACTGATGAAGATGCACAATCTCATGTTTTATGTAATAGACACTATCTTTGTTCTTTAACGGCCAATGTCTACAAGCACTAAATGAGTGAATACTATGCTCCCAGCTATGTCAATAGAACACCAGCGGTTTAATTATGTAAATGGAATAGAATCAATAATGCTTTTTCAGGTGTTTAGGTGTAGTCACTGAACACATGAAGAGCTTCAGAGAATGCACCCTGCCAGCTAGACCCTGGCAACACACAAACTAATAATAATAATAATAATTATTATTATTATTATTATTATTTATACCCCACCCATCTGGCTGGATTTCCCCAGCCACTCTGGGCGACTTCCAACAAAATATTAAAATACAATGGTCTGCTAAACATTAAAAGCTTCCCTAAACAGGGCTGCCTTCAGATGTCTTCTAAAAGTCTGGTAGATGTTTTTCTCATTGACATCTGGTGGGAGGGCGGGTGCCACTACCGAGAAGGTCCTCTGCCCAGTTCCCTGTAACTTGGATTCTTGCAGCGAGGGAACTGGCAGAAGGCCCTCAGCGCTGGACCTCAGTGTCCGGGCAGAACCCACCCCAAACAATTCACAGGTGGCATCAATCTGAAGGGGCCTATCTACAGTAGGTACAAATGTGTGCATTACTAGGCTACTTTCATGGTATGCAAACTCATGTAAGACCACTTCAGACTGGTGCTGATTTTTCACTGACTGGCAGGGAATGGTCAGCACAAACATCAGCATCTAGGTGGTGATTTTAGCTGAAAGCACCCTTAGAAGCTCCTTCACGAACATGGTACCAAGTACCTGAACAGGGTTAAATCTGTTGTTGAATCAGATTTACAACTTCATATCTGCTAGTAGTTCAGCAATTTCACCCTGAAGCCTTCCTCTGAAGTCTTTTTGTTGAAGCACGAGGGCTTTGAGGTCAACAGCAGTGTTCCAAGAGACTGAAATGCTCTGTCACTGGTTTCTGAAGATTGCCATTTTTTAAGGTCAGATTTGTATCCATTTGTTATCAAGCATAAGGACCACAGAAAGGCAATGTTGGTCAATAACATAGCTGTCAAGTTCTCCCCCTTTTTAAGGGAAATTCCCTTATGCTGAATAGGCTTCCTTGTGAGAAAAGGGCAAACTTGACAGCTATGGTCAATAATGGCATGCATCATATAAAATTCCTATGAATTCCTATGAATATTGCCCTTGTTACTGTTGTTGTTGTTGTTGTTGTTGTTGTTGTTGTTGTTGTTGTTGTTGTTGTTATTGTTCCAGTACGTATCTGGCTAAGGCTGTCTGAGGCAGAATAATTAAATGCAACAGGATTTCATATTATCTTCCTTGAAAACTACAGCTCTAACATATATCAACATACCAGCTTATTATATTTCTTTTACTTGTAAGATTTCACAGAGGAAATGCAACTGACATTGTTTTGCTGTGAGCTCAGTCATTATCTTGTTCCATATGCAACTGATTAAGTGCTGGATAAGTGCCACCAATTTCAATTAGAGCTAGGCACAAGTTTTCTGCTGTTTCCCCCTCTTCCCTCTCCGAACAATGGAAAGTAGCAGTGGTGGAGGAAAGGTAGAAGTAGCTAAACAAATGAGTTGCGGAGAGCCTAACAGATTGATAATTACCTTAGAACCTCGGCCCTCCAGATGTTTTGAGATTACAATTCCCATCATCCTTGACCACTGGTCCTGCTAGCTAGGGATCATGAGAGTTGTAGGCCAAAAACATCTGGAGGGCCGAGGTTGAGGAAGCCTGCCTTAGATAATTTAGATAAGTTGCTAAATAACTCTGCTACTCTATCACGAGGTGTTTAACTTTAGATCACATGGGGAGTATTCAATTGCAAATCTTCATTTTGTGGGAGTTAGTCTTTGTTCTCTCTCTCAAGCACTGGAGAAGAAAGGACATGTGCTTAATCTCTCTGTAGCAGAACACAGCATCAGGCTAATGCAATCTGCGTGAGAGACAACAAGTTCCAGCATGTGTTTTTTCTAGAAAATAGCACTGGGTGTGACCTATAATTAATTTGAGGCTGGTGACAACATTGGGACCTGGATATACAGGACATGACAATGCCTCTGTTTGAACAAAGCTATGCCGGGATGTAGTGTCTTTCCAGAGGCACTGCAGAGAGGTTGTGGGAAGATGAGGGCCCTTTGCATCTGCAGTCAGATTATTCACATTGGCAGACCTCTGTGCTCAGCCAGCTGACACCATAACCCTGGTCATAAATATGTAAGAATGAAATAACTGCCCTGCTGGAGCCAATTGAAAGTCTACCTATCCTATCTCCCACAACAGATACCTAGTATGATTCTTCCTGTATTTTTCCTGAGCAACTGCGATTCAAACAAGGGTGCCACTCTGTAGATAGAATATTTGAACTTTTGTAGTTACCTATTAAGTGCTTTTAGTTTAATGTTGACCACATGAGCTAGATGGGGTGCAAATCTTTTTCAATAGTAGCACACACTCCTTGGTGCATCTTGTACAGCGCAAAACACTTCATTCTCCTGAAATGACAGATAGCGGCTTGTAGGGTTGACCTATCGAAGCAGAAAATGCATCTTTCCTATAGACTTTATTTTTAAAAAACCCAAACACCTACACTTATCCTGTGGAGTGTTGCTGCTTTCCTGGTGCCACAGCTGATGGAAGAAAGAAGAGAGGAACAATTTCTTCCTCTGACAGAAAGCTTTCAACATCGGTAATCATAAAATGCTGTTGTCCAAAATTGTTACAACTTGGCTTTGCTGGCACTGCCTTATCCTAGCTCTGAAAACATGTATCAGCCTGGCAAGGGGGTGGGGAATGAGAAGCAAGCAATGGAAGATGATGGAGATCCTAATCTTTGTCTCTTCTCTCCCGCCCAACTGCTGTCACTCAGCCTAACTGCACCAATGTGATGAGACAGCTGTAAGCTGATGGTTTTTAGATACCGGGTGGAGGGGGTGCGGAAGAGATGGCTCCTCAATTAATTCAGAGCTTTGGATCCCTTTAGACACCATCCAGCATCTGACAGATCTTGCTCTCAGTCATCGCTGAAGATGCTGCCACGGTAATCCTCCAAGACAAAGCACTCTTTGATTTATTCTGCAGAGATTTCTCAGCTGCTTGTTGTATCAAGCAAGTGTCAGCGCCATGGCTGCTTTAATGGGAGACGCTCAGGGTGCAAAACAAAACCTGGATTTGTATTGCTGTGTATATCATGTTGATTCAAACCAACGAGCCGCAATATAACTGGGATGTGGCCCTCCAGATGTTGTTGGACTCCAGCCCCATCTAGCATGACCAATAATCCGGGAAGGTGGGAGTTGCTGAGCCACATGTTATATATAGAGGCTAACCTAGGGCTGACATCAGCAACCTTGGAAAACTCTCAGGGGACAGCTTGCTTGGCATGGCTCACCAGTAGCAATGCCACCCACCAGCCCCTTGTGGTAGACTTATCTGGTAGAAATGTCTGGGAAGCTGCCTTCATGTTAAATTTCCCTCAGAGCAATTAACGTCATAAAAGTGGTACAAAGAATTTACATTAGTTGCTCTACCCGCTTTTGCCTCTAGTTCCATCCATCACTAGCATGAAACCCCCAGATGGTTGCTAAGGTGGGAACATGGTCCTTGGATTGGGAGTGGAAAACCCTACTCCTGGTAGGTAAAAGTAAAGGACCCCTGGGCAGTTAAGTCCAGTCAAAGGTGACTATGGGGCGCGGTGCTCGTCTCGCTTTTCAGGCCGATATGATACTCCTGGTATAGTGCAACCTCATATCAGCTAGCCAGTGTTTCCCAAACTTGGGTCTCCAGCTGTTTTTGGACTACAACTCCCATCATCCCTAGCTGGCAAGACCAGTGGTTAGGGATGATGGGAATTGGAGATCCAAGTTTGGGAAACCCTGAGCTAGACCCTTCCTGCATCACATTTTTGCTGGCAGGTCCCAAGAAGCACTTCCCACAAACTCACATGTGCATTTTGTAGAAGAAAATGACAATGACTTCAGAAAACAGGAATCCACTATCTTCCAAACAGAATATATGTGCTTAAAAAATCCATGATGGAAAGCTGTCAATCCTGACCAAAATCATCACTGAATGACTCACTGTAGTTTGCTGATGTTTGTTAGTTAACATTTGGTTATTTGCATTTAGCTGACGGGGTGCCTAGAGCACCATGAATCTAATTTACAGATGGCCCTTACAATTATGTTGTAACAGATACACTCTGCCATTGAGTGTTCATTACCACCTACATACCAGAATAGAAAATAAAAGGCGTGGGAAAGGATGAGAGTTCATTTTGACAGTGGTATGCAACTCTCTGTTCCAAGGACAGACATTCTTTCTAAACTTCTATAAGATTTTTTTTTGCAAAATGATGGCCTGTTGATTCCATGATAAACATCAAGTTTAGGGAGGCAAAGAGGCATTTTTAATTTCCTCTGGAAATGAACTTGAGGCGATGACTTGTCTGAGAGCTTGCTCTCAAAGCTAACCAAGTCAGTACAAAAGTTCAACAGAATTTAATTAGGACTGGGACTAGTATGTGAAACAAACAGGGGCAGCACAGCCTGTTTCACTGCTTGAGCAAGATGGGAAATGCTGCCTTGCCGCTGCCGCTGATCCCGCCACCCCTTACTTCCTCCTCCTCCTCCTCCTCCTCCTCCCTGCCCTGCTGGTGCCAGATTTGCCACTGCTGAAGAAGCAGCTGTGCCATCAGCACCAACTTCAGCCAAAATTGCACTGATTTTGAGTGAGAACATGCCCAAAATGGATGCAATGTTGCCCAAAATTGGTGCTGATGGCAGCAGTAGGCAGGCGAGGCACCCACGGGCATGCTGCCGGGGGTGGGGGCTTCTGCCGCCTGAGGCAGTGGCATCACACTGCCTAATGACTGTGCCAGCTCTGGAAACAGAGAATGTATTGGACTTCATAACTGGTCTTTGAACACATATGACAGGCACAGAATGTTAGTTCAAGAGGCAGAAAGATTATGACAACGTGCTGTATCTCCACAGAGGCAGAAAGGGTTTTGTCCATTTAAAAGGATATATAAGAACACTTGATCATGCAAACCCACACCTTCATTCTGAAGTGTTGCAGTAATGAGATGGCTAGTCATCATACTTTTCTACAAATACATATATTAACTATAAGTCATGCAGGACAAGAAGGCCTTGGAGGCAGAGCTGAGCTAAAATGTCTCAGAAGGATAGGTTTCTGAGATTTTTCTTTTCTTTACTATCCCCATCTCCAGAAAAAAGGACAATTTGCTGAATTCTCTCCATCAATCTTTTTTTTTTTGTGGGTGGATTTTCTCTCTCTGTGCAATATTGGTCACAGAATAACACCAGGTTTGGTGTACTGGGAAGTATGGAAAATGGTGGCCAGGCTGTCAACACAGTTGCGGCTGCCATTCCCGTTTCTAGTAGGAGCACACACCGAGAGAGATACAGACCAACCTTAAGGAAAAGCCTTAAACAGTTTTAAACTGTTAGAGGATTTCTCTTCCTCCTGGAGAAATTAAGTGAAATCATGCTCCTGGTTCTTCTACTCACAAATTGAGTGGAGAATTTCAAAGGCCATTTGCAACCAGCTCTCCTTGGAAATAGTTGCTGAGCCAGTGCTTGGACTGTAGGCAGCTCCCAGCTTTGAGGCCAGCCGTTTCCAGAATGATTTAAGCACATACCACAACTTTTTGGTTGGTATCGGTCTGTCTCAAGAGACAATGGAAAGTGCCTGCAGCCACAAACCGCTGCATTAGAAGCACCAAACTGACCTCCTCAGGGTGCAATCCTGAGCAGTGTGTATGGAGGTCCTGGGATGCCCAGACAACTGATGTGATCCAAAGGAAAGCAGAGCAATACGTTTGGCACCAGCTTGGCTGCAGGAGTTGCCAGAAGGAGGTGTACACTGTACTGCAATTTTCCAAGTTAAGAAAGCTGCAAATGGATATTTTATGGAATCAAATAACATGAAAATGAGTACTAAATATATGATATATTCTATTATTTTTTTGCAAGTGCCTTTTATATCATGTGAATGCTAAATATAGCAGAAATTAATAGTTAGGGAAACATTGAGAAGATGGAATAAACTGCCATGCAAATGGAGCTGGAGCTGCAAAGAATACCGTATTCAATAGACAGTTTATCTGGAGAAGCCAGAAGAAAAAAATGTGTGTATTTATGCCAGGTAGAGGAAACATGCATATGATCCAGCCCACTGAATCACAGGAATAAGATTGAACGAGGATATGCACAATCATTTGAGTACAGGATAGCACACAAACAACCACAAAACATATAGAAGAGGAAATGAGAACAATTACACAGGAAAAAAATGAACAACGACCAAGATGGGAGACATCATATCCACAGTCTTGAAAACCTCCTAAGGAAGAAAAGGGAAAATGAAACATGTTGAGCTACTGACACAAAACGTACTGGAGAGAAATTGAATACTAGGAGGAGAGATAAGACATAGGAGTTGGAGGAGGAACGCAAACAAAATAAATGACTGCATGAACCAAAGTAACACAGGATAAAGCAGAATCCCTCTACATGGAAAAGTTGCAGAAGGACAATGCTTGTTCCTTGCTTCCAATTTGTAGGAAATGTCTACTTGTTAAAGCCTATTATATGCAAACAAACAAGCAAACAAAACCCAAAAAAGCAGAAAATAATGTTGTAAACTCTTGGTTTGTATTTTTAACCATCTATTTAAACCATATGTGACATATAGCCGGTATATCTTAACAATCTCAGTCTCATTATTGGGAGAGTTGACTTAGAATTGCTATAGAATTGTTCGGAAGCTGGATGCCTGATATGAACCAGAGCCTGGGCCACCCCGTGCCAGAGCCTGGGTCAAGATCCAGGACATTTGTTTTCAAATGTAACATTCCCCCAGATGGGCATGTAGGACCCCCAAAAGAGGATATATCTGGGAATTCCCAGGCGTATGGCAACCCTATGTGCAAGAGCAATTTCAAAACAGTGTTTACTAACTGCAGGAAATCATTACCACCACATCATAAATTATGGGAAACCTGGGGGATTGCAACATATATTTTTCCATATTATACTTCTGAAATTGCTTCACACTCACATGTGCACTTAACGGTATAGGAAAGTGCTTTAAAATGTTACATCAACTCTTAAATGAGTTTTATCACCCTCCTCCCCAATAGGGGCACCCAATTTCCACTCAAATTGATGTGGCTTAAGTACACAATGATTTGGGATGGACTGAGGATCTAGTCCATGTAATGGACCACTTCTCATTTTGGGAAGGATCCAGAGGAACTGGAGACAAATCAGATCATGATGAAAGTAATGAAACAGATCATGGGGTCAAGCAACGAACTGATAACTCTTTGTGCACCATTCTATTCACCCAGCCACACCCAGGTTTTCCATTGTCTGCCCTCAGCCATCTATCAGAGTTCCATAGTCTAGTCCAGTGTTTCTCAACCTTTTTTGGGCCACGGCACACTTGTTCCGTGAAAAAAATCATGAGGCACACCACCATTTAAAAAGTTAAAAAAATTAACTCTGTGCCGCCCTATATTATAATTATGACTGTAAGAAACACTTGCCAAATATTGCTTTCCGGCGGGTCAGTGTTATGTATTGGCGGCTGCCAGGCTCGTTTGCACTGAGCTTTGGGAAAGAGGAGGAGAAATATTGCTTTCCGGCGGGTCAGCTTTGCATATTAGCGGCTGCCAGGCACGTGACAATGCAAATCGCCCTTCTCGTCGCCGCACATCGCGGCACACCAGCCAGTGTCTCGCGGCACACTAGTGTGCCGCGGAACAGCGGTTGAGAAACGCTGGTCTAGTCATTCACCATACTCAGTCATCATTGAGCCACATTCAGTTCCGTTCCTTAAGGGTGTCCCCCACCTTCTAAATTTCTACAACCCCCATGCATGCTGATACCTCCCTCTTGTTTTGGTTAAAGAAGTGCTTCTTTTGGTTAAATAAGCGATAGCACTTACAGCCCAAGCAGCAAAAAAAATAGAGAAAGATATAAACATATTTGCTTAACCTTCCTACTTTGAACTGAAGACTTCTGGTTAAAGGACAATTCCCTTGCCCATAGCACTAAGCCTACCAAGGCAGTGGTTGCCAGCAGGTGGGTATTAAATATACCTAATGAGACTGGAAGAGCCGTCTATCCATGTCTCCATTTTTCTAAAGCACATTTCATACGTTTTAAGTTTCATATGTTTTAATATGCTTCAGGCATGGCTAAGGATAGATGAGTTTGACAGAAGGGCCCAACAACATTCCAGGCAAAAGCAGGACCCAGAGGTTACTGAGAAGGAAATTGAGCAGAGCAAGGGCTCCAAAGGCAAGGCAGACAATGCCCACAATTGATAGGAATGCATTGTTCCAGTAGCTGTCTCAGTCTGGAGGATTTTAAGCAGCAGCTGACAGAAGCCCAAACGCAGCCACAACTTCTCAGAAGCTTCCAAAAGATGTCCTACTTGTGTGGAGTGCCCTACCCATAAGTAGCCTTTTACTCACGAGGAGTCCTTTTCCATTTCTAAGCCCCCCCCCCTCTTGAGTGTGAGGGTCCTGGCCTGTTGATCCTAGTGGATTGGGGGTTATTCTAACTCTGAAGCTGAACAACCCCTCCCAGGGAGAAAGGACCCTTGGCAGTCTCTCTCAGGGACTCGGGATTCTCCTAGATCATTGCCACGAGCTGCTTCTGGGTGCTGCTGGTTTTTTGGGAGCTCCAGATTCTCCTCTGAGGAGGGCACTTCTAGAAGGGGAATGACATAAGTAGAATAAGGAGGGCTACTATTTGGAATTCACCTTCTGTCCCTACCAATAAACACCCTTTAACAAATAGCTACTACTGTGAGGCGTTCAAGGGTGCACATGAAAAATCCACCTGCAATGTGCATGTCTTCTCAGGTGAAAGGAACCTTCAGTATATAGTAGCCCAACATAACTGATTGATTGAGAAACACAACATATATAGCCCAACTGGTAGTATCTTATTCTAAATCGGGGAGCAAGCATGGCCAATGGCCAGGAATGAATAACATTATACTTCAGCAACAATTGGATGACCAAAGGTTTCCCTTCACCTCTTCTAAATCATCTCTCAGAGCATGTTTTCCTGGACAAATTGGTATCCGTCTTTGGGCTCTTCACTTATTACTTCATATTTGATTAAATGTTGCTGGCCTAAATGTTACATTTAGATTTCCTGTCCCATCTCACACCAGTGAATTGTCCACTTAGAACTAGGGCTGGCCCACCCATGAGGCAAGATTGTCGAGACCACCTGGGGCAGTAGATCCCAATGTCAATCTTTCTTCCCTCCCCCCATCTTGTTACTGATGTAGATCTTCCCTGACTCTCTTCTTCCCTGGCTGGGGGGTGGGGTGGGGAAGGACATCATATTACGGTCCGCCTCAGGTGCCAAAACATTTTGGATCGGCTCTGATTAGAACTAACTGCATGGTAGATGGTAGAAACAAACACACAATCTGCCTGGTGATTGTAAAATGTAAGCTGTTGTGAAGGGGGGTGACTAAAAGTCAGTCCTCCTGTCAAGGAAACATCTCCTTACTCACCTAGTGTAAGATATTGCACCTTCTCATTCTTTAGCAGAGTTTGTCTTTTCATCCAGTGAAGTAAACAGCTCGTGTGTGTGTGTGTGTGTGTGTGTGTGTGTGTGTGTGAAACAAAGCTTTAATAGTAGAAAAACATAGTAACATACTGACTGAGAGAAATGAAGCATCTTGAGGCAAGTGACAATTATCCTCTTAACTGAACTGACAACCTGAAGGGAGGGACCGATTCTAGAGTACAGCATAAAAGTCCCACCCGCTAGAGGCCAGGTAGTCTATTAATCAAATTAGGCTTCAGTGCTTTTCCTACATAAGCACCACCTGAACATCCTCCTCTGCTTGTGTTTGGAGGCATATGTGACCTCTGTGTGTGGTGTTTTATTCGCGATCCCTCTTTCATCCATGTGCACTTAATTACTTAATACTGCATTCTTGAAGAACAGCCATGAGAGAACTGGCCCTTTGGAAAAGAAGGATGTTACTGTACATTCTCCAAGAGCAATTAAAGCTGAAATAGGCAGATCCAAATCCTTTTTCTGGAGCTTATGCAGTCTTTACCGGCTCTCTCCCAGATGTTCTCTCCATAGCTGATAAGACTTAGAAAAATGAAAGTGCAATGCACATATTATTTGTGCAATTTCTTTAGCTCATAATCCAGTTGTCCTTTTTGCTTACAAAGGTTATTGGAGGGAGGTGGAATCTGTAACTAGATCAACAATTTTCCCTTTGCTATTATGGAGCTTTTGCTGCTGTAATGTTTTTAAATTGGCTTTCATGCAGTTTGTAAAAGCAGCCTTTTATGTGGTGGGAATCTCAGGGCATTCGACCTCTTTATTTATTGTCCAATTCAGCAAATTACAGAAACTTTGCAAAAGGAGGTATTGTTACTGTTTAATTTCAAAACTGTGCAGGATAGAAGCCATTGCTCAGGAAGGTGGTCAGCAGAGATTCATCTGACTACCTCCATAGTGCGAGGACTGCAGTGTGAATAGTTCATACCTCTCAGTTTGTGTCATGTTTTCTGTGCTTAATTCCTTGGCACAGGGGAAGACTTGGAGGGGAAAGAGGGAGCACCAGGTAGCCTTTCATCCCTCACTTCAGGACCTTCCAAGCAAGAGAATGTGGCTTTATCCAACTCCTTATACTTGGTTAAAGGTAAAGATAAAGGGACTCCTGACCATTAGGTCCAGTCGTGACCGACTCTGGGGTTGCGGCGCTCATCTCACCGTACAGCTTCCAGGTCATGTGGCCAGCATGACAAAGCCGCTTCTGGCGAACCAGAGCAGCACACGGAAACACCGTTTACCTTCCGGCTGTAACGGTACCTATTTATCTACTTGCACTTTGACATGCTTTCGAACTGTTAGGTTCTCAGGAGCTGGGACCAAGCAACGGGAGCTCACCCCATCACAGCGATTTGAACCACTGACCTTCTGATCAGCAAGCCCTAAAGGCTGGTTGGTCTAGGTATGCTTATAAAACCTCAGCTTGATGCTGAGACAACAGCTCTCCTTAAGTAAGCGCACCTAGGATCTGTCCAAGGTCCTGATAGACGGAGCCTTGCCTTGATTATTGCAATCCTGCATAACCTATATTGAATCTGCTGTGATGCAGAAGCCTTGTTATACTGGAATTCAGGAAGAGTGGAGCAATAAAAGAATGAAACAGGAAATTCTGCTCATCCATTCTGATAAGACACAAATGCTAAAAATAATCATTATGCATCCTACTTTACAGAGGTATGTCATCGGATAGCTCTCTATTTGAAGGAGTCATTTATTTCAAGGATTGTTGGGTCCAAGTCCAATTTAAAGAAAAAAGAAGCCTTTTGAGGATGAGGAGCAGCCTTGAAGTTATCAGTCAACATCACCTGGACAGCAGATTAAGCAAGCACACAGGTCTCCTGGTCAGCCTTCCCCAATACTGTAATTCTATTTAAGTTATTAGTTAGTCCTTTCAAAATGTGTATCTATGCGTATACAGTAAGTTAGCACATGCAAATTTTGTTCAAATCTTTGTCCTCTTTTTTGGGGGGTGTGTGTGTGACCACTCTAATAATTGTAGGAGTACCTGATACCTAACAATGTACATTAAATGTTCATGCAGTCATAAAGTATCAGAATTGCAGCATATGAATTAGGCAGATGTTAGGTCTAGAGCAGGCATCCCCAAACTTCGGTCCTCCTGACATTTTGGACTACAATTCCCAACTTCCCCAACCACTGGTCCTGTTAGCTAGGGATGATGGGAGTTGTAGGCCAAAACATCTGGAGGACCGCAGCCTAGTCTAGAAAGTGTGCATGGCTCATTCTCTCCCAATTGGGAACCATATTTCTTTCTACAAATAGCCTCTTTTCTACTCAATCAATAGGATTCCAAGCAACAATCAGTGCTCCACACATGCATGCTTGTACTCTGGAACTCTTATACCAACAGTTACATGAAGGAGAAACCCAGCAGAGGTGCTGCTACTCAGAACAGAAAGTCCCAAACTTGGGTCTCCAGCTGTTTTTGAACTACAATTCCCACCACCCCTCACCACTGGTCCTGCTAGCTGGGAGTTATGGGAGTTGTAGTCCAAAAACGGCTGGAGACCCAAGTTTGGGGGGAAATGAACCAATGGTCTCATTCAATATAAGGACAGGAGATAAGCCACAAGAGGGAGGTTATGGCTTAAAGCTAAGCAGGACCTAGTCTTGAAATCTGTTTCTAATATTAGGGAATATTTAATAATAGTAATCATAATGACTATAATGATGAAGAGAAAGCTTCTGACCACACTATGCACTAGCTCCTTTCTGAACAAGAATCAAGAGAGAAAAGATTTGACATTAGTTAGCATATTTGTTCCAAGAAGACTTGAATTCAGACACTTCTATATTTAGAAAATGAAGTTTTGAGGACAGCCTGCCCTTCTGAATGGAGAAACACTGGAACAAATAATATATTTTTTCTTTCCTGCATTTTTTTAAAAAAATTAGCAAATCGTTTTCCAAGTTTGGCGTTGTTAGCCATTACTAAATGAACAAAACATCTAGGATGTGATTGCATTATCAAATGGTTTCAATACAATTACGCTGCATTCTAAATATCTGCTCTAATTATATTTCCATTTGACAAAGCAATAACACTTCAAAAACCCGCAATCAGAATAATTTTTCACAGCCAACTCTGAGAACAGAAGGTGAAAAGGTTCATTTAGATGATTTCATGAAAGTCTGGCTAAACTTCATATAATTAAAGAGCCACACCAAGAAAAGACTAATAATAATGATATAGCGAGAGCTTGCATTTTAATCTTACTTCATGCATTCTGCCGGTTATATCCCATAATATGGAGCTTTAGTTAGATATTTGTATTTCTCTTCCCTTTACATTAATTTGCTTTCCTGGCATTAATAATGAACAGAGGAGATGCTAATAGACTTTTGGATCCCACAGCGAAAGAATTCTGCAGAGCAAGAGAGAAGTGCTCGCCAATAAGTCCGTTCCTTTTCACCTACACATTTTTCTTGTGCATATCCAAACTCACAAATGTGTGAACAGAGCTATAGAACAAATCATATTTCCATAGCATACAGAATCCAATGCTCAGGCACTCAACAGGGAGAGGGAGAGAGGTAAACCCCCAAGAGAGGTAAACTCTGAAGCTGTGGTGCCTGGTGCCCATTAAGACTGGTAGGGCGAAAGGCATGAGGCCAACAGTAGGTGGAGCTGGAGCCACTGACAGGCAAACCCTGCTTTGTTCTTATCCTTCTCCCTGCTGAGTACTGCAAGAGACAAAGGAGGAAGAACAATGATAGCCAGTGCCTCCCCTGGACTGGTTGTAATTAGGAAGCTGGGGGCATCTGACGGCAGACAGAGGTCGGTAGGGCAGTGCCCCATTTGCCATAATAGAGCAGCCTCCACAGTCCTGCGGAGCAGTTACAAGGGGCATTGTTGTGATAAAGGGATAAAGCGTAATTAACAAGCACAATGGATGTCCAGTTCTCTCTTATGGCAGCTACTTTACAAAATGGCTGCTGTGGGAGGAAGAGGACCCATAGCAGAGAAGTGGGACCTCCTCATGGTTTCTGCCTGTTCTCCTGCCCTCTCCCAATGAGCAACGAATGGGAGGAGGAGGAGGAGGAGGAGGAGGAGGAGGAGGAGGAGGAGGAGGAGCCATAATTGCCACACACCATTCAAAGCCCAGCATTCTTTGCAATCGATTTAAATCCAGAAATCCTATGTTTCACTAATAACATGGCCATAACTTGGCTTTCTCGTGCTCTAAGAATAAAATACAGGTTCCCCCCCCCATGTGGTGTTTAAAAGAAATAGAGAGGGGGAAAGGATAGAGATGGATGGAAACCTAAAGTTGGTGCCAGATGAAATTTATTCCTGAAAAGGTATAAACAATCCAGTGTGTTTCGGTAAGTTCCCTTTCATGCGGGAATGAATTCTGATGTGTCTTCCCTTCAGTGAAAGTTCTTCTGTGACATCCTCTCCCTGGAATATTGTCTAGAGAGAGGTTCTCAAGAAAAAGCTTCCTCTGGGAGAAAGAGATGTCAGAATGCATACCGAAGCCAGTTGCTCTCTTGCACTTTTTCAGAAACATATCATCTCATTTGGTGCCAGCTTTGGGCTCACTTTTTTGCAAACTGAGCTGAGAGCCTGTTGGGCATACTGGAGGGATGTAATTCTAATAAATGTTTATTTTATTCTGCTTTGCAGTGTCACCAGTTTCCAAAGCAACATGCCACATTAGGGGGTGCCATGAGATAGCAAGTACTCATATAGCCAAACACCCCTGCTTGGCTTCTACGAGCAGAATGAGGGCTGGTCACTTTCATTCCACTTATGTACAGTACACATACCACCCTGGTCACCAATGGGAGGAATCTTAAACTGGGCAGGGGGACACATTAGGATAGAGTAGCAGGCAACCATGGCTCCAACAGTAAAGCTGGGAGTGGCCCACCTCTTTCACTCAGGCTTCTTTGAAAGTTGAAGCAGATGCATGCAGTGCATTGTTGCAGCAGCACCTTCTTATACCTGGGATCATCAGGATAGGACAGGCCATAAATGAGGTGCCACCACCAAAAGGCCCCTCACCCCAGTTGCCCCCTCTGAAGGTGGGCTTTTCAAGGAAAAAAATCTCAATCTAACTCCTGTTTTAAAACAGCTCCATTGCTTGCCATTTTGTTTTGGGGCTCAGTTCAGGATGTTCACAATGGTGTTTAAAACCCTGAATGGTTTAGATCCCCTATTCCTGAAAGCCCACTGCCATCCCTACAGATCTTCTAAATCAGCCTTTCTCAACACTGGGTCCCCAGATGCTGTTGAACTACAATTCCTATCATCTGTAGCCAGCAGGACTCATGTTCAGGGGTGATGGGAGTTGTAGTCTAACATCTAAGGATCCAAGGTTGAAAAGGGCTGCTCCCCCATATATTTTGTTTTGTAGGACCCATATCTTTTGCTGGATCTGTTGTGTGTGTCAGGCCTGCACATAAGCCTTCGGATCTGGTCCTATATACACAAACCTAGGCCTCACTGCTCTGGTGCTGTCAAAAATGCATCAGCAGTCACACTTGAAATCAAAGAGTTAGTTTGGCCACTTGAAGTTGTAGAGAAGCCAGGAATGCTGTACAGAAGTGCGGTGGGGGGGGAGGCAATTGTGATTGGTGGGGTGAAGCTGCAAGAAAGCAGAGCTAGACAGACTGGTATTCAGATCACAGAAGAAAAATATTAACACAGACTGCAAAAGTCATCATGAATCCTTCTGCTCCCAGAGGGGGCTTGCTCATGCTATTTCCGATGTGTACAGAACATTCCAGGTTGCTCTTAATCTTTTTTAAAAGTTAGCATTTAGCAAACAGGCAAAAACCAAACAACAAAGAGCCTGAAAACACATTTCAAGTATTTAGAGTCCTTGGTATTCATTATTCGTCACATGGGAAGTCCCAATTTCAGCAACCTGATAAAGGACTTATGTCCTTTATCAGCACATGAGAACCATGTGATCTTGTCAATCACAGAGAAGACTGGCAAATGTAGTAGTCAAAATACGGCACATGGTGGTAGGTGGATGGGTGGAGGAGCTCATTCGAGTTGAAGACAAGCTCCACTGGCATAAACCAACACTGACTCCTGAAAAAAAGGAGCAGCTATATCTGCAATAAATAATTCAAACTGCTCTCTAGTCCCCCTGTGGCAGAACTCCTACAAATGCAAAGATCACAGGAGTGGCGCAAGATATTGCTAACCCATTTTCTTTCTTGTGATCATCAGAGGGTGCTTCCCCCCCACCACCATTAAAAAAATTGATACACACTAATTAGTTCCTTCAGAATTTATCACAAGCTTATGAATCCATCCCCCTAGATAAAAAACCTCCAAAGTTATGCAAGACATTAGACAGCAGAGTGTATCTTTTGCAATAAATTAACAATTAACTGTGTGTCAGTATGTTAAGCAAGATTTGAAGTTAGGCCTCTGAACATTTGAAGAAGAAAAAGGGGCTGCCTTACTTTCTTTAGCCGTTCCCAGTTCCCAGCATTTAAAGCAATGTTTCACTTTGAAGCGCCAAGTAAAAAGCCTGGTCAAAATCAGTGTATTTGTTACGGTAATTGCCAGTTGAGCTAGCCGGCTGTAGATCTTCTGCCAGGAGACACCAAACCTCTTTTTCTACTAGAGTAACTTTTTATTGTAATTACACGAGTATCATCTAATTTTCGTAAGTGTTGTACAACTCAGCATAATTGCCAGGTTGCTTAACAGCATGGTTACTTGCTAGCCAATTAGGAATTAGCAGTACACTGGGCTGAAGGGCGCTTTAGTTAAATTGCCTTTTTCTACGTAGCCATTCATAATTTGCTTCTTCACTTGAGACTGGTCCCCCCCCCCAATACATTTCCTCTCATATTTAGGCTCTGAAACTTATATCATCAAAGCTTCAGACCTGCCAACTGTCCCACTTTGAGTGGGACATTCCCGGATGTCCTGCTTCCTTGTCTGCTGCCACAGAGAAGCTGAGGCCTCCTCCACAGCCACCGCAACAAGGCCTTTGCCACCACTAAGCCTCCACCGAGGCCCCTCACAGCTGCTGACGTACTTCCGGAAGCCAGCACCATGCTTCCAGAAGTACGTCAGCAGCTGCAATGGGCCTCATCTGAGGCACCATCACATCAACAGCAGCAGCAGCAACAACAGTGGCAGAGTAGGCAAAGAGAGAGCCCAGCTGGCGAATCTAAGGCAGTAGGGTGGGCGGGTGATGGCAGCAGCAGCAGCGGGCCGAGGCAGCATTAGCAGCCAGGGAGGCAAGCAGCAGAATCGTGCAGGGGAAACGGCATGGGTGGAGAGACGAGGTCGTGCAGGAGGTTGGCGGTGGCGGGGTGATGCAACCTGAGCGGGTAGGGAGGCGAGCAGCAAGGTCGTGCAGGGGGGTGGGGCAGTGGCAGTGGCAGTGGAAGGCTGAAGCTTACTGAGTGGTTGGTAAGGCGGGATGGGAGGGATGTCTTGGATTTATCTTTGGAAAAGTTGGAGGGCTTTGTGCTCTATAGCCACCTTATACCAAATGAAACTATTTGCCCATCTAGCCCAGCATTGTGTAGTCTGAGAGGCATCGTATTTCCATGGGCTCTGCCTTTCCCATCACCTGCTACCTGGTCCTTACTAACTGGAGATGCCAGGGATTGAACCTTGGACCTACTGCATGCAAAGCATGAGCTCTTCCACTGACCTATGGAGCAGGAGGTGTGCATCGGAGAGATATCCCCCCATCTATGCCGTACCCCCATCCTCCAGACACACATGCACATTGCATTAAAAAAAGGTAAAGGACCCCTGGGCAGTTAAGTCCAATCAAAGGCAACTATGGGGTTGTGGCACTCATCTTGCTTTCAGGCCGAGGGAGCCAGTGTTTGTCCACAGACAGCTTTCCAGGTCACGTGACCAGCATGACTAAACCGCTTCCGGGCACAACGGAACACTGTGACGGAAACCAGAGCACATGCAAACACAGTTTACCTCCCCTCCGGAGTGTTACCTATTTATCTACTTGCACTGGCATGCTTTCAAACTGGTAGGCTGGCAGGAGCTGGGACATAGCAACGGGAGCTCACCCCATTGCGGGGATTCGAACCGCCGACCTTCTGATCGGCAAGCCCAGGAGGCTCAGTGGTTTAGACCACAGCGCCACCCATGTCCCTTCTATGTGTATACACATTGCATACACGTACCCTGGCACAGCAGACAGCGGGCTAATGTAAAACTCAACAGAATGGACAAGCTGATCAAAACCTTTTTCAATAAAAAGGTGGATTTTCTTATTCCATGGAACGTCAACCACCACCCCAGCTCAATCCTGAATTCATCCAGACATCAAACGTCAAAAGAAAGGGGGAAGAAAAGCTAAGGCTTTCTGTGCAATACACTTGATGCCAAGACAACATGTGAACAAGGCCTGGGCTGCACTTGTGTTCCTCTGAATTGTTTTTTTGCATTATTAATGCAGCATTTTCACAAACAGATGAAATATTTAACTGCCCTCTATTTATTGAGGTTCAGCATGGAACAGCTTCTGTTCTCCGAATTTTATTGAAGATTTCATGGAATGTAAATACTTTCATTTTCTTCTCCACTTTTCCTTAATGATACAAAAAGAGCAATTTCAAAAAATATAGGCGTGCACAATAAATTTGCCCTCAGCAGGACAGAAACTAGAGTCAGAGCATTTCTCCTCGTACTTATCCAAAATGTACAATTAGGCTACCCCCTGCATTTCCCTTATGTCAGTCTCTCGAAGACCCTTTCGACAATCAAAGCCACAGGAACAAAAGAGGTGCAGTTGGGTTGCCATCGTAAAAATTAGAAGCTGTATTCAAAAAGCACAGACTTCCTGGAAACAACCGGCCAAGGATTGGCTGGTTAGTTCAAAGCACGGGTTGAAATACTGTACAGCCCATCTCCAATGCTGGAGCTATTCATCAGTCCTGTGGGTTTTTATTCATTCTTCTTTTTTTAAAAAAAAAAATCTCTCTTTTCTATCAAGTTTTTTTTACATACACCCCAATTGCATCCTATTATTCCCTCTACCTGATGCTTATAAATGTACCATTTTGATTTGATTTATTATGTTCTCCGCATGTTGTTAACAGGGATTTGTTGGGAAGGGGCAAATCCTCCTAATAAATAAACATACATAACAAGCATCCGGTTACTGGGATGTAAGAACAGCCTTCTGCATCAGGCCAGTGGTCCATCTAATCTAGCACCCTCTTTTCACATGGACCAACTAGATGCCTGTGCAAAAAGCATGCAAGTAGGACCTGAGCACAGTAGCAATCTCCCCTCCTGCAGTTTCCAACAACTGGTATTCAGAAGCCTGTGATTTATGCTTCATATGCCCACTCAACAACTTTGATCAGAAGAACTGGCACTACTACAGATACAGAACAATACCCGTTCTGCATTTATAAGAAATTTGGCAGCATCTACGCTTTGGAACTCCCTGCCTATTGAGATCAAGCACTGTGTTCTTTCTGGCCACCTGCCAAAAACGTTCTTGCTTAGGCAAGCCTACCCAGATGCTTAGAAAGTTGAGGTGATTTAAACCTGTTTTAGTATTTTAACTTTTGTATGTTTTAAAAGAATGGTTGTGATTTTTCTTCTTCTTGATTTTACTCTTTTATCTTTTGTAAACCGCTTTGAGCTTCTTTTTTACAATCAAGCAGTGTATACATTTTATGAAATAAGTAAAAAATGTGCCAAGTTCTAAAAGTGCAGCTAGAGACTTGCTTTTTTTAAAAAAATTGAAAGCTCTGAATCTAGGGATAATACCTACATGGAACCTCATTTTGCATTTTAATGACCATCCACCCAGCTTGGAGAAATCCTTTTGAAGCTCTTTGTGATCCCTTTTTGTTCATAGTGACCTGAACAATTTGGCATCATCAGCAAACTTGGCCGTCTCTTTATTTTGCTCAGCTCTAAGACAAAAGTCATTTAGGAGCAAGTTTAAAAGCACAGATCCCAATACTGATCTTTGGATGACTCTACTTCTTACAATCCTCCACTGTGAAAAATGTTCTTTTGCTCCTGCTTTCTGCTTCCTTTTCTGTCACCAATTGCTGATTCATAAGAAAATAGATTGCTAAGCTAGGAAGCTTACTCTGGAGGCTTATCAAAAGCTCCTTGAAAGTCTTAGGTACACAGTGTTTCCTGAATCACCTTATTGACGCTCTCAAAGAACTCTAAAATATGAAATGGACAGGATTTACTTGTGCAAAAACCATGCTGGATCTTATTCACCAATACTTGTTGTTCTATATGTGTGATAAATCTATCTTTAATAATGTTTCCCACAGACATTAAGCAAGTGGGCCATTTGTTTCACAGATCTCCCATGGATCCCTTTGTAAAAATAGATTTTACCTTGGCCATTTTCCAGTCCTCAGATGCAAAGGCTGATTTTAGGGACAAGGTACATTTTGTTGTTGCAAGAACAGCAACTTCACATTTGAATTCTTTAAGAACTGCTGGGTGCATAGGAGCCAACTCCTAGGGGCTCTGGGGGCTTCAGCCCCCACAACATTGATGGGCATTCCTATTCACATGGTGTGTGTGTGTGTGTGTGTGCGTGCGCACTGCATAATGTGATTGATTAGGCAGGGCGGGGCTTACCTGGGCCCCCACAATATTTTATTCAAGTTGGCACCCCTGGTTGGTTGAATGGATACCATCTGCACCAATGTTTTCTTAGCTTTTCGTTAACAAGGCAACATTAGAGCTTTTCTCTTGCCACCACTCCTTGCTTCAGTTCCTCAGACTTCCTTCCTGAAAAGGTCAGCTCAGGAGCAGGGGCCCACTGCAAATAAAAGATTCAAAGAACCAATGCATCTTCTCGACAGTCTTCTTTTCCTTCTTTCCCATCCTATCCTTGGAATGCATTTAGATGATGGTGATGATTTCAGCAATGTGCTCCTCAAATTATTTTTTCTCCAACCCATCAACACAAACTCTAGACCAATGCAACATCCTTCTCAAAAGTGGAGCAGGGAAAGCAAATACCTCCTTACCCTCAACAATGTTCTCTCTGTGATGCCAGCACAATACAGATGACTTTGCACATGCAACTGTGCTGACAGATGCTTCTCCACTGGAGCTTAATCAAGTCGATGTCACTCAGTTTCAGGATTGTGCCAATGGGTGATTCCTTGTACCTCATCATAGGCATTCTGCCATTTGATAAACCATGCTGATAACGCGGTAGCAGGGGTTATATAATGAGGTAATTATATTAGAGTGTACAGATGGATGAGGGGCAGAAAATAACCATAGCCAACTAATTTCTCCTCCTTCTGACATACAAAATCTCCTTTGTTTGCCTACAGCAACTTCTCTCATACCTTTCTGCTTCTATTTTCCAGTGTCTAAAAAATGGAGCCAATAAGTTTGTGCTTCCTCCCTCACAGGATGCTGGAAGAATTAATTAGCTAATAATGAAGATAAAAAGCAGGGTACAACTAGCATGATCATCATAATTATGATATCTCCTGAGGCTCCTTCGGTAAACTTCGGTTAGCATATTTTAGTAGGTAGCAAACAACAATTAAAAAAAATTCTGCATTGTTCAGTGACTAGCTTCTCAAGGCTTCTGAAAATATATCCCATCTCCATTTTACGGTGTGTGGGTTTTCTTTCAAACCACAGTAGGATTTGATTTGGCAGGGTGGGGTGGAGATTTTCTTTGAGGAATCTTTTATCAAAACATTTTAAGAAAAGGAATATTATCTGCTTCCACCCCTTTCTCATAATTCATATGCTTATCTTGTACATGAACACCAATAATGAATGAGGGTGTACACGGAGCCAGGCAGGAAATTCTGTTTGGAGTGCATTTACATTTTTGACAAATAACCCAGTGGGATATCCTTGCAGCAAAATGTTACCTTGTGATTAATCATGTGACACGTATTAAAATTGTTTTGATTAGTCTTGCAGACTTATTTCTTGAGAAGAATGTGCCTATACATGACACATTCTATAGATTAAAACCCCCTTGTTCCCTACTTTACACCTGTTAGTGCTAGAAACAGGTCCAAATAACGGTAGGTCTCTAACCCTATGCATACTTACTCAGGAGTAAGTCCCATTAAGTTCAGTGGGGTATGTGTAGCAGTGAACCTGTAACAGTGCAATCCTTCAATTGGGGCTCAGTCCCAGTTAAGTGTATAAAGGGTTGCATTGCTAAACTCACAAGGTAGCAAGTCCCATTGAACTTAGTGACTTGCTTGTGACTACACATGCAATGGATTGCACTGTAAATTAGTTTACAGTAAGTTTGCACCATCTTCCCAGAAACATCTTCTGCAGCTGCTCTGCCAGAATGCAGAGGCCAAGAAGTTTGCTATGCCAGAGGTGTGGTCTTCTGTTAAGCCATTTTGCCTTTTGAAGCAGACAGCTGCATTATCCTGAGCTTTTGTGGGGAAGCAGATGTAGAGCAAAGGCCAAGAAACTGCATAGTATTGAGGACTCATAGCAAAGAGGTTGCAATTCAAGCCACCCCTCTCTCTGACTAGCTTTATTTTCTGGAAATGCCCTGATTCTTGTGGGTCAGAAAGGACTGCCCTCCCAATACCCTTACCCCAGGTTCTCCTCCTCCTTCGAACAATCATTTTCCTTGCTGTATGGCTTGGGATATTGTTCTGGTTTGATCTTTATCAGCCTGGATTAGCTACTGTCAAGGTCGGCCTCTGCCATGCAGCAGGGCAAAGTGACCTACTGACTGTGTCAGTCACCTTCAAGAGCAGGAACAGGCAGGCAGGAACAAATGAAAGCAGGAATTTGTGTCTGAACGACACAGCAGGATGTTTTAAAGTGTTGGTCCAACCAGCAGTAGGGATGTGTTGGGCCTCTGCTTCAGTCAACATCATGTACATATTGGGCAAGGCGGTACCCTCCAGATGATGCTGAACTACAACTCCCTTCATCCCTCACCATTGACCATGCTGGCTGTGCATGGTGGTGGTGGTTGTCCCAGAAACATTTGGAGAGCACCGCACTGCCTACCTCTGGTCTACTGTAACAAATGAGTTGCACTGTACTTATGCCTTTCATCATCTGCTTCAGATTCAGGACTGGTGCAAGCCATTTTGCTACCACAGGTGGAAGACAAAATGGCGCCCACTTCCTCCATGTCCTGTAGCCAACCTGGCAGGTAGCTGAATCTTAGTTTAACACTGGAGATAAGCTGCCATCCACTGCACCTGAGGGCAGCTGTCATGGGCCCCTCGGCTCCATCAGGGTCTGGCACGCTTTGGCAAGCCCAGAAGACCCAGGAAGTAGGGGGCTGGAAGGCTGGCACCCAGGGTTGTAAGGAAGAGTTTCTCCACTTGTGGCTCTGACATCTAGAAGCAGGGAGGGAGAAGCAGGTCTTACAGTCCCTCCAGCAGAGCAGAGAGCCTCGTCAAGGAGGCAGGAGGACTTCAACCAGCCAGAGGATGGGATTGAACAGGAGGAGGAGGAAACATTGGAGCGGGAGGCAGAGGGGCAGAGAGACAGGACACAGTCTTGCAACCAAAATCCAGGTGCCACCTTTGGGAGATCTTGCCCAGATGGCGCGCGTGTGCCTACAGCAGACTCATAGGGCAAGAGAGTCCCATCACCTTACATTTAAAAGCTTGGTGGGAGGGGGCATGCCAGCTGTCAGGACATCGTCATAGCTTCTGTGGGGTTATGAACCTCTTGCCTTGTTCATGTGCCTTGACTTCTTGGCCTTAGGTTGAGCCTAAATAGTCTTAATAAAGATCTCTTCCTTACTTACAAGCAAGAGTTGTTGTAATTGTGTTTCGGGGTAGGAGCCTAGTTTAGGTGGCACAGGGTAGACCATGTGGCACGTGTGTTTCCAAAACCTCACTGCTACTTCATGTACACCAACACCTGCTGCATGAAGCAGCTGCCTCACTTGGTCTCATGGTTGGGCCAGCCCTGTCATGGAGCAAAAGTATATGCATGCTAAGCTGAACACAACAAGGATACCAAGCAGAGATGCCAAGGGTGGTTCTAGCTGGGTGTTTATTGTGGGACCACACAGTGTTGTTGGCATCAAAATCCCAGAGTGTACCCCTGACCCAGAATTTAATTCAGGAGAAATAGGATCGGGAAATACAGAAACTGTTGCCAATGACCTGTTTCCAAATTAGGCCCCCATCTGGAAGCACTCCAAGACTCGGTTGAGTTTTATATTTCTCTTTGAATACAGCATACACCTCCTTGCCTTTGGGACCTGATCTTTTAAAAAACTGAGGAGAAAGTCATGTGTACAGTTGCTGCAATGGTCTCAATAGACAGGAACCGTGGATGCCGAGACATGAGAGTGTTTCAACCACAAGTGTTTTTGGCATATGCGTAACCAGCAGGGCATATGTGGGAAACTGTGACATATTTCTTTCTTTCAAACCCATATGTAAAGTTTAAAATACGAAAAGGTCACCACAGCTTACCAAAGCAAATAAAAAAAGAGAGAGGTTTCTTCTATTTTGACACCTTCACTTTGCACTCTTATAACTCAAAGATGACTGCTATAGTAGTCAAATATGACTGCTATAAATATTCTATTCTTTTTTATATATTAAAAACCCCCACTGATAGGAAAATAAGTACTATGCTTTTTTGGTATTTAAAAATGAATGAAATCTCTATTAATATTTTAAAGCACGGTTACTTGAGGTTCAATTATTAATGTTCAATAATTTTCTCATACTTTCTAAAATATGTACGTCAGTGTTAACACTAGGGCCACTCCGTACACACTGGGAATTGATATTCTGTGATAGCCCAAGAAAGGTCTGGATAGTAGCCCCTTGAACACATTATACCCTTGGTAAAAATTTAATGATTTCTTAAATACACATTCCTTTTCGACTGCTTTATAGTACCATAATGCCATCTAGAGGTTGTCCAACAAAGAGGACCTGAATTTATACTATATCAGACAGAAGGAGATTTAAGTGGGCACATTCTCAAGGACCAATATAATCCTAGAACTCAGAGAGAGAGAGAGAGAGAAAGAAAGAGAGGGGGGAGGAGAGGAAAGAAACAGAAGTTACAGTCAGATTTGAAGTCTGCTGCTGTTTTGTCCATGCTAACTACTACTTGACAGGGATGCGGGTGGCACTGTGGGTTAAACCACAGAGCCTAGGGCTTGCTGATCAGAAGGTCGCTGGTTCGAATCCCTACGACGGGGTGAGCTCCCATTGCCCGGTCCCAGCTCCTGCCAACCTAGCAGTTCGAAAGCACGTCAAAGTGCAAGTAGATAAATAGGGACCGCTACAGCGGGAAGGTAAACGGCATTTCCGTGTGCTGCTCTGGTTCGCCAGAAGCGGCTTTGTCATGCTGGCCATATGACCTGGAAGCTGTACGCCGGCTCCCTCAGCCAATAATGTGAGATGAGCGCGCAACCCCAGAGTCAGTCACGACTGGACCTAATGGTCAGGGGTCCCTTTACCTTTTTAACTACTACTTAGGACAGGGATAGTCAGCATAATATGTACTGAACTATAGTTCCCATCAGCCCCAGCCTGGATAGTGAATGTTTGGGGATAGTGGCGGCTGTAGTCTGCAGAGCACCTAACACAGGAATTTGATCTTTGTGAATTTCAGTATGAACTGGCCTGATCCACACCTCCCAGACTAACAGATCTATAACAGGTAGGTAGCCATGTTGGTCTGACGTAGTCGAAACAAAATAAAAAAAATCCTTCCAGCAGCATCTTAGAGACCAACTAAGTTTGTCATTGGTATGAACTTTCGTGTACATGCATACTTCTTCAGTGTGCACTTCTTTAGTTCTGAAGAAGTGTGCATGCACACGAAAGTTCATACCATAGCTGCCAAGTTATCCCTTATTTTAAGGGATTTTCCCTTATGCTGAATAGGCTTCCTCGCAAGAAAAGGGAAAACTTGGCAGCTATGGTTCATACCACTGACAAACTTAGTTGGTCTCTAAGGTGCTGCTGGAAGGAATAGATTGATAACAGGTTGCAATCCTAACCATGTCTACTCAGATGTAATCCCCATTTATCCCTAGGTAAACTGGGCTAGAGGAGACGCGGGTGGCGCTGTGGGTTAAACCACAGAGCCTAGGGCTTGTCGATCAGAAGGTCACTGGTTCAAATCCCCGCTATGGGGTGAGCTCCCATTGCTCGGTCCCTGCCCCTGCCAACCTAGCAGTTCGAAAGCACGTCAAAGTGCAAGTAGATAAATAGGTAAAGCTACAGAGGGAAGGTAAACAGCGTTTCCGTGTGCTGCTCTGGCTTCGCCTGAAGCGGCTTTGTAATGCTGGCCACATGACCTGGAAGCTGTACGCCGGCTCCCTCAGCCAATAAAGCAAGATGAGCGCCGCAACCCCAGAGTCGGTCATAACTGGACCTAATGCCCAGGGGTCCCTTTACCTTTACCTTTAAAGTGGGTTAGAATTGCAGGGTTTAGTTATGAACCACGTTCTAGACATGACAATGCAGTTCTTGGCTAAAAAATGTGAGAGAGAATACTATTAGAAATGTGAGAGAAAATATGTTTAAAATATTGTTTTAATGCATTTTTTTTCATGCAGGTTTTGTAGAAGAAACCCAGATGACTGCAGAAATGGGAAGTATGGATGAACATGTGTGGAACAGGCATGGAGAAGAAACAGACTGATTCATCCATCCCTGACATTACCATCCCAGCCATCTGCTGTACTTCCAATTACTGCATGTTTTCTTTCCTTAGATAGTTTTACAAAGAAAATGAGAAGCTATAGGTGCAAGATGAAAGAACCGGAAGATGCACCAGTTAGAAAGACGGAACGATAAAATATTTTCAGATGGATGCGGAGGTTGTGCTCCTCCTCCTTCCAGTTGTCATTTTAGGGAAACAGTGAAACCATCAGAAAATTTCGTTCACTTTACATTTTAGTACAGCCCTGCCTAATTCATACCTCCCGAAACACAAACCAAAGCACAGCTATCCTTTGAAATTCACGTTTCTCTGGATTTTGCAATTCACTTCTCCAATCAAGAAATGGCTACACTGAGAGCCAGTGTGGTGTAGTGCTTGGAGTGTCAGACTAGGACCTGGGGGATCAGGATTCAAATCCCCACTTGACCATGAAACTCAATGAGTGCCCTTGGACCAGCCACCATCTCTCAGCCCAACCTACCTCCCACAGAGCTGTAGTAGTGGGAATTAACTGAGGAAGCGAAGAAGTGTGTACCATAGGGTGATGACTTTTTTTACAACCTCATTTCCCTGTATCATAATTTGATGAGCTTTCATTAAAGATTAAAGATTAGATAAAATCTTACTTTCAAAGAGATTTGATAAAAAAAAACCTCACGCACAAAATGATTTTTAAAAAATTATTTATCAGTTGTTGTTTTTTACCATTTTTGAAGTCACTGTAAGCAGATATAAAATTGAACCCAAGCTTTAGAGTCACATATATACAACATTATATAGGGTGACCGATGGAGGAGAAGGTGTCGAACTACACTTCTGATATAATCCCCAATTTCTATTCATGGAACTATTTCCATGCAGGACATTTTTCAGATTTCCGCACACTGCAGTTCCAGCGATGGAGCCAACAGCCAAATGAGCCCCAAACAAGCGAGAAGGCAAAGTTTCTCCCATGATGGGTTTGCGCAAGAGGATAACCTACAATTTCTTTGAACTGATAGTCTGTTTTATTATTGACCCGGTAAATTGGATAGCTGTAGCCTATATTTCTTTACTGGCAATTGTGAAAACTTACCCTCTGTAAATAAAATTTTATTTTGTCTATCTCCCACCCACCCACCCGTAACCTGCCATTATTAAATTTTAATTTTTAAAAATGGGGGGTGGGAAGATGGGGGAGGCACAGGATTCATCCCTGCAATCCTCTTCTCGGACAAGGTGGAGAGAGACTGCAGCTCAGTGAGTGAACATGCACTTTGCAGACAATGGGTCCCAGCTTCAACTCCTGCCATCTCCAGTTAAACTAATCAAATACCAGTAAATATGAGGAGGACCTTTATCTACTGAGATCCTGTGGTGGAGAGTCACAATCAGGAGTACAGCAGGGATGAGGAACCTCTGGCCCTCCAGATGTTGTTGGACTCCAACCCCCAAACAGCTTCAGGCTACAGAGCCAATGGCCAAGAACTATGAGAGTTGAAGTTCTGCAACTTCTGGAGGGTCACCATTCCTCCAGAAACTAGACTGGCATTTAGTCTGACCTCGTATAAAGCAGCTAGCTTCATCCATCCATCCATCCATCCATCCATCTATCCATTCATTTTCTTGCACATATATACCCCCTTTCCTCCAAGCAGCTCAATGTGGCATGCATGGTTCTTTTTCTCCCCATGTAATCTTCACAATAGCTGTGAGATATGTTAGGCTGAGAGACTGCGACTGGCCCAAGTGAGTTTCATGGCTGACCAGGGAGTTGAACCCTGGTCTCCTAGGTCCTAGTCCAACAATCTAACCACTACACCACAATGGACCTTCCTATGTTCCTATGAACACCATAACATATAATTAATCCCTTGGGTCACTTCTGTCACAAAGGAAGCTCTAGGGTGAATGGGCTCTAATCTACTAATGGATATGGGGGGGGGGAACCAGCATTAGTAGTTACAGTGATTATCCTTCTGCACAATCAGACCTCATTATGAGAGGACCCAGTATGCTTCAGTGATAAGGTAGCTTGAAGAGTTCCATAAATTCATTGCTGTCTGCACAACCCTCTGGGCCTTTCCCTAGCTCGGTGCTTAAGGAACATGTTCAGCTGAACTTTGTTGTGCTTGCCAAAGTAACATCCATCATGACATTTCTTAAGGATATAAAGGCTGTTTTGTAAAGCATCATTTTTCTGCATGACACACTGCTCAGTTGTCCACAGCCAAAGAACAGCCTGTACATGAGTATTCACAAAGGGTCAATCCCGAAGGTAAATATTGCTTAAGGGCTTAAGACAGTTTAAGCCAGCCCACAGCAAGGAAGCAACATGAACCTAGCATTGTCAGATATCTCGCTCTACTTACTGACGACAGAATTTGTCACTAAGTTTACACCCACACCATATAGTGAAAGCACATTTAGACCACATAGCTTCCCGGAGAATTGTGAGAACTGAAGTTTGTTAAGGGAGTTGAGGGGAAGAAGCCACATGTGTCATCTGTGCTTTAAATCTTAAATATGTTGTTGTTGTTGTTGTTGTTGTTGTTGTTGTTGTTTAGTCGTTTAGTCGTGTCCGACTCTTCGTGACCCCATGGACCATACCACGCCAGGCACTCCTGTCTTCCACTGCCTCCCGCAGTTTGGTCAAACTCATGTTCGTAGCTTCGAGAACACTGTCCAACCATCTCGTCCTCTGTTGTCCCCTTCTCCTAGTGCCCTCCATCTTTCCCAACATCAGGGTCTTTTCCAAGGATTCTTCTCTTCTCATGAGGTGGCCAAAGTATTGGAGCCTCAGCTTCAGGATCTGTCCTTCCAGGGAGCACTCAGGGCTGATTTCCTTCAGAATGGATAGGTTTGATCTTCATGCAGTCCATGGGACTCTCAAGAGTCTCCTCCAGCACCATAATTCAAAAGCATCAATTCTTCGGCGATCAGCCTTCTTTATAGTCCAGCTCTCACTTCCATACATCACTACTGGGAAAACTATAGCTTTAACTATACGGACCTTTGTCGGCAAGGTGATGTCTCTGCTTTTTAAGATGCTGTCTAGGTTTGTCATTGCTTTTCTCCCAAGAAGCAGGCGTCTTTTAATTTTGTGACTGCTGTCACCATCTGCAGTGATCAAGGAGCCCAAGAAAGTAAAATCTCTCACTGCCTCCATTTCTTCCCCTTCTATTTGCCAGGAGGTGATGGGACCAGTGGCCATGATCTTGGTTTTTTTGATGTTGAGCTTCAGACCATATTTTGCGCTCTCCTCTTTCACCCTCATTAAAAGGTTCTTTAATTCCTCCTCACTTTCTGCCATCAAGGTTGTGTCATCTGCATATCTGAGGTTGTTGATATTTCTTCCGGCAATCTTAATTCCGTCTTGGGATTCATCTAGTCCAGCCTTTCGCATGATGAATTCTGCATATAAGTTAAATAAGCAGGGAGACAATATACAACCTTGTCGTATTCCTTTCCCAATTTTGAACCAATCAGTTGTTCTATATCCAGTTCTAACTGAAGCTTCTTGTCCCACATAGAGATTTCTCAGGAGACAGATGAGGTGATCAGGCACTCCCATTTCTTTAAGAACTTGCCATAGTTGGTTCCGGTTTCCGCCTGCAGGAATGGCGGACCTGTTTTCCATCTCTCTGACCTTCGTAAGGAATTTGGCGGTTGCTAGGGGAGTAAATGGCAACCCCCTACCCTCTCCGGGGGTTACGGAGAGGGGCCGCTGGCCCGCGATGCCCCCAGACCCACTCCGACTGTTTTTGGAGTGGGGGGAGCTTGGGCTGAGCACTTACGACGGCCAGGACTCCCGGACGCTAATCTGCATGGCGGGGATTTCCATGGTTAAAGAAGATAATTAGGCTTAAATCTATGGACATACTTCAGAAGGAGGGGAAGAAGCGCTGTTTACTGCTGAGAATTTTATGCTGCTGAGCGAGAGGAGTCAAAGAATGTACGGCATCTGGAAGAAGGATTGATGGGGACGGAGCGATAAGGGAAGCAAGTTTTTATTTTTTCTTCATATTGTTGCCTCGTATCTTCCCGGACGCGATGTCCTGGCTTGTTTGGAGTGAAAGAGAAGCAAAAGACTGTGTGAGTTGAACTCTATAGCTGTTGTTACTGAGCATATTTCTTAAAGATGTGAAGTTGCCGATGAGAAAAGCCCCCCCCTAGTCAGACGGAAGGAGTCCTGGACGCGTTCGGAGGATTTATGAGCTGTGACGCACTTTAAATTGGAGCAGCGACCTGAAGCTAAGTTCAGCTATAGGGCAAGGAGATCCATTAATTTACCAAGAGTTCATGGTTGGATGTTTGGGTCTCCTGCCTGAAAAAGCTGTAAATTCTATAAAGATAAATAAATCGTAAATCTTCATGGCTATGAGAGAAAATGAAAGTGATTTGAGCCTTTTAAGATGGCGCTGCTACTCCGTCGCAACAGGGAGCTCCACTAAGAAGATTTATGGGGAGGCTGGACTGATTAACTCACACAGGAGAAAGAACATCTGTGAAACTTCGTTTGACATTTATCTCAGCAGCTGGAACAATTGGATGAAAGTGGAAAACATCTAGGTGACTGTAAGGGGAAGATTTGGAATATTATGAGCTTGGAGGACGATTTGAACTTTAGAAATAAGACGGCAGTGGACAGTTGCGAGGAATTCCCAATTTCTTGAAGCATGGGAACCCAAAAATAAATTATTTAGATGATTTGGCATAACATTCGGTTTGATTGATATATATATGTGTATAATTTGAAATATTGAATGTGATATAATTGGTTTTAATTGGAAAATTAATAAAAATATTTTTTTAAAAAAAAAAAAAAAAAGAACTTGCCATAGTTTGCTGTGGTCGACACAGTCAAAGGCTTTTGCATAGTCAATGAAGCAGAAGTAGATGTTTTTCTGGAACTCTCTAGCTTTCTCCATAATCCAGCGCATATTTGCTATTTGGTCTCTGGTTCCTCTGCCCTTTCGAAATCCAGCTTGCACTTCTGGGAGTTCTCGGTCCACATACTGCCTAAGCCTGCCTTGTAGAATTTTAAGCATAACCTTGCTAGTGTGTGAAATGAACGCAATTGTACGGTAGTTGGAGCATTCTTTGGCACTGCCCTTCTTTGGAATTGGGATGTAGACTGATCTTCTCCAATCCTCTGGCCATTGCTGAGTTTTCCAAACTTGCTGGCATATTGGGTGTAGCACCTTAACAGCATCATCTTTTAAAATTTTAAATAGTTCAGCTGGAATATCATCACTTCCACTGGCCTTGTTATTAGCAGTGCTTTCTAAGGCCCATTTGACTTCACTCTCCAAGATGTCTGGCTCAAGGTCAGCAACCACACTACCTGGGGTGTACGAGACCTCCATATCTTTCTGGTATAATTCCTCTGTATATTCTTGCCACCTCTTCTTGATGTCTTCTGCTTCTGTTAGGTCCTTACCACTTTTGTCCTTTATTATGGTAATCTTTGTACGAAATGTTCCTTTCATATCTCCAATTTTCTTGAACAGATCTCTGGTTTTCCCCATTCTATTGTTTTCCTCTATTTCTTTGCATTGCTCATTTAAGAAGACCCTCTTGTCTCTCCTTGCTGTTTTTTGGAAATCTACATTCAGTTTCCTGTATCTTTCCCTATCTCCCTTGCATTTTGCTTGCCTCCTCTCCTCCGCTATTTGTAAGGCCTCGCTGGACAGCCATTTTGCTTTCTTGCATTTCCTTTTCCTTGGGATGGTTTTCGTTGCTGCCTCCTGTATAATGTTACGAGCCTCCATCCATAGTTCAGGCACACTGTCCACCAAATCTAAATCCTTAAACCTGTTCCTCACTTCCACTGTGTATTCATAAGGGATTTGATTCAGATTGTATCTTACTGGCCCAGTGGTTTTTCCTACTTTCTTCAGTTTAAGCTGGAATTTTGCTATAAGAAGCTGATGATCTGAGTTACAGTCAGCTCCAGGTCTTGTTTTTGCTGACTGTATAGAGCTTCTCCATCTTTGGCTGCAGAGAATATAATCAATCTGATTTCTATGCTGCCCATTTGGTGATATCCATGTGTAGAGTCGTCTCTTGTGTTGTTGGAAAAGAGTGTTTGTGATGACCAGCTTGTTCTCTTGACAGAACTCTATTAGCCTTTGCCCTGTTTCATTTTGAACTCCAAGGCCAAACTTGCCAGTTGTTCCTTTTATCTCTTGATTCCCTACTTTAGCATTCCAATCCCCTGTAATGAGAAGAACATCCTTCTTTGGTGTCATTTCTAGAAGGTGTTGTATGTCTTCATAGAATTGGTCAATTTCACTTTCTTCAGCACCGGTAGTTGGTGCATAAACTTGGATTACTGTGATGTTAAAAGGTCTGCCTTGGATTCGTATCGAGATCATTCTGTCATTTTTGAGATTGCATCCCATTACAGCTTTTGCCACTCTTTTGTTGACTATGAGAGCCACTCCATTTCTTCTACGGGATTCTTGCCCACAGTAGTAGATATGATAGTCATCCGAACTGAATTCGCCCATTCCCTTCCATTTTAGTTCACTGATGCCCAGGATGTCGATATTTATTCTTGTCATCTCATTTTTTACCACATCCAGCTTACCTCCATCCATGGTTCTTACATTCCAGGTTCCTATGCAATATTTTTCTTTACAGCATCAGACTTTCCTTTCGCTTCCAGGCATATCCGCAACTGAGCAACCTTTCGGCTTTGGCCCAGCCGCTTCATCAGCTCTGAATCTACTTGTACTTGTCCTCCGCTCTTCCTCAGTAGCATGTTGGACGCCTTCCGACCTGAGGGGCTCATCTTCCAGCGTCATAACTTTTATATGCGTGTTGTCCATGGAGTTTTCTTGGCAGGGATACTGGAGTGGCTTGCCAGTTCCTTCTCCAGGTGGATCTCGTTTAGTCAAAACTCTCCACTATGACCTGTCCATCTTGGGTGGCCCTGCATGGCATAGCTCATAGCTTCTCTGAGTTATTCAAGCCCCTTCGCCACGACAAGGCATTGATCCATGAAGGGGAATCTTAAATATATGGTGTGTTAAATATATGGTGTGGATGTAACTTAATTCAATTCTTTCTCGAATCGATTATTCTGGCATGGTTTTTTTGTTCCCCTGCTTCAGTAATGAAGCAAAATCTCCCCTTGCTTGATGCTTTGCAGGCATTTCCTCCCCAGAAATGTGCATTTTACAGTTTTTTGTCTGAGCAAACAGACCAGTGTCTTTATCCTTTCCCCAAAACAAAACACTGAGGAGTTCCTGCTAAACGAAATGAAACACAAAGCTGTTTTGGCAGAGGATAGCGACATGAAAGACCAGCTGCCCGCCATTATAACACTGATTAAGAGACCTGAATTGTTTAGAAGAACGTCAGTTTCATGGGAAGCCTTGACTTCTGAAATATAATTTCAAAATTAATCTAACCGGAGCAATAGTTCCCTAGTGCTGCAAAAAGCTGCCTTATTTCACCGCAGCTGGGGTGCACGGTGCTGTGGAAGTCTTGAGCCTGAGTTAGAATCATAGAATCATAGAGTTGGAAGAGACCACAAGGGCCATCCAGTCCAACCCCCTGCCAAGCAGGAAACACCATCAAAGCATTCTTGACATATGCCTGTCAAGCCTCTGCTTAAAGACCTCCAAAGAAGGAGACTCCACCACACTCCTTGGGAGCAAATTCCACTGCCGAACAGCTCTTACTGTCAGGAAGTTCTTCCTAATGTTTAGGTGGAATCTCCTGACAGTAAGAGCTGTTCGGCAGTGGAATTTGCTCCCAAGGAGTGTGGTGGAGTCTCCTTCTTTGGAGGTCTTTAAGCAGAGTTGCATGAGGTGTTTCTATTTTTAGTTAAGAATAGTAGATTAATCTTTTATGCCATGTGTCACTTGTCTGGTTGAAGGGTAAAGGACCTTAGATCAGCCGTAGAATAGGAGCTTTACATGGAAAAGGTCCTGAGTTCAAACTACAGCAATGCCACTGACAAGTATCAGGTAGCAAGCAATGGAGAAGATCTCTGCCTGAGTCCATAGAGAGCCACCATCAGGTTGCCGGCACACTAAACCTTTGAAGCACATGCAAAGTGAATTATCTACACTGGAAATATTTTAGAGCACCACCAGAACATAAATGAAAAGCACACACTTTTCAGATTGCTGCGCAATATCCAATGTAGGAAGTTTTAACGTGGCTTGCCTGTGCTGGTTTTGTGGTAATCTGAGGGATCAAAGAAGAGGGAGAGAGAGACAGACGGCATGTTAGCTGGAAAAGAAATGAAAGCAACGAGGAAGTAATGGGCATAGAAAGTGGAGCAGCAGAATGTGAAGGCTGATCCACCCACTCTGAAGCACTAAAGCAAATTGACTGTGACCCCAAAGGGTTTGCAGCCTGATTTTTCCCAGTTAATTGGATTATCCCCATTATCGAGTAAACCCGAAATTACAGGGAGGAAGCATTGGAACCTGTGTTGTTTGAGGGTAACATCCTGTGGATTATGCAAATCGAATGGGTATTCAAGCAGCTGCAGGTACATGGTTCACTCTGGTGTGGACAAGATCTGTGTGCTAAAAGCAGCACAAGGAAGTATCAGCATAATACCTGCGCAAGCAGAAGAGGATGGAAAGTTTCAAGGAAGGGTGTAGGAGGAGAAGTATTTAGGTCTCGTTTCATTTGTTCCACTTGCTTCAAACAGGGTGAACGGCAGCCGGTTGCAGTATAGGAAAGGTGTTGAACATGCAGAATACCACCAGAAAGAAATATAGGTGCCTGTGCAAAATAAAGTGTGCATTTTAAATGAATTCACTAAAATCGCTATATGAAAACAAAATGAAAAACAATTGTTAATAAAATCCCTGCTTCTGGTAAAATATTGTGATGCAGTGGTTAATCTATTGGATTAAACAGGTGGAGGTCTTAGTGAGAAATCCATACATCTTTGCCAATGATGGAGGACTCAGTGGTGCACACTTTACGTTTTTATCCTGTGATGCCAATGGACATAAAACACTACAGACTTTTATTTCACAAGCGTAACAGTTTCATTGCAGAATATTTTCTCAATTATTTAAGGCTGGGATCATGACAAATATTTCTGCCACGTCTGCAGTCATGTGATCTACCAAAGTGAATTTTTTACAGCTGACGCACACACCCTGGTGAATTATTCACATTGCCTACAACACTCGATTTGTTTCTCTTGCTCCGGCTGTAAATAAGTGGAATTTGCACATACGGTAGGCTCTGGAATCGGCTGAACCACCAGCACACAATGGAACCAAAAGGTCTCTTTTCAACAGTGAGTTACTAAAGAATGTTACCATCAGCTACATTTTAGAAACCAAGCCTTATGAGGAACAGCCGTGGGAGTTAGGTATGTTTGAGAAGACCGAGAAGTGATAGGATAGCCATCTTCAAATATCTGAAGGGCTCTGCAGAGGCATGAATGACAGAGGTCTATAAAATTATGCATGAAATGAAGAAAGTGGACACAATTTCCCCTCTCCTTTTCACATGACACTAGAACTTGGGGCCATCAAGCACAATTACTTAGCAGTAGATTTGGAATAGGCTTGTTTAATTTATTAATTTAATTTATGGCATGCACTGCCAAAAAGTAATATAGGTAAAGGTAAAGGGACCCCTGACCATTAGGTCCAGTCATGACCGACTCTGGGGTTGCGGCGCTCATCTCGCATTATTGGCCGAGGGAGCCGGCGTACAGCTTCCAGGTCATGTGGCCAGCATGACAAAGCCGCTTCTGGCGAACCAGAGCAGCACACGGAAACGCCGTTTACCTTCCCGCTGTAGCAGTTCCTATTTATCTACTTGCACTTTGACGTGCTTTCGAACTGCTAGGTTGGCAGGAGCTGGGACTGAGCAACGAGAGCTCACCCCGTCGCAGGGATTCGAACCGCCGACCTTCTGATCAGCAAGCCTTAGGCTCTGTGGTTTAACCCACAGCGCCACCTGCGTCCCTTGGGTATATACCCTTGGGTAAAAGTTGCTGGGTGGGAGAGAGAGAGCAGAGGAGGGCTGTTCATGCTGGCCTGTGGCCTTCCTTGAGGGATAAATGTGGTCACTGAGAGGAACAGGTTGCTGTACCAGATGATCTTTGGTCTCATCAAGAAAAAGGCTATGCTTATGTTCCAACAAGAAAATAAACATTTATTTTCTCTCATGTTAAAATTGAGACAGTGGCGGGGTCAGTTATGATATACTATGCTTCTTTCAGGAAACATGATTAGTCAGTTTAATGCTTGGTAATAACAGGAAGTGCTCCCTGACTCAATCAGAAGACCAAATATCTGGTGTTCTGCATGATTGGCTTCAGAAACATGGTCACTTTATCTTTCCGTGTTTCTATTGTCTAACCTCAAGCTCCACTTTTTGACATATGAATATGCCCTCAATTTAGCTTTGGTTGGAGCAACAACGGCCCATTATGGGTTGTAACTTAATTAGCTACAACCCTATGTATAGTTCTATGATTATTTTTTTCCCTGGGGGCTTTCTGTCTTTATTTACAGAGGTCAATGTATCCCTCAAAACCACAGTCCCAAATAACTTCGGCCAAACAGATCCAAAAGATCTGAATCTGGACCCAAACTTAACAGTTTGTTAACCTTATTTTACTTTATTAAAAAAATCACCAATTATTTTTATCTGGGTTTAATTTATTTTCTAATATTTCTTAGAAAAACTGCTTTCTGTTTGCCATGTTTTCTAGATCATTTTTTCCTCTCTTTTTGGTCATTCTTCTGGTGAGCTTTCGGCTCATTACCAGCTGTTTCCAGGAAAGAATCGGTTACGGGAAATATAAAAATATGAGCCCACAATTTAGAGAAGCCAAGAAAGATGGACATAAACAGCACATCTTTTGCTCCCTAGTCTATTTTACTGTATTTATGTAATGGTTAAGCTCTAACGGTAAAGTAAATATATACCACAGCTGCAAAAATAAGGCACTACAAAACGAGAATACAGTTCTAGCAGCCATAACCATGACAATTTTGCCCTCTAAAATGGCTGGGAGTTGAACTGCCAATGAACTTCTCTGTCAAAACTAATTTCTTGACAAATTATAGCACACATTAAATTCCCCAATAACTATTCAGCAGCAAAAACAGATTTCATTAGAGTTCTATTTGGAAAACTGGAGGGCAAGGATGGGGTCAGAAATAAATGGACAAGCAAACAAACTGCTGGTTGTCTACAAGACTCTAGAGACTGTCCTGGCTCCACCATTACATGGGAGGGGGTGTTTTCTCATATTTATAAGCCACTTTGTGGAGGAATTTTTCCTCCAAAGGTGGACTAGACAATTTTAAGTACATTAAAACACAGAACAAGGTGGCCATCTGTTGGCAGGTGGGGGAGCAGAGAGGCAACAGTATTTCCCTGCCATTTCTCCTGCACATGTCCCGTCCCCCGTCCCCCGTCCCCCAAATTGGAAGACAGATTTGTGTCTGCCATGCAGCCAGTTCTGGGCTCCTTACAGTGGCCTATTGCCCTTAGGCATGGTGTAGGACGCAATCCCACCAGCAGCACTGGAGTAAGAGTGAACTTCCAGTCTAGTCTAGTCTAGTCCACTTCTGTGTATGGAACGAAAGTGGGGCGCCATTTTGTCTTTTGCCTCAGGGATCCAAATGCCCTGGGACGTCCTGTCAGTGACAAACTGAATTGACTAGCAGATAGCGTTACTAACTAAATAGTAATACTAAATGCTAACTGTTATAATGGAGTGAGGAATCTGAACTTCCAGATGTTGCTGGTCTTCTTTCACCATTGGGCATGCTTTCTGGGGCTGATGGGAGCTGCAGGATCTAACAGGACCTGGAGAGTCACAGGCTGCCCATCCTTGGCTTGCATGGCTGAGGGGCAAATGACAGGCACAAATCACAATGGTAATATTGTTGTTGTCCTATGGCACTCACAGCCATTCTCTTCAATGAGTTCTTGCATGCTGGGCCTACACATGGTTCCCCTGTAACCTTGTAGCAGCATTTAGTAGCAAGGTCTGAATAAGCCTTGTAAGAGGGTCTGCTTGCTTGTGTTGACAAAAACAAACAAACCCATAATCCGAAGCCAAGCAAGATTACAAGACCCCTTTGGACCTGTCAAGAGTGGAGAAGATGGTTTCATGACCCTTCGCCTCAAACAAGCGTTCAGTTTAATGATGCCTGAAGAGGACTAGTTCCATAGCAATATGTCAATGAACCAACGTAGTCAACAAAGGGTCAGAGCTAAAATGTTCTGGAATTTCTTCATTGCATAAACAAGGATTAATATGGTAACAGCCTCTGACTTTGGATACTGCTAGTAAGCTCTGAGATACACAGGGTTGCATATTTTGTTGGTCTCTTTTACTGCATGCTTAGCTGAAGTTTATCTCTCCGTTTTTTGTGGGTTTTTTGTTTTGTTTTTAACATATTGGTAAAGTTTGCGCTATCGTATTTTATTACCTGTATAAAAATATACAACGCTATGTCCGCCCATCAGAAACATGCAGGATTGATTCCCAGAATCACTTGTGGAAAAAGTGAGATGTGAGATATTAACCCACCAGCTTCACACAGTGGATGTCAAGGACCTTGCCTTGGATTGAGTCAGATCATGGGTCCATCTAGCTCAGCACTGTCTACACTGACAGGCAGCAGCTCTCGGGGGTTTCAGGCAGGAATTATTCCAAGGCTTGCCTGGCAATATCAGGGGCTGAACTTGAGATCTTTGGCATGGAAAAGCAGGTTTTCTGCCACTGAGCCACAACACACCATAAATATAAATGCTCAATACATGTCTTATAATATCCTATAAATGGACCCCAGTGTAGCACCAGATATCACTAGGGAATTCCTTCTGAGTGGGGTACAGCAACAGTCCATACGGAACAGGATTGTTGCACTTCCAGGACACAAGACATTTTGCTGCCTGAGCTAAAGAGCAAGATAGCACCTCCATTCCATGTGCAGAAGCTGATCCAAGTGGCAGCTGAATCTTAATTCTGTAGCGGTGATGAGGACAGCAGACTGCCTTAATGCATGCAGGACAGGCCATGTGGTTCAGACAGTTCTGTTCTCCTACATCTTGCTGTCATTTCCCAGAATTGGCTGTCTGAGGCAATTGCCTAATGGGAAGGCTGGCCCTGCCCACTCTCACCATGTGCCTCATGAGCGAACACAGTCTCATTTTCCTAATATGCAGTTATCAAAAAGAGATAAAACTGTTCCAACTAGAAATCAAGTAAAACCATTCCAAATGGAATAGAATTTCGGCTGAAGGCATTCAGGCTTTTTAACCTCACCACAAAAGTCTAACACTAATGTTTGATAAATAGAGTTGTTGCTCCTACTGGTAATGTCTGCTGAGCAATATTATGTTCTTCTCTTTGAAAAGAAAAAGGAAATATACACTGAAATTTTAAAAGTGAAGACAATCTCCAGAGGATATTTTTTTTCATAAGGTGCAAGTTAACAGATGTTTTCTACCCTTTCGTGCTCTTGGACTAAACTTATTTAGAGAAGCAAAGTTGATTCAAAATACATTCTTGGAGATACCGGAAGATCTGCAGCTAAAGGGCCTGCCTGAGTTTCCAGAACAGGTTGAGAATGCCAAGTTCTGCCTCTGAATGTGGTCACAATGACCCTGTACATTACAAGTTGAATTACACAAGATCTCTAGCTGGAATAAATGTGGAAACAGCACCTGCTAATAAAATGCTTAATTAGCAGCTAAAACAAAGACAAAACCTCATACATCTATAGTTTTAATGCACCGGAAACCAGTAAAACCAGATAGCATAAGTCAAACTATGAATGCCAAGCATGTTATACTATGTTCAGAAAAAAGGAGTTTCATAAAAGAAAGCAGCAGGACCCACTAAACTTCTTCTATTCCTACCCCACTTAAACAGTCATGGCTTCCTCCGAAGAATCCCAGGAACTGTAGTATGTTAAGGGTGCTTAGAGTAGTTAGGAGACCCCTCACAGAGCCCAGCAGCCTTAACAAGTTACAGTTCCCAGGATTTGGGTGAGAGAAGCCATATCTGGTATAGGAGTGTGCAGTGTGGATGGGACCTAACTCAACTATTTATTTTTGTTACAACTCACTGGAAAGGTGCAGGTAGACAAACACAGGCTAATTTATTGAGAATGTACCCAGTTGCTGGTTTCTCTGAACCTGGGACTGCTTATGCCTCTGAGGAGATCATGTAAATCCAACCACTCACATAGCCTCCTGTTGCAAAACTGAAACTATTCCAGGCTGGTCTCTCATATAGTCAGTTTCATTCTGAGGCTTTCTGGGTTTGGCCTCTTTAAGAATCAGTACTGTATACAATAACCCTTACCCCCAGACTGAGTAGCACATCATTCTTGTCAGAAAATTTTGTACCCACTATGGTTTCCCATAAGGGGCCTCAGTGGGCCACTTTGATCGTCTCTCTACAGAAGTTAAATCATCAGTGATGGGGTTACATTCAGGTGATGCTGGAGATGAGCCCATGATGATGCGAATAGGGTGGCACTTTTCAAATGACACTACTTGATGTTTGGAGTATATAGATTCTTCATGTCATATGAGTGCCCCAATGCAGCAAGTCAACATGATGGCATCCATAGGCCCTATGACTTCTGCAATTGTAGATGAAACAGTTCATGGACTAATTCCATAACAGGTGATCCCGATGGCGAGTTTTATACACTGAAGTGGTGTCCAGTTCCTGCAAAGTGGTGTCCAGTTTCAGACTCTCATTCTGGGACCCTTCTTCTTACAGCCATGACAGTATTTTTCACCTTGCATTCATTTTGTCAATGCTGTTCCTCCCCAGTAAAACATGTAGATGGCCAGTGTTGGACACTACGTTACCCTAAAGGCATGAACCTCTGTACTTGCTGATGAGCAGATACTTACTGGTACTTGCTCCCGAGCACATGGCAAATTTCCTTTAAATAGTGGGAGGTGTTTTGGCTGCTAACATCAGTGGTACAGTAGCAAAAGTCCTATCTGGGCTGGAGAGAAGGCAGCACTAGATGGTTTCATGGTTAACTCCACAGATTAGAGGACGCTGCCCAGAAGAACGGCCACCTTCACTAAATTCATTAAGGTGACACGGCTCATAGACATAGTCTGCTATGCTTGTACTGGTTTGCTGATCACACTTTTAAAAATGAAGCTCTGTAGGCTAACAGATGGTATCATGCAGAACTAACCAGAAGAGCCAAAGACACTGTCAGATTTGGGGAAGGCGGAGACAGAGAAGGTGGTGGCTGCTTGGCTGAACTCCATTGCCACTCTTCAAACATGAATAAATCAAAGTGGCAGACAGCTAGAGCCTTGGCTATCAATGCAGGTGTTTGCTTTTTTGCCTGTCACTACCACTTTTACTGCAGTAGCATCACCAAGGCATCTTCAGGATGATTTGGGGCTACACAGGGCCCTGGACCTGTGCCAGGAGTCCAACCCTAACAGACTACTGCATTATTTAACAGAGGTCTTGGTGTTTGGTAAAGTTGGTTCCATAAGGGAACAAACAATAAAAAAATTATTTGCCCCAAAGACAGCAGAATTACACCTGTCGATTCTTTCCCTTCTGTTTGATGATGTTTTATAAAGCAACAAGAGTCTACCGGATGCTGGTTAATTCACATAAAGTTCTTTAATATGGCTCAGTACCATATTTCCTGACTAACGTCCAGGAAAGTGGAGGATGGAGCACAACAATCTGGTCTCAGAAAGTTGTTCTCACAGTTTCAGGGATTCAATGCATTGAAATTAATTCCTACCTCGTTGCTAAATATTTATGTAGTGAGGGAGTAGCATACACTAGACTTCCCTAAAGAATGTCTATTTCTTACAACTCACTGAAGGGCTGTTGGAAGTTTTAAAAAAACAAAACTGGTGAAATGAAGGCAACTTAGCTAGAACTGTCTCTAGTTGCATGTTACTCTGGGCCTGGGTCTGCTTAGGGTACCAAGGAAATAATGCAAATCCCACCAATCATAATAGACTCCTACTCCAGATCCGAAACTGTTCTGCCAGTTCTCTCAAGCATTGTGCCTCATGCCAAGACCCATTTGGGGCTTGGCTCTGAAAGAGTCAGTACTCAGCTGAAACTACCTATTGCAAATGGAATCCTGCCCAAATGAGGAAAACAGAAAGTGGAGTAAATATTAGCTTCTTAAACACGAATCTACAATGTGACAGGCCAGCAGACTCTTTTGCTATAACTGTTGTTTTGTCTTCAACTGGCAAGGATTAAATAAAATCAGAAATCTGGCACTGCCAGTGATTCTTCTGAAACATTTCTGGTTGTTGTTATTTTAATTACTTCTGAAGATTCATGCTTTTTAAAAAGTTTACTTCTTGCCCGTCAAAAGATGTATTATTAGGTTACATTGCAAAAAGCAGTAAGTGCATTTACTAATGCTGCACAGAAAATTTCTCCTGCATCTTTTAAATCAGGCTTCCTCAACCTCGGCCCTCCAGATGTTTTTGGCCTACAACTCCCATGATCCCTAGCTAGCAGGACCAGTGGTCAAGGATTATGGGAATTGTAGTCTCAAAACACCTGGAGGGCTGAGGTTGAGGAAGCCTGTTTTAAACCATTTTCTACCAATAAGAAAAAAAATTGCATTCAAAAATTATCAAAGAGGGAGTGAAATACTTATGGGTTGGGTGGCAGGTTGTTGTTGTTTTGTGCTTAGCTTACTTTTGAGGTGCCGGGAGGTGCCTGTGAGTGTCCTTCCTTCAGTCCTGCAAATTATCTCACCAGTAGTCTACAGGTGATCTATGCTCTGCAGCCTTCCTGGGTGCCTCGACCGCAATTAAGGCCTGGGGTAAGACATTGTGCAGACAGAGAATCACGGATTCATAGAACTGTAGATTTGGAAGGTACTCCCAAGGGCCATCTAGTCCAACCCCTGGCAATTCCCATGAGAACTTATTCAGATAAAGAAGCAGAGGCAGCTGAGGAGGCTGTAGAGTGCTGGAGAAACATTTGCTGAAAACTGTAAGGAAGCCTGTAATAATGAGTACTGCCACTGAAATTCTTAAGAAATTTTTGAGTGCTCTGAGAAGCAGGCAGAAAAATGAGGAAATAAAAAATTCAAGACATTGGAAGGCAATTCTTGGCACTGCTGTGGTATTTACTGCCATTTTAAAGAATTCATCGCAACTATAACAATTGAACAATAGATGGCAAGGTGGTATCTTTGGAGCAGAACAATATTTACCTACAATATTTACCTATAAAGGGCCATATCATGTTCATAAATGACTGCCACTGAGGGCTTGCAACCATAGAGTTGGCCAGAGATACAGGCGATTCTGAGGAATAATCGTATACGGATTGAAAGATAAGAGTTTTCTCTGGACTCCCTAAATGGTTATTAATGGATAACCTGGAGACAATTGAAGTAGTACAGTCACATAGCAGCTGAAAGAACTGAACAGCAGTGAAGGCGTTTTCTTTTTTTTCCTGCCTCAGCCTAGTCCTAGCTCTTGTCTCACAACTGACATGAATCCTCAATGGCTAGTTTGGAATCTCAAAAGGGAGATATAAAAAAGAGCAAAACAAGAAGGAAAAAATATGGAATTTTTGCTCCTAGGGACACTTTGATTCAAAAGGGGGCAGCTTCATTATTTTTTCCTTTTCTAAGAGAAAGAACTGACTGTTCTTTAACTCTTAGCACATGCTGGCTCCCTGTCGTTCCCTGTGATTTGCATTATCGTTTAAAAAATGTGCTCTCTCAACTGACGTTAACCCCTTTTGGGATTTTATTTCTGACAAAAAACAACAACCCAATGCAGTGTGATTGTGGCTTTCAACACTGGACTGTAAGCCCCCCTGAAAGCAAAAGGCAATCCGCTCAAAGGGCCTCGGGATTTTGGTAAGCAGCCAAAGCTTCATTCTTCTAAATTCGACTCGCAAATGTCTCTAGTAATGGAGGAGCAGTCAGGTCACGCAGGAGCAAATGTAGGCCCCAGGGAGGCCAATGATAGTGAGTACATTCGCAGGCTGATGTACAGTATTATCGCTTGCCCTGGCTAGGGTGCCGCCACCCTCTGGCAAGCAACCTGCCTTCTCCCACCTTATACACAGATGGATAGAAATAATCCCAGCAGCTGAGCAGTGATGCTCATTCCACCCTCAACAAATCACGCATTTGAATATTTCTAACATAACTTGCACTCATTTTAATTGCAATGTTTTTGGGTGGCATTGGTTAGAGATGGAACCTTCACGTGGTGGCGATTAATATCCTGCTACACTACGCAGTGGGGATTCAAGAGAAATTAGCTGTAGTGTGTATTTAGAGGTGAGCCAATCAAATGCACAATTTCCCAAAACAGTATGGAAATTGAATGAAAGCCATCCTCTGAAATTTGCGCTTGTCCAAATATTGCGACACATTTCGTCGGCCAAGTAATATGTACAAAATGTATAGCAGGGCAAAGTGCGTCAATAAAGATGCATATATTGATGAGAATGCATTATATTAAGAGAAAGCATCCTGAATAAATGTGTATGCAAAGCAAAATTGCATCCCAGAATGTGTTTCTCAGGAAACAGTTGCATTAAAACGCCGGTGAATTTTCATGAGAATTGTTTTTGGGAGGGGAAATTGCAAATTGGTTTGGAAATATGGAGAAATGAATTTAAAGATTGGGATAATGAGAAACTGGGAGAACTGAAATCCACAGAGCCATTTGTCCTTATCCTGCAGCTTCCTTCAAGAATTGGTGGATTGTGGTGCCTTTGAAGCCACTTGACTTCAATTTCTACCCTATATCAGTGGTAATGTTGGGGGCATTAGACCACCACACATGCAAGACGCTTCCCAGAAAGATGCCCTCAGGAAATACTGATTTTTTCCCCTTGCTTGTCTGATTAAAAATAGTTGAATCACCTTTAGCCATGGATATGTCATTACCTCTCTATTGCTTTGCTGTGTTGTAGTGGGTGTAGTATAATATCCATTTTATTTATTCTTGTATTTTCTTGAGGTCCTTTTGTATCTAGCGTACTACTTCAGTGGGGAATAAAAAAAAGACGCTTAAAGAAAGCCCTTTTCTAAAACTGACTGGCAGCTTTTGTTTATCAAAAATGGAAAATGGTATCCAACTTTCCCCCCTAATATCTCAACATCAGCTATGCTGATGTTTTTGTAATATGCAAATATATGTAATTGTCATTAATTAATAAGTTGAAAGGGTGGTGATCAATCAACTGTACTAGGTAAACAGCAATCAGTGAACTAGAAAAATAAAAGAGCAGTAACTGCTTGAGCAGATGATTGCTCAGGTAGCCCTATTTAAAGAAAGAGAGAGAGGTGGTCCAAAGCTGGTGGCAACAGCAGTCAAATGTTTTTGAAATCCAGTTTCAATGTGCAGTTCCTTTCTTTTGCACTCAAATGCACCAGAGGCTATTCCCCCTTATGCTTTATGGATGTTAAATGCCCATCTGACTACTTTGATCTGAAGAACTGGCACAATTACAGGTACCGCATAACACTTGTTCCACACTAGTAAGAATTTGTTCTTTTAGTGTAGCAGTACCTATCACTTTGGAACTCCCTGCCTATTGACATTAGGCAGGTGCCTGTGCTATTCTCTTTTCGGCACCTGCTTAAAGCAGCGCCCCCCCCCCCAGACATGTAGAACCCTGGCATGGGTTTTAATCTTTTTGTTCATGGTTGATTTTAATTATTTCCGAATTGTTAAAATACCCATTTTTAATTTTCTTTTACTGGTAATTGTAATGTTTAAATGGTGGGGTTATTTGTTGTTTTCTGTAAACTACAGTGGTACCTCAGTTGTCGAACATAATCCATTCCGGAAGACCATTCGAGTTCCGAAACATTTGACAACCAAGGTGCAATGGGCAGTTGGCAAATTCCATTTTCAGCATTCGGGTTCCAAATTGTTCGGGTTCCAAATTGTTCGGGTTCCAAGATGCTTGAATACAGAAGTTCCACTGTATTACAATCAAGCAGTAGATATGTTATGTAAGAAATAAATGTTGTGTAAGAAATGTTGTGTAAGAATCCCTGTGACGGGGTGAGCTCCCGTTGCTTGGTCCCAGCTCCTGCCAACCTAGCAGTTCGAAAGCATGTCAAAATGCAAGTAGATAAATAGGAACCGCTACAGCGGGAAGGTAAACGGCATTTCCATGTGCTTCTCTGGTTTGCCAGAAGCGGCTTTGTCATGCTGGCCACATGACCTGGAAGCTATACACCGTCTCCCTCGGCCAATAATGTGAGATGAGCGCCGCAACCCCAGAGTCGGTCACGACTGGACCTAATGGTCAGGGGTCCCTTTACCTTTACCTTTAAGAAATAGCTACGCTGACTGTCAGCTGCTGTGTATGGTTTCAGGACATCTTTGCCAACGCTACCTAGAGCTGACAAGAGTGGAACCTGAGATCTTTTGAATGTCTTCATTGCCGCCACTGGCTGCAGCCTCTGGTCTCCATTCATTGAGTGGGAAAGTCTAGAGAGTGAATCAGAATTGAGCTGAAGACTCTTGGAATCCTTCACATCAGTGTTGGCCATTGTGGCAAGGGCATAGCAATGGGGGGAGCAATGGGGGCGGTCCGCCCCAGATTCCACTCTGGGGGGGTGCTACTTGGCGCCCCCACCCCCGCGACTCCCAAGCCGAGCCTCCAGCCTGCCAGTAAAAAGGTGCGCCGAGCGGACTTTTTACCGGGAGGCTGGAGGCTCAGCTTGGGAGTCACAGGGGTGGGGGCGCCAAGTGGCACACACACCCCGTCGCTCCAAGCAGGCTTTGGGAGTTTGGAGTTGCGCATGCGTTGTTACATGGCGGGGTATCGCCACCCCCCGCGCCTCTAAAACTGCGCGCCTCCAGCTCCAAACTCCAGGTTTAAAGCCCGCTCGGCGCGGTGGGTGTGCCGTGCTGAGCGGGCTTTTTATCTGGAGTTTGGAGCTGGAGGTGCACGGCTTTGGAGGCGCAGGGGGTGGTGATACACATTCGTCGTTACATAATGACACCGCCGCCCCCGGGTGCACGGCAATTTTCTGCCCCGGGTGTCGCAGCAGCTCGCTACACTGCTGCATTGTGGTGTCCTTCAGATGTTGTTAGACACCAACTCCCATCACCCCTGACCATTGACCATGCTTGCTGGGGGCGGGCTGATGAGAATTGGACTCCAACAACATTTGGAGGGTGTCATGTTGAGTAGCCCTGTACCACGTAAGAAAAACCATACTTGATTCAGGGGGAAAGGCTTATCTAGTCCAGTACTCTGCCTTCACTGTGAACATAGCCATTGTGGCTAGTAGTCATTGATCCTCTGTGAATTTGTCTAATGCTCTTTTTAATGCCATCCAGTTAGTTTAGCTATGAAATGTTTGCTTTTCTCTGTCATTAATCTTCCAACATTCGTTTTCATTGGTTGCCTCTGTCCTGTCCTCACTAGGCTCCTAAGTAAAGGAACTTCTTAGCAGCTACACCAATAGGCCAGCAACAACACCAAAAGGGCTGGTCCACGGTCAGGGTCCAAAGGAAGGGGCTAGGAAAGAGGGCAGCTCAGAGCAGTTCAAGGCCATGTTCCAGTTCGCCCATGGGCAAAGCACAGGCAAGATACAGGTCCAGGGCAATCTGTGGACAGGTTCTAAATAGGCAAGAGATCAGATAGCAGATAAAGTACAGTGCTAGCAGGAAAACATTGTCCCAGCAGCTCTTCCAGCCTAGCACTAATCTAAGGTAAAAGGTAAAGGACCCCTGGATGGTTAAGTCCAGTCAAAGGCGACTATGGGGTGTGGTGCTCATCTCACTTTTCAGGCCGAGGGAGCCAGCCTTTGTTCACAGACAGCTTTCCGGGTCATGTGGCCAGCATGACTAAACCGCTTCTGGTGCAACGGGACACCATGACGAGTGCCAGAGCGCATGGAAATGCCGTTTACCTTCCCGACACAGCGGCATCACTTTATCTACTTGCACTGGTTTGCTTTCGAACTGCTAGGTTGGCAGAAGCTGGGACAGAGCAATGGGAGCTCACCCTGTTGCGTGGACTCGAAGTGCCGAGCTTCTGATCAGCAAGCCCAAAAGCCTCAGTGGTTTAGACCATAGTGCCACCCGCATCCCCACAAGCACTAATCTAGAGCCAATGGAGCCACACCCTGACCTCAGCCGATTCCTTTCAGCTATCGTCATCCAGAGATCTCCTCAATAGGAAGATTTTATTCACAAGGAGCCCTCTCTTGTGGTTGGGCACTTCTCCGGATGAGGTGGGTTTCTGTCTGGCACTGAGGCACCATCTTTCTCTCAGGTTTGGGACTAATTTGGCCTTAACATCAGAGGCCAAACTCACCCTCAGCATGGACTATGGGCCTCACCCTCATCTCCTGGCTCCTTCCAGACTGAGCCTGTTCCAGGCCTTGGATAATGGCAAGGCCTCCAGGTTGTAGCTGAGACATGACAGTCCCCATGGTTCCAGTGTTGTTTGAGAGGGAGAAAACTATTTTCTATCCACTTTCTCCACATCATGCATCATTTTACACATCTCTGTCATGTTCCCTCTTACTCTCCTAACTAAAAAGCCCCAAATGTTGTAACCCTTCATCATATGGAAGTTGCTCAACACACCCATCCCAATCATTTTGGCTTCCCTTTTCAAGCTCTACAGTTCCCTTCCTGAGCTGAGGCAGCCAGAAGAATACACGGCATTCCAAGTGAGGTCACACCATAGATTTGTATAACAGCATTGTGGTATTGGCAGTTTTATTTGCTGTCTCTTTGCTAACGATCCCTAGCATGACTCAGGAACACTTCAGGACCACGGGCTTTCGTTTTCGTAGAGGACTGCAAGGGCATTCAGCTGAATACGCAAAGATTTCCCCTTCAGACTTTCCCATTTGATGCATAAAGGTCAAGTATGGAGTTGTTGGGATGTGAATTATCAGGGGGCAATGCCAGGATAGAGGGAACTTCTTCAACAGGGCTAAAGGATGGAGGGAATGCCTCAACAGGTCTAAATGAACAATTATCTGGCAGTGGTCGATAGGAAGCCTTCTCTGTCTAGAAGGGGAGGGGGGGAAGCGTCAGAATGCAGCAGATGTACTCAGAATGTGTCCAGGACATCTAGAAAATTGAATTGCTCTTCACCCATCCCTGTGGCTATTCTAACAGGGAGGCTATTTCAGATTTGCAAAGGGGTGAGTGGCTTGGGGTCAAGATTCTCAGCAATATTTCAAGATTGCTCTTGGCTACATCAAAGATTCTACTGCAATAAGCGACCTATTTTAAGAGTAATTTATTTTTTATGCCCCATATAACACTACAGACCATTTGGTGTGTGTGTGTGTGTGTGTGTGTGTGTGTGTGTGTGTGTGTGTGTGTACATTCATGCTTACCACATGAATACCTAGTACAAAAGTGCACTCACTTAGGGAAGACTCAGGTTCATCTACAAACCTTATTGAAGGGAGCTGGAACAGTCTGGAACAGTCAGTCACACAGTCTCTCTCTCTCTCTCTCTCTCTCTCTCTCACACACACACACACACACACACACACGATCTTTCTCTAGCTAGAGTCGTTGTGAAAATAACATGGCAAAGAGATGGAACTACACACCCCACCATGAGTTCCTTGGAGGAAGGGTCTGCTTTATAATGGGATTAGCTAATAAATAGGTGACCCCCCACCCACTTCACCTACCACCCACGCCCAGGAAGTATTTTGAATTTAGCTTAGTTTAGTTTTGATGCTATGTATCCTTTTCTATTTACACTGTGCATCAAGTACTGTACATGTAGGCAAAATACCCAGGAGGGATGGGACACCAAGAAATGGAGGTTAAACATGGTCACAAGTATATTGATTCCAGAGTTTGGTGTGGCACCAGGCAAAGATCTAACCACTGCCTGCTGGCTGATTCCTCTCCCCAGCCTGTTTGCTGGACAATTGGGAAGGAGTTGCTAAGCTCTCGGCCAACTATGGTGCGAGGCACTCTTGTAGGCCCTGACACCAACCTGAGTGTGTTGCAGCTTGCTATAGTCCCCCACAATCTTGAAGCGAAGCCTTAGCAGACCATTGATTGATGACCGGGTTGGGCCATCCTACAACCAACTAGGGAACAACACAGCTTCCAATCCTCCAACCCACTAGGTGGCATGATAAAGCCCACTACATAAGGGCTTCTAGCCATGCTGCTACAAGCCACAATGGCTATGTTCTACCTCCTCTATTAGAAGCATTATGCCCCTGAAGGCCTATTGCTGGGAACTACAAGTGGGGAGACGGCTGTTGGACTCAGGTCTTGCTATTGGGCTTTAGAAAGTCACCTGGTTGGCCATTGCAAGAATACTGGGCTAGGGGGATCATTGGCCAGGCTCCTATGTCCTTAAATGCAGTGAGCTGAGGGTTGTGATTATTTATATTGCAAACTTCCCAGCAAACTTTGTGGTATGACGTGTCACGCAAAAATGCCACTAGCAAGGGAATAAATAATAATAATAATAATAATAATTTATTATTTATACCCCGCCCATCTGGCCGGGTTCCCCCAGCCACTCTGGGCGGCTTCCAAAAAAACAGAAATTCTAAAATACAGAATGATGAACTGTATGAATAAAATAACCACTCATGATCTACAGACAAGATCGGCATGGCTCCTGCAGTAGCTGCAGCTTCCTTCTGCCTTTGAAGCAGCTGAGTTACTTTCCAACTGTATAAACTCAGAAGAGAAGGCAACTTGAACAAGGAGCTGGCAAGGAGCCAGGAGTTCAGCACTTGCCAACAGGCAGAGTAAGCAGCCGTGGCTGAACCTCACCCAATGAAAAAATACCAAGGCAGGGAATTTCCCCCAAGGCGCTGGCCGGGAAATTCTGTTCCCTTCTCCACCCTCCGGGCTCAGACTTGCAAAATCCCCAACCTTCCCTCTCTTCCTCCTCCCTTCTCTGCCTCTGCTCTCCAGCTGATAAATGTCCAGGAGTAACAAAGTACTTCCCCATTCTCTTCTAAGGAAAGGGAAACATCTGTAGTTCCTCCAGCCAGATGCTGCTTGCAGCTGCAGCTGCACTCAGTAAGTGACAAGGAGGGGTGGAAATACCACAGGCAGCAGAGTGTGCAAGGTAAGTGGCAATTTAAATTGAGAACTTTGACAAGTCTCTCTGTTCCCCTTGGGAGACCCACCGAAGTGTTTGCAGAATGTCTCAGTTCGCACCCTCTTTATTGAATGTGATATTTTAGAAACAGGCACCCTTTTCAAGTTAGTCTCTGCTGGGCACAGATGCTATGCGGTGGGTAATCCAAACTTGTTTCTACTTTCCTCCTGCTGTTGGAAATGCAAAAGAAAAGGCTTTTTTGTCTCTTTGGCGACTCTGCAAAATGTGAATAGCTGGTCCAAAAGTGTCATTCAAGGCCAGACTAGACATACATAGGCAACAAAGGATCCTGTGGCAACTTTAAAAAAATGAACAAATGGAAAAAGCTTTCTGGGACTTAAGAGTCCACTTCATCCCATGAAGTGAAATGCGGACCTTTTTAAATATGTCAGTTTTGGTTCCTCTCTGTTCCTCATTTTTCCAATCTTAAATTCACTTCTACACATTTCCACATCAGTTTGTGATTTTTTAAAAAAAGGTTCTCATGAAAATTCAGCAGCACTTTAATGTGATATTCTCAGACACTTTTTGTGTGTGTGTGTGTGTTCAATTTAGCCCAATATGCACATTTTGGAAAACCAATTTACCCAATACAGCACATTTGTATGCTATTTTCACCAATACATGCATTGCTGTGCACACTTTATACAAGTGTTTGCACCTTTACTATATATATTACTTATCCAAAGAACTACATTGCAAAGCTCAGAGGAGCGCAGGTTTCGAAAGATGGCTTTGTTTTCCCCCGTTTTGAAAGAGGAAAGGGCATCCAACAATAACAAAAAATCCACTGTGATGGAGTCACCTCTTCCAGCATTGGGTGGCAGGTTTGAAATATACCCTGTGTGTATTTTTGATGTGCGTAATGTAAGATCTGATTTATTTATTTATAAAATTATTTGTATACATGTACTGACATACCATAAAATAGCAGAGTAGCGTACAACAGTAAAACATTAAACACCATAAAAAGCATCTCCCACTTCATGGTTACCTAAAACCATTACATATGGCCATCATGGAGCTGCCCTGTTTTCAGTCTCACTTGCGATTATGTAGTTCTGATGCCTTTGTTTTTACACATGTATACAGTGGTACCTCGGGTTACAGATGCTGCAGGTTACAGACGCTGCAGGTTACAGACTCCACTAACCCAGAAATAGTACCTCGGGTTAAAAACTTTGCTTCAGGATGAGAACAGAAATCGCGTAGCGGGGGCGCAGCAGCAACAGGAGGCCCTATTAGCTAAAGTGGTACCTCAGGTTAAGAACAGTTTCAGGTTAAGAATGGACCTCCAGAATGAATTAAGTTCTTAACCCGAGGTACCACTGTATATTTTCTTTTGATAGTGTTTGCATGGTTTTGTTATGGCCTTTGGCTAGCGCAATAAAATCTTATTTACCTTTACCATTACATATGTGTGATGCAAAAGAAAATTATCTGTTTTCTATTATCTATATTTATACCCTCAGAAGGTAGGCTTTAAATGTTATTTGCTAAATTGCCGTCGCTGTGTTGTATTACATTTCTTATTAAGCATAATGGCTAGTGTGACGTTATTGTGCTGGATCCGAGATGAGTGCACTAAGTTCCCATTAAAATTAATGGGGCTTAGGCTAAAGATTGGCTAAGTTGCCCCACTGATTTCAATAGGGCCTAAGTTCAGTTAGCTTGATCTAGATCAGTGGTTCCCAACCTTTTTTTGGCCATGCCCCACCTAAGCATCTCTAAAATCCTGATGACCACCCTCCCATGACATATAATTCTTATTATTCAAAAAGTGAACTCCAATTCACGTGGAGGAAGCCTAAAAGGCCCTTAACTGTTAATAACTCATTCTTGAATTGCCCCCCCCCTTAAAAATCAAATTACTTTTCTGTGGGGGGTGTGCCCCACGTTGGGAACCTACTTTATTCAAAGCTTGGTTGGTTACAGCACAGAGCTGATAACTCCAGAGTTGCAGGTTTGATCCCCGTATGGGACAGCTACATATTCCTGCACTGCAGGGGGGTTGGACTAGATGATCCTCAGGATCCCTTCCAAGTCTACAATTCTATGATTTTATTATGTCCAGCCCATGAATAAGGATTGTGGAGGGCAGTTCATCTAGTCAGCGCATCAGCAGTAGCCCAATACAGTACCACTGTCTCCTGACCGACTCCCCTGATCACATCAGTCCACTTAAAGTGGGAAAAAATGGGGGTGGGAAGGGAAGAAAATGCAAAAGCTCGTTTACTAAGTTATATGTGAAACAGCTGTTCTTTTTTTTAAAAAAATGTAAATATAAATGATCCTGTAACTGAATCTGCAAGCATCTCAGTAATAGCAATAGCTCGAATTTTAATCCCCCTTTTTGTAGTTGTAGCACATCATTAATCCAGACAACCACTATTGAAAGTATGGGATGTGAACTGGTGGTGGCTGACCAGAAACAAGACCTTGGGGTTGTAATGGATAGCTCAGTAAAAATTTCAACCCAGTGCATAACAGCTGTGAAAAAGGCAAATGTTGTGCTTGGGTAGGGCTGCCATATGTCTGGAATTTCCCAGACATAGCTGGGATTTGGCCGTCGGAAACTGTTCAGGTGGAAATCACTGAAATGTCCGGGAAAATCCAAATGTATGGCAACCCATGTTGGAAGTGTAGATTTTGGTGAATTTCCTTAAAAATAGCTAAACAAAAACCCAACAACTTTGGCCAAAAATGAGATTTTTATTGTTGTTTTTAGATTCTGCAAAAAGATAATAATTCACTTTTTGAACCCTATGCTAGGGATCATTAGGAGAGGGATTGAAAACAAATCTGCCAATAACATGCCACTGTACAAATCTGCAGTGCGGCTGCCCTTGAAATACCGTATATGATTCTAATTGACTTGCCTCAAAAAGGAAATTGTAGAGTTGGAAATGTTTCAGAAAAAAGGAAACAAAAATGATCGAGAGGGTGGAGCTACTCTCCTCTGAGATAAGGTTATGACACATGGAGCTAAAAGGCTTAGCAGGCATGTCAAACCTGCAGCCCTCCAGATGTTTTGGACTACAATTCCCATCTTCCCCAACCACTGGTCCTGCTAGCTAGGGATCATGGGACTTGTAGGCCAAAACATCTGGAGGGCCGCAGGTTTGACATGCCTGGCTTAGAGAAAAGACCAACCAGATGAGACATGATAAGGGATGCGTAAGATTAGACATAGAACGGTAAAAGTGGCTAGGCCCTTCTCATACTACTAAGCTAGAACGTCCAATGAAGTGGAATGTTGGTGGATCAAGGATGGACAAAAGAAAGTTGTCCTTCACATCAGGGCATAGTTAAAGTAGGAATCTGCTCCCACAATATGTAGCGATAGCCAACAACATAAGATTAGACAAAATGAGGGTGCACAGGGCTGCTAATCTATACCTACTAACCGCAATGGCCATGGTCTCCCTCCAGTGGAGGGTGAACCGGATGCCTTTTAATTGCTTTCCAGCCAAGCCCATAATTAAAAAGGAAAGTATGGATACTTGCGAGAGGTTTCTGTTTTTAGTATCATGGTCCCTTTTGAGCACGCAAACAACTTGTTGCTTAAAGAGGACTGAGACTTTACCAAAGGAGCAGAGTCAACAGATGTAAAAGATCATGAGCTGGCCATACCTGTAACTGCTGTGTTGAAGATAGAATTTCAACAAATGCAGCAGCATTCATCATCCCTACATGACAAGATCACCTACCAAACTTCCCTGAGCTAGGAAACTTTCCCTCCATATGTTTTTAGACTCTAGCTTCCATCATCCCTAACCATTGCTGCTGGAGGTAGGAGTCCAACTACATCTGATCATCTCTGAACTAGCTCTCCATCTGTAAATACGCTGAAAAATGTAAGGCTGAAGTCCATATTTATCTGAAGAAGTGTGCATGCACACGGAAGCTCATACCAAAGACAAACTTAGTTGGTCTCTAAGGTGCAGCTGCTAGAAGGAATTTTTTTATTTTGTTTCGACTACGTCAGACCAACATGGCTACCTACCTATAGCTAGTCCATATTTACTATTATTTATTGATAAAACCTAATATTTGCATGATGCTTTTCAGGACAATGGGCTTCTAAAGCAGCTCACACAAACAAAGGCCTGACTCACACATCACTGTAAACCAGGCATCCCCAAACCTCAGCCCTCCAGATGTTTTGGGACTACAATTCCCACCATCCCTGACCACTGGTTCTGTTAGCTAGGGATGATGGGAGTTGTAGTCCCAAAACATCTGGAGGGCTGAGTTTGGGGATGCCTGCTGTAAACCATAGTTGAGCTTAGGAATGGTTTACAGCAGGCATCCCCAAACTTCGGCCCTCCAGATGTTTTGGACTACAGTTCCCATAATCCCTGACCACTGGTCCTCTTAGCTAGGGATCATGGGAGTTGTAGGCCAAAATATCTGGAGGGCCACAGTTTGGGGGTGCCTGATCTAGTTCAATGTTTCCCAACATTGGGTCTTCAGCTGTTTTTGGACAACAACTCCCATCATCCCTAGCTAGCAAGACCAATGGTCAGGGACGATAGGAACTGTAGTCTGAAAACAGCTGGAGACCCAAGGTTGGGAAACATTGATCTAGTTCAACCTCCTGCAATGCAGGAGCCTCAACACGCTTCTTCAAAATAAATCATTGTCTCTTTCCAAACAAACCACAAACTGTAACCACAAGGTTTGTTTGGGGGAAACAAAGCTCAAGCTCAGGTTCAGGTATAATGCTAAGCCCATCAACAGCTTAGTTGGTGGCCAGCAGCAGGCCCAGACCCTCCATCTCTAATCCATATGTGCAGGACCCAGCCTGCTCCAGCTCCACCCAGCTAATCCACTTTCCTGAAATTTCCATCCAGTCATTCACTCAGAGATCAACTATGCCTCACTTGCCCTGCTTCTTCTAGCAATTCTTGTTATTCAGGTGCAGACTGTTCCCTTTGAAAGGACGGCTCTTTGTTTGTTATCCATCCAGGCTCCAGTTATAGATCCAAGTTCTTGAGTCAGCTGTCATTATTTCTTTCCTGTCTGTGTGTTTTCAGATTGTGGCAGGAGAATTTCTTTTGATCTGAAAGCACAAGGGGCTACATTATGCGGCACTCAAAGCCCAGAGGAGCTGCATGTGCACTTGCTGTGGAAAAGGCCAACATACACTTCCAGACATGACAAAAGCATGGGAGGCAACAAGGCTTGCTTTATGTGAGCAAACACCTGCTGCCCCAATGAGGAATGGAGAGGCAGAAAATAGGGTTTGTACTTGTGTGCCACACACACATACGAAGATAAATCGTAGAGACACTAAAATAAAGTTTTGATGTCCTAGCCAACCCTGTATTTGGGGGGTGAAGAACCTGCAGTTCTCCATGGGTGCTGGGAACTGTAGTTCATCAGCAACATCTCCCTGGACACAGGTTCTCCATCCCTGCTGTAGCTTGATTTGTAGCACACTGCAACATGTTAAAGAATTGGCCTGCAACTGACCTTTAGAGGTACTAACAATAACTTGGTGTGAAGAGACATGCATCACTACCTGCTCATTTTGTTTTCGAGAGTAACCGTGTTATAAAATCAACAGAGGCAAAGGCACCCATCAATATGATGGGCTGTCAGTTCTGCCTTAAGTGCCGTACACTTTTGTTAGGAAGAGCAAAGCACTGCATATGAAAACACAACTTGGGAGTGAAAATCTCCTTCCCTACTGACAGCAGCATCCTGGTTAGCACACTAGGTCTTTGCATAGTTTAGGGTTGGTGCTGGAGGAGAACAGAGCGCTTGTGCCTTTAACAGCTGTGTAGCAGGCAGATATTCAGCAGCTTAGGTCTCTTCTAGTACGGAAATGCAATTATGGGAAGATCTTTACCTGATGTCATTATGTCTGTCAGGCATCTTATTATCTCTGGGTAGCTACTGATGTTTTTCTTACACACACCCAAGGCAACGTGGGTGGCGCTGTGGTCTAAAGCACTGAGCCTCTTGGGCTTGCCGATCGGAAGGTGAGCTCCCGTTGCTCTGTCCCAGCTTCTGCCAACCTATCTGTTCAAAAGCACACCAGTGTAGGTGGATAAAAATGAACTGCTGTGGTAGGAAGGTACACAATGTTTCTGTGCACTCTGGCACCACTCATCACAGTCCTCCATGCGCCAGTAGTGGTTTAGTCATGCTGGCCACATGTCCCAGAAAAACTCTGTGGACAGACTCTGGCTTCCTTGGCTTGAAAAGCGCCTTTGACGGGACTTAACCATCCAGGGGTTCTTTACCTTTACCTTTACCTACACACATCCATTCTAACTGCAACAGAGGATACAAATTTGCATAAGCATGTTTTCTATTGTCCTTTCCTTTATTCGCCTGTATGAGTTTCTCTTTATGTTAGATTAGAAGCTCTTTTGTAGTACCTTACATTAGTAAGTGATAAGAGGTCACACACTGTTTTTGCAGGCACTTTACCAGCAGAAACTGGCAGCAAGTCCCAATTGCAACATCAAGGAACTTCCCGGTGTCAAACCAGAGCCAGAGGTGTTGTTTTAGCTGCTTGGCATAATGGTTATGACATCCCGCTATGGCTAAGGTCGTCATGTAACTAATGCCTCTGCTGTTAGAAGCACAGTTACCAGGAATGAGGCACAGTGCAGCCCATGATTATGCTGAATGCTATGGCTTGCAGTGGGAGATGTAGACAACAATTACCAGACGATCACAAGCAGAATCTTAGCTAAAGGCTAGGGGTGGGTGGAGAAGTTCAGTTCGGCTGAAATTTTAATCCAAACATGCCTAATTCCTGTTTCCTGAAACCATACGCAAACCAAAAACACAGCTGTCTTTTCAAATTTGCATTTCTAATTCCCCAGCAGCAACAAAAGCTTCCAAGATGCTTTTGTTAGAGGTGAAATGTGCACAAAAAGCAACAAATTAGGAAGAAGAGGAGAAGGAGGAGGAGATTGGACTTGATATTCCGCCTTTCACTCCCCTTAAGGAGTCTCAAAGCGGCTAACATTCTCCTTTCCCTTCCTCCCCCACAACAAACACTCTGTGAGGTGAGTGAGGCTGAGAGACTTCAGAGAAGTGTGACTAGCCGAAGCAGTTGCATGTGGAGGAGCGGGGAATTGAACCCGGTTCGCCAGATTACGAGTCCACTGCTCTTAACCACTACACCACGCCTTATATTTGAAGGGGACACTGAATACCAAAGTGTTTGCATTGGGCAAAATTTGAATATAAAGATGTGTATATTGGGGGGGGAGTGAGTACTAAAATGCTGATGCATTTTCCCAAGGGAAAAAAAGAATACAGAATGATACTGAAATGTGGTGACCTGAAAATTGGAAAAATGAGAAACTGATAGACATCAACATTGAAAAAAAGTCACCCGTCCCTAATCATGGGGTGGGGTGGGGAAGCATGGAGGATCATTGGTCACATGGTAAAGAATCTAGAAGTCAACGGAAGCTTAGGCCAAAACAAATTTGCTTACCTCTAAGGTTCCACAAAACTTTTTGCTGCAACAGACAAACAACAGCTACTCTGCTGTCACAAGCCGTTATTAACAGTTTTAGCTTGTTTCCAGTATTTCTGTACTGTGCAAAAACAAAGGTTTTTGTGACAAATAAAACCATGAGATCTAAAGTAAAATACAATAAAAAGATGAAATCCAAACATTGTGAAACCAGAATCACTGTAAAACCAGCAACTGAGAATTACATCAGCGCAAAGGATAAAAAGCACACTGTCGAAAACTACCATTATTCGAGATAGGCTACCTATTTTTTGTATCCCCTACAAGTCAGAAACCCACATTGTTGCAGTCAAGTGTATATTTTAACACCATGCATAAACACACACACACACACACACACACACACACACACACACACACCCTGCTCAGTCCTTTGTAAGCCTGGCTCTCCCTTTGAAACTTCCTGGACTTTATGGGCTCATTTCCAATTCACTCCGCAGTTGACTGGACTGGATTAACGCCTGATACTTTTAGACCCTGAACCGTTCAACAACCCTGGAAATGCAAAGAAAACGACTCAACTTTTAAGCCTGGTCTTATGTATTTATGGGAACAGGTTGAGGCGATGAGATTTGCAGCTCTTTCAGTAGTTTGTTATGATTTAGACAACATTAAGCACATCTTTTTAGACCTCTGCTTCATATGTCTCGGGAACCTCCAGGCAGCTTTAGTATTCTCCTGATAAAAGGAAGAGATGTGAGGAGCAGAACAGCGGCACATTCTCCACTAGAGGATTTATCACCTCTAACAATTCGTTTTATCTGCTGTGTCAAAACTCACGGTGCAGGATCTTTTTGCTGAAAGTATGTGTGCCGGAGAAAGGAGCTCATTTCCTTAAAAAATAAATTACACTGATAAATTTGCTGCATTACGAGCCTGGCCCTTGGATTCCCCCCCCCCCGGGTTTATTTTGAATTTCTCAATGTGCACCTCATAACAGAAGGGCCTTATAATTCACAACATACTCTTTTATTTTATTTTTCCCCCATTTTAAGTTGGACATTCATTTCCTAGATGTAGCAATACTGGAAAAACAAAAGAGAGTATGAATGAAGAAAGAATAAGAAGAGGAAAACATGGAAATTCCAACCCCTCTCTCTACCCCCAACCCCGCCCCAGACAATTTGGACCAGAATATAAGTGTTTCTGGGAAATGTAAAAAATAAATAAATTGCTCATTACCAAAATAAAAACTTAGTTGGTCTTTAAGGTTCTGCTGGAAGGAATTTTTTTTATTTTGTTTCAGCTATGTCAGACCAACACGGCTACCTACCTATAACTACTGCTATGACTCTGGTCCCCCATGACTATTCAGCAGAAGTGGGCAACCTTTTTCAGACTGGGGGCCTCATTCCTATCTGGGGAGGGGGGCACATGACAGTGGTGGGTGGAGCCAGCAGCAAAGGTGACAATTTAAAGTAATATTTACCTCTCTATCCTCCATCTGGGCAACCAAGAGGCATGATGAGGATTCAAGGACACAAGCAAAAATATGAAGCAGAGCACCAAGCAGGAGTGATGAGATGTGTGTGGCCTGCTGATAGTCACAAGGGTCAGACAGGGAGGTCTGGGGGGCCACATTTTGTTCCTCTGGCCTGTGGTTCCCCACTACTTTACAGTTCCCCACTACATTACAAGGATGGGGAACCTGTGGGCCCTCCAGGTGTTGTGGTCCAACAACATTCAAAGGGCCACAGGTTTATCATCCCTGCAATTCGGCTTGATCCTTGGAGGTAAAACAAGGCTGCGCTTACATTGCTGTTTTTCCTAGTAGTCAATGACGCCCTTGACATTCCGAAAGCTATCAAAAAGGTCAGTTTTGATTACATAACTCTTCAGCACAAGAGGGAAATAAAACAGGATGTGGGGTTTTTTTGAGGGGGGTGCATTCAAAGTGTTTGAGACCCCTCAGAAAGGGGGTTGAATGTGTCTACTCTTGAGTATGACAAAGTTTTAGTCAGAGTAGACCCAACTTAGCCCTTGGGTGGTACAATGGGTCAGTGCATCAGGCTGTTAATCCTGACTGTCGGCAGGATTCCTGCATCACAAGAGTTTAGAGTAGATGACCACTGGGGTCCCTTCCAACTCTACAATTCTATGATTCTATATCCATTAATTTCAGTGGTTCTATTCTGAATACTATCATCACATTTGCTGATGACACCACTGTGGTGGGGCTCATTTCGGGGGGGGGATGAGTCCGCCTATCAGGACGAGGTAGAGCGGCTCTATGGTCTGTGTGGAGATAACAATCTGGTCTTTAATACTGTCAAGACCAAGGAACTGGTGGTGGACTACAGGAAGAAAAAGGCAGGGACCGGGTGGAGAGGGTGGCTGTATTTAAGTTCTTAGGTGTCACCATCGAGCAGAGTATGACCTGGAGTGCGAATACCACTGCTCTGGTGAAGAAGGCCCAGCAGAGAATATATTTCCTCAGACTTTTAAAAAAGAACAACCTGAGTGAGAGACTGCTGGTGTCCTTCTACCGAGGCTCCATAGAGAGCATTCTTACATACTGTATCTGTGCTTGGTTTTCCAGCTGCACAGTCATGGATAGGAAAGTGCTCTAGGAGGTCATAACCACAGCCCAAAGGATTATCGGTCATCTTCTCCCATCTCTGGAAGAACTATACAATTCCCGTTGCCATAAAAAAAGCAAATAATATTTTACAGGATTCATCTCATCCTGGATATAGTCTTTTTGCACCGTTGCCTTCGGGCAAGAGACACAGAACAATTAAATCAAGAACGGATAGATTAAAAAACAGTTTCTATCCGAGAGCTATAACCATCTTAAATGCTGTAACTAAATAATATGATCCCGGGGAGTTGTGATGGGTGTATATGTATGTTTGTGTGTGGCTATAATTGTGTTTCTATATTGTTTTTTATGGGATGGCATTCAATTTCGTTGTACTATGTACAATGACAATAAAGTATCTATTCTATTCTATTCTATTCTATCCTGCATTTTGTTTATTCGGACCTATTTTTTTCCCAGGCATGTGCACATTTATGTAGGTTTAATCATGGAGGTCAGCCCTAAAACATACGCCCTTGGCAACTCTAGTCTTTCCCCTTTTTATTCCAATTTCGTGAGAAACGGGAAGAAGGTAAAGCCATAGTTAGGAAAAATATATAGTGTGTACTAAATGCTGTTTCACTTATTTATTGAATTTCTATAGCATTTATTCCCCATAAGAAAAACAAATATATCTCTTTAGTATTTCCTTTTCAAGCACACGTATATAGCCATAAGGCTGACATAAAAACAGAAAGACATAAAGTTGCAAAGCAAATCCATGCTGCCACCTAGTGGCCAAAGAGGCTCTCAACATCCCTAAAGCTAAAAGTTTGCTCGGGGTTTACCTGTGCATTTATTGCACCAAAATGTCCCCAGCTAGGGAAGTAGCATAGATTGTTTGAATTCTCTCAGGCTGTTGTAAAGAAACTGGGTTTTTGTTTTTTGGTGTGGGTGGGGTGGGGTGTTAATAGCCCATCTTTCTAAACCTGAACAGCATCCAAAAAACTTGGAAGTTTCTTTCTGGGTGGGGTAGTGATATTATTAGCAGTAATGTGCAAAGATGCACAAGTATAACCACCACGCCTGTCTGACAGTTCCAGGAAGTGGCTCTGGCTGTCAGCTTCCTCCTCCTTTGCATCAGTGTTGGCCTTGCAGAATTCAGCAAGGAGCAAGCTCTGCGGAAGTAATTGGGTCTGCCTGTTATGAGCTCTGCCTCCACCTACTGTTGGGCTCCTGCATTCTGCCCCTACTCTCCACCAATGGGCACCAGTCACCACTGTGGGGTTGTAACTAATACTTACTAATTTTAAACTTACTTTAACCTACAAGTCTCTTCATAGTCTTGCTTATCCACCTCTCTGGATCAGCACCTCAGCTAGCCCTAATCTTTTTAAACCCAGCAATCACGATGCCTATAGACACAGCAAATTAGTGTTGTGCCCCATATATTACCCCAAATTTCTTCCCTGCCCTACTATTCCCCATCAATAAAGAAGAAAATAAATAATGTTCAAAAACTGTCAAAAGGGAGAGAAAATTTTGGTCAAATTATCATGGGTGGAGTGCAGCATTTTTCTCCCCATGTTTACTTGACTTTTGAGGTGGCCAAGGTCTGATACAGATTATTTCCCCAAAATATGGCACCCCTTTATTTCTTCAAATAACTTTTGAAGTCACAAAGGAATATATTTCTTCGACAAAACTATTTGCTTTGTGGTTTTGCATTTCCCCCTTTAGGGAGAAAAGAAACTTTGTGAAATGAAGGTGTACCATATTGGCCTGAATATAAGCAGCACTTCCCCCACCCCCAAATTCTGACTGTGAAAAGTTAAAGTACAGCTTATATTCAGAACCGAGCGCTGCGTGTCTGCCTCCTGGCACTACTGCCCTGAACAGGGGGCGGGGGACAGCCGGTGCCGGCTTGGGGAGGTAATGCCGGGAGGCAGTAGTGCCAGGAAGCGGGTGCACAGTGCGCTCAGAAGCAGCACCTGCAAAGAAGTATTGAATTTTAAAGGTGCAGCTTATTTGCAGGTGCGGCTTATATTCAGGCCAATATGGTATATAAAATGAAGGTTCTAGGGACCAAAAAAACAAACAAAACCCAAGCTCCGATTAAAAACAACAAACACACAGTTCCACACAGATATCTGCATGAAAACTACACATAGTTTTGCAAAGAGGTTTTAAGCTGAGGTTAAGTTCAAAACAAGAAGTCACATAAGAGAAGCACCTCCTGTGTTTTGTGCTGGATCCCGAGAATACTTGCAAAAGGAAACTGCATAATCCCCCTCCCTCACTTGAATCTCTCAAGATACTGAGAGCATCAGAAAGTCCCCCCCCCCCCAAGACGGCTGGTCTATGCTCATTCTTGCACACTGGAGAGTGAGCTCAAACAGTGCAGTGAAATTGCCTAAGCCACCCACAGCATCCTCTGGAAGGTCTAGTTTCAGTTTCTTGTAAGTTAACCTTGTAGGATGTGCTGCTGTGCCAAAAGAAGTAAACTATTAAAAGCAGCATTATATAAAAGATTAGCTAATATTTCATATATCAACAGTTTTCATACCAACAGGCAAGTTTCTAACACACACACACACACACACACACACACACAGAGAGAGAGAGAGAGAGAGAGAGAGAGAGAGAGAGATATTATATATCACATTAAAAACAGAGCCAAAGAAAACTTATCTGTTATGTTTCCATTACTGCAGATTCCACAGGACAAATGCCTGTGACCTTATACAACCCTCCTTACTGTAAATCACCAAGCTTGAGTTGAGAACTAAATTGAGTTATTTTATCCCTAGCAAGTTCAGATATAAGGTTTAATATGTACAATCTTGTATCTTAGTAGGTGACCATTGTACCTGTCCATTATGGAGAAGAACACTACAATGATTCCGCTGACTACAGATGTACCTAACAAGAAGGAGACGGTGTGCATTTTTGGAACAGGCGATTTTGCAAGATCTCTAGGACACAAAATGATGCAGTGTGGCTATTCTATAGTGTTTGGAAGCCGAGGTGCTCAGACTTCTTCTCTGATCCCTGAAGGAGCCACAGTGCTTTCTCATGCAGAAGCTGCAGAGACATCTGCTGTTATCATTTTAGCAGTCCACAGAACACATTACAGCTTTCTGGAAAACCTAAGGGAAGTACTCCGTGGGAAAGTGCTGGTGGATGTGAGCAACAACCTCAAAATAAACCAGTACCTGGAATCCAATGCTGAATATCTTGCCCAGCTCCTGCCAGGAAGCAAAGTGGTGAAAGCATTTAACACTGTGTCAGCCTGGGCTCTGCAGTCAGGTGCTCTGGATGCAAGCAGACAGGTAATGACATCTCTGCAGCAAAAGATGCTCATATTTAAAGAGCCTTAAAAGGTGAAAGCCCAGTTCTAGATCTTCATTTTGCAAATCCTAAAGCATTTCTTCCAAGTTCAAAGGCTCTCTAGGTGAACTGCTTATGGCATTATATAAAACTGTTTCTAGACTGGAGATCTAACCATCTGAGAGCTGATAAGAAAGCAAAAAGTTTGCATCAAGTGAGAAAAGTCCAGCTTTTAATTTTCTTCTTTGTGAGGAGGAGGGAGGTAAAGGGCCCTTAATGAAAATCACTAGCCCTAGACCAGGGTTGGGGAACCTGTGGACCTGCTGTTGGACTCAAGCTCCCATCAGCCTGAGACATCATGGCCAATGGTAAAGAATAATAGGAGTTATATTCCACTACCTGGAGACTGCAGGTTCCCCATTCCCTGCCCCCCATTTCTGATTCTTCTCAGTTTTAGCCAAATTCTGCTCAGTTGATAGTCTTCTAAAAACACGAGTTAATTGTGGCCATTAGACCTACTCTGGCAATTCAAACACAGCTTCTTATTGAAGTCAGAGCAGTGTTTGAAAGCAAACACTGTCAACAAAGAAAAAAGGTCTCTCTTCATTGTGTTGTTGTTGCTGTTGCTGTTGTTTTGCTCCAGGTATTTGTCTGTGGAGATGACAGCAAGTCAAAGGAAAAGGTTATGGAGATCATTCGAAGCCTTGATCTTACTCCATTGGATAAAGGGTCTCTCTTAGCAGCAACGGAAATTGAGAATTACCCTTTGCAACTTTTCCCAATGTGGAAATACCCCATCTATCTCTCCCTTGTCCTCAGTGCATTCATCTTCTTCTACAGTGTGGTTCGCGATGTGGTCTATACTTACACTAAGAAACAAGTGGACCGTTCCTTTTTTATTGCCATCAGCATCCCAAACCGTGTCTGCCCTGCTGTGGCACTCATCCTCCTTGCTCTGGTTTACTTGCCTGGGATCTTTGCTGCTGTTCTCCAGTTATACAGAGGTACAAAGTACAGACGCTTTCCAGATTGGCTAGACAAATGGATGCTCTGCAGGAAACAGCTTGGCTTGGTAGCCTTGGCTTACGCTTTCCTCCATGTTTTGTATACACTCGTTATCCCTATTCGGGGCTATGTACGATGGAGGTGGAACTCTTATGCCATTGCACAGGTAAGTTGATGTTGTGCTGTTTCTTCTCCCATTTCACCACCAGCGCTGAGGTCTTTGCAACTTTGTATGGGGATGTGATGCAGGCAGGGCTTTGAAGCCATCAGAAACATCGCAAGGGCCAACATGCTTGCTGCTCTCCATCTGGCACAGATCGTGCCCTTCCTGCTTCTCCCTATGCTCCCATGGAGACATCCAAATGTAAAAGAGAGTGAGCGGTGTTCTTGGTAAGAGCAGCCATTGGTTCTTACTGGGGAGGAAACCTCAACTGTTCGAACCCCAGTTGCCGTTTAGAACCTCTACCACCAGCCATCTTAACAGTAAAAGCAAAAACCATAGGGTCTTGATCCCACGCTGCCTCTGGAAGGCAGGTGGTCCCCCTTCACACAATACTGTTTACACACCAAAGATGGAGAGCTGTTGGAGGAAGGCCCAATAAATATGGGAAGGCTGTGAAAAAATTCTAAGCTTCTGCTCCTCTGGCACTTTTCCGATTTACGATTTATAAGTGCTATGAAACCTAGAGACCGTTCTAACACTTCGGTCTTAAAAATGAAGCCAGATAAACTCCATTCACCAACCCACACAGTTGGATTTGGGCCTAATTCAGATCCACCAAAGATGTTGTATCAAAGCATGGAATTGATCCCCTCTTGCCTGCTCTTCATTCATGACACTGTCCACCATGTAAGGTTCTGGACCTTTCAGAGGCAGGACATTTGAACAAGGTCTGTGCTTGTCAGGTCAAGCAAGCAAGCACATTCCACAGGGCAACCTTGCAAAACTTCTGTCACCTGCCAGAAACAAACTTCCCTACACAGCTGACAGAAACAGACATTAGCAAATCTAGAAAAGAGGGCATTCCATTTTATCTCCACTCTTTACAATTCTAAGATAGAAATTTCCTGACTTTTGATGGGTGCAACTTTTGTCAATTTGACATGCACCTACAAAACCTGCCAAGAGCACCTTGAATATTTCACAGTATTAAAGCTATTTATAGATGTATTTTATAGATGTATTTTAATCTGTACCTACTGGGTATTAAAAAGTATTCTAAAAACTTTCATCCCCTTAGGTGTTGAACAACAAAACAGAACCACTGGACAATGAAAGAGCCTGGATTAGTGACTCGTATCTTTCTTTGGGCATCTTGGGGTTCTTTCTGTTTCTCCTCCTGGGAATAACATCCTTGCCCTCTGTCAGCAACAGTGTCAACTGGAGAGAGTTTCGCTTCGTACAGGTAAGAGAGCTTGCTAGCCAGCAAGCTAACTTTTCTTCTACCTCACTTTCAGTGTGTGTTCCTATGGACATTTCCTCAGAAGTAAAGCCCAATTATCCTGGGGGCATCTGGTTGGCTACTGTGGTAAAGAGGATTCTGGCATATATAGGCCGTTAGTCCTGTCCAGCGTGGCTCTTCTTAATTCAGGTATGGACAACCTCTGGCTCTCCAGACATTGCTGGACTACAATTTCCATTCCTAATATATTGGTTAGGCTGCCTAGATGATGGAAGTTGGAGTCCAACCTCATATGGAGGGCCACATGTTCCCTATCCTAGTCTTAATGTTTGTCTGGAAAGGAGGAGGAAAGGGGCCTAACACAATCCAAACCACCCATTCAGGAAGTCTTCGAAGACTCTTCTCCAGGTTCCCTCGTTTTGGGAAATCAACCCCTCCTGCAAGGACATCTCTGTGGCTGCTGCAGATAAGAGACATTTTGTTCCTACTCCTTGAACTTTTACGTGTTTGTGTCAGGGCCATTTGGTTGCAAATGTTTCTCATTAGTCTGATTGTAGGTTTTATGAACGACATATTGTCGAGTTTGCTTTTCTTACATCTGGGAAAACCAGTAATCACAGGTTTTTAAATTATCATTTTTAGAAAGTTTTTAAAGTGAAATCCACCAAAAAGCTGGAAAAAATAGATTATAAATACTTGTGCTAATCCTCCCTACAGTTCATTTCATGTATCTAACCCAGGCACCCCCAAACTGCGGCCCTCCAGATGTTTTGGCCTACAACTCCCATGACCCCTAGCTAAGAGGACCAGTGGTCAGGGATGATGGGAATTGTAGTCCAAAACATCTGGAGGGCCGAAGTTTGGGGATGCCTGATCTAACCCAAAGAAGAGAGCTGTGCCTCATAGGCCTGATTAGTTCAATGTCCTGCCTCTATGATTGAGAGCTTCCTTTGCATATATTGGTATTGAAAGGTAGCATAAACCTGGCCATTATCTTGATGCATTGTGAACTGATGCTCAGCCCTGCGGGCAAACTTGCCCAAAGACACAATGGGCTTCTTTATCCCATCTTGACCAAGAAAATTGCCAGCTGGATTCAGTGGGAGAATTGAGTTTTGGTCATCTGTTGATAACAGGATAGAATGCTTTCTGATTTGCCGCCATGTGTCTCATAATGGGGAAGTTAGCTTTGCAATCATTTTTGTTTGTTTGTTTTCTAGTCTTCTCTGGGCTACCTGACGCTGGTGTTGTGCACTGCCCATACACTGCTCTACGGTGGGAAGAGGTTCCTGAACGCTGGCTCCTACCCATGGTGCCTTCCTTCCGTTTACATCCTCTCTCTCATTATCCCCTGCATTGTGTTGGCCATGAAGTTTTTCCTCATATTTCCATGTATCGATCGGCCGTTAACTGATATTCGACAGGGCTGGGAAAGAATACCCAAAGGCATAAGCCAGACAAACAGCAGCCAATGCAGGTCAGCTGTATAAGCTCTTAGCAAATGTACAGTTTCAACACACATTATCTGCAATAGCAAAAAGAAAAGTGCAAGCAATTTATACGCATCAAAAATAAGCTCAGAAATTATGTGTTCCATTATTACTCTGTAATGTAAGGCCCAGCAACTCTCAGCGGCAACTGGTCAATATTCAGCTAAGGTGTTTAGGGGATGAGTGCACCTTCCTTTTCTGGATTTGAGACTGAAGGAAACAATTATAGCCTTTGCCCTATCTCCTCTGTGTAAGAGGAGCCCAATATACAGTGGGCCACATCTGAGAATATGAATTACACTGATGATGAGAAAGTTTATGGCAGCACTCCCAAACCAGATTCCCTTCAGATGTTTTGCACTAGTTCCCATCATCCCTGATGACTGATCAGTTCAGAACATTTGGAGGGCAATAAGTTGGGAAAGCCTGGTCTATAGACAAAGCAATAATAAATTTGAACTATGGCTTTTGGTCCTACTCTGTGCCTTTTCAGATTTATGTTCTCTTTCAAATTTGAGCAGCACTTTAAAGGTTCCTAAATTGACTATGCTTTCCTAGGCCATGTATACTGTGAAATGTACACACCTGCAATTTCCTCTCATTGTGACGGAAGGTGTTCATTACTTTATGGAGAATGTGTTGATAGTTAAACACAATGGATTTCCGACCCCCCTATAAATTCATGGTCTTTGTGGTTTGGGACTGGATTTGAATTTGAATTTTAAATTCATTTTTGCTACGATGGACTCAGGACCCAACAAAATTGTTTAATTATAGTGTTGCCCTGCATATACCAATGAATAAGGTTATGGTTAAGCTACACTTATAAGCTTGATCAATAACAGACAACTGATTTTATTCAAGCTTCTTGGGCTCCGATACTGCCTATTGCTGTATATTATGTATTGTATTTTTTTACCATTTTTAATAATATTCAATAAAACAAATGCCTTGTGTTTTCCACACAAAAATCGCTAACCGTGGTCAGCATACCATAAAGAGATCCTACTCATAAACCTCTATGTACAAACTTTGCTCACCAACATTTATATTTTGTATATCCTGATCATCATCATAAATAAAGTTTTAAGAACAAAGTCTCTTTGCTACACCTACAAGTGTGGTCGCAGGTGGTCATGGACCAGATCTAGGTGCTGATAGAGGAAATTGATTTTCCAGATCAGGGAGACCCACCCAACATTTCATACCAAGTGGGCCGCAAGAGTACTTGTTTGCAAATATTCATAGACCGGGGTGGGGAACTTGCTGCTGTATAGACTCTGGCTTCCATTAGCCCCAGTCAGTGTGGCCAAGTTCAGGAAGGAGACCTAATGATCTCCCATCCCTGATGTCAACTCCATATATAGTACATGTTGGCATTTGCCTCTCTTTTTTCAAAAGCGAACTTGCAGCGCCCCTTGCCACTTCCCCCTCTTAAAAAAAGAGAATCTAATTCAGAATTCTTTGACTAAAAAAAGGCAAATACTGGAGTGACAGTGTGCCACAGAGAGCAAAACTACAATCCTCCTGTAGCTGATGTTTCTTGAGCTCCTACGATGAGGACATTGACTTGGAGAATATTGTTCTTGCTATTGAAGTGACATGACTCTCAGCCACCATGCAGAGAGACATGTCTAGCACAATGAGTTTAATGAATGTAAACACTTCTGAGTGGCTGGAGGTACTGCTTCCAAGACTGTTAGTAGAGTTGATTGTCAGGAGCTGCAGAAGGTGTTGACATCTATGGGCTGAGTTGTGAAGCTTTACATTGGCTGGGGTTTTGTTGGCGCTAGGCAAATCCAAGGAAGCCCTATGCCAATCTGCTTAATATGATTGGAGGTTATGGACCTGTCAGTCTTGGTAGGGTGCACTCCCTTACCAGTCACCACTGCAATGCACAGCGCGGAGGTGGAAGGGGGCGTTGACTATTAACTGCATTTTCATATTACATTCCACAAGTGGGTCCTACAACAAAATGTTGCAATGTGGAGTGCTTCTATACAGGGTGCCGGTCAGTCATGCACTCATCAAAATGGCTCAAGCAATTCAGCAAACAGCAAAATACAGTTTTCATACTTTTTGAACTTACAGTAATTGCCTGTAGGGATTGATTCTGAGGCTTAAGTGCAGGCAAAAAAGATCATGGCTGCAACTTCAGGTGACTGACAGGTGGCTTTTTCCTTCCATCTCATTCACACATTTTTCACTTCTCAGCAGCCCTATGTTATGCTTCATGACCCAAGCTTTGCAAGAAACTCAGATTTGTTACTGAAGAGACAATTTGCAGAGCATTAGAAAGGTTATGGGGTGAGGGAGATAACACACTCATTAGCAGCCATTTTTGTGTGAAGGTGAAGAAAGGGTAAAGAAAAATCAGCTTGACGGTTCCATTCCTTAGAGCAATGGTGGCAAACCTTTTAGAGAACGAGTGCCCAAACTGCAAGCCAAAACCGACTTATTTATTGCAAAGTGCCCAAAGTTGTTGAGCTTTATTGGGGAGAGACAGAACAGCAGAAAAAACACCTCGGTTTTCGCCATCTCCCTCCCTCTTCCCCGCTCCCACCGGGCGTGCTCCCCGGCTAGCTGGCCTGCTCACTTTCGGGCCGCTGCAATGGGGAGGGCGGAGCAGCCCTGAGGCCAGGTGAGTGGCGGCAGCCGTGAGAAGAGGGAGAGCCCTCACGCAAGTCAGCCAGCCCAACAGCTGCGGCTGCCTGCCTGCTCCCCGCCCATGATCCTGGCATGGTCTTCCCCATATTCCTCCCTCCCTCCAGCAATGTTGCCACGGCAAAGGGGTGAGGCTAGGTTGGGCCAGGGTGCAGGGAGGCAGTGGGTGCAATTGCCCTCCTAGCCCAGGGAGGTCAGGCCCACAGGAGGCGAGGGGCCTGTGGAGGATTGGAGCTGGGGGGGGGCGGAAGGGAATGGGCGAGGTCTGGCTTGGAGGGGGGAGCTGGGAACTACCACGTAGCACCCAAAAAAAGTGCAGGCAACAAATCATGAGGGTCAAATAATGAACGCTGTTACGCCCAATCAGAAACAGCCACTGGCCACAGCCAATTTAAAAACAGACCAATCACCGAACACAATTGCCGGCTACCAGCAAAAAAACCCCACGTTCCGGGTTTAAGCAGTGGATGCACACAATAGCGTGGGGAGGATCGGGAGCACAAATGGAAAAAACAACAAAACAACAGCGTGGATGGGCTGGTGGCGTGCGTGCCAGCAGTGAGGGCTCCACGTGTCCACTCTGGCACGCGTGCCATAGGTTCGCCACCGCTGCCTTAGAGCAACCTTCACCAATCTTGTGCCTTCCAGATGTTTTGAACTACAATTGGCCATGCTGTGTCAAACAACATCTGGAAGACACCAGTTTGAGGTTACAGGAAATTACTTTCCCCCTGTTCTGCAGCTAGCTTTACCTCCCAATTGTTCTAGAGGTGAACTACTGACAAGGCTCAAAGGTTTGGAGTCTCTATCTTAAAACAAAATAGGCTCTCTCTCTCTATATATATATGAGTAAATTTTATATATAAAATAATCCACCAACCAGCTGCAACAGGCCACTATGTTAAAGGTGCTGCCAATTAGTTTTTCGTAATTTTTCGGTATTATGAAATGGTATTATGAAACTTATGTTTCAGCAGGTATTTATGCACTGTGCTAATATGTTAACAACTAGTTGAAGGATAAAGAACACATCTCTTTCTGTCAGGAGAAAGATGCAATTCCTCACACTGCCACCTTCCCAAAACATACCAAAAAAAAACCCTTCAAGAGCCATAGTAATAATTTGAAAACACCAACTTATTTATATAAAAAAGCACACACAAGAGGACACCATAATCATATTAAACTGAGTCATATTTACTGAATGTTACAATACATGAGTAAAGGTAGAAATTTGTCATTTTGTCTTAAATATGCTCATAGTGATGTTACTATGGAAAAAGTGTGTGCTAGCTTCATGAATTTTGATGCTTATGGAAGTTAAGTTGCATTCAAAGCTGTGTAGTTATTAAGGTTCTGCATTATTATGTGTCAAAATTGGATGTTTCAGCAGGAGAAGGATTGAGACAGTTCCAAACAGTAAAACAATTACAAAATGCCATATGGTTCAGCCTCCAATAGTGAATACAGTGCTTGTTTTTACCATATCCACAAGACAAACACGCTACTGCAAAAAAACCAGCCATTAGATATATAGTACAACAAAGACATTGTTATAGAAAACATTTGCAGCAGTAGATTTAAGATGTCACAAATAATAACTGCTACTTGAAAAACATTGCAATAATTCTAATAAAAATTGGCCACCATAAGTTAAGGGTGTGTGTGTGTGTGTGTGTTTAAATTCCACAGATAATTAATGGCACTAAAAGCACATTTACATTATGCTCGGATTGTGGCTAGTACGTAAATAATACAGTGGTATCTTGTTGCTCAAAGATTGTGCAAAGGTTTACAGTTTAATATGCACCACACTGTGTGCCCTAGCAAATACTACACAGATTCTCAACATAGGCAATCAACAGGAATTATTAGACCAATATACTTCGTATCTTTGTATTTACAGACTTGCTACTGTATGATATTTTATAGTTAACAACTAGCACCACTATATTCAAAGGGCAGTTAAGCAAGTGCTTCTAAACTGGTTGTAAAAATATACTTTGCAAAAATTGAATATGTAAGGTCTTAAGGCCTCTCAGGCTTAAATAATAATAATAATCTGTGTCCACTGTAAAATGGTGGGATTTTAAGTTTGTCTTTTGTTTGCATGCATCTCAAAGAAGAATTGGTAGACAACCTTGTGGTACCTGGGAGGGCATCTGAGAAGGCTATAGGACCCTCTCTCTTTATGGGTGAGAGGCAGGCTGCCCTTGGAAGCCCAGCCACCATGGAAAGGTCCTCTGTCATTGCCTCTCTGTTGTCACTGCTCCAGAGGAGAGGACAAAAGGAGGACATAGAGTGGATTTCCCATTTGTCAGTGTGCTTCTTTCCCTCTAGCTTCTGCCTAGCTTGTGCAAAACCAGCAGGGCTCAGAAAATGGTTTTACTGCCAGAGATTCTCCCCATCCCCTCACTAAATTGCTCTGCTCAAGTCTATTGGCAGGATTCAAGACTGTGCCATCTTCTACTACCCTGATTGTCAAACTGATATGGTATACCCTACCATTGCACCATCCCTTATCAACTTATTCCAGTTGGTTTATTCTACTTTCATTTTTCCATAGTTCTAAATTTCCTGTAGCTACAGCAGTTAGTGGAGCTATTTCTGCTACAAGACCAAGCCTCTAGCGTGTGGGTTTTTGCTTTGTTTTTAAGCTGTGTTGCCTATTCCTAGTAACTTCCACACACAAAAACCCAGTTGTATCCAATGTTAGTCCTATTCAGAGTAAACCCATTGAAATTAATGTGCATATCTTGAGCCATTACATTCACTGAGTCTACTTTAAATAGAACTAAGTTGGATTCCACCCATAATACTATGTATGTATGTATGTATGTATGTATGTATGTATGTATGTATGTATGTATGTATATAGTTTTTGTGTATGTGTGTGTTAGAAGAAAAAATATTGTAAAATATTTCTTGTTTTCAAAGTTAAGAAAATGCTATTACTATGTTCTGAGTTTAAGTTGTTGCTTTTTTAAAACATAGGCTGGTTGCTGTGGCCCAGCTGAAAAGCACTGGTTGACCCTTTCATTGGATTTTAGCACTCCAGTTGGTCTTGAAAATGGCACCAGGCGTGGTACTATTGCTGTGTTTACATTGGCAGTCTAAGGTAGCAAGCCTCTACTCACCTAGGGGTTGGCTAAATACTTCTAAGTAAGCATACATAGACTTGCTCTTTATTATTATTTATTGAATTTATATACTGCCCTATACCTGGGGGTCTCAGGGGGTTCTGTAGAGGTTGTAACATGGAGGCATCTACCAGAGTTGCTTCTGACACAATTTCTCTACAAGGATGGGGAACCTGTGGTCCTTCTGATATTGTTGAACTGCAGCTTCCAGCATTCCTGACCATTTGGCCACTCTGACTGAGAATGATAGGAGTTGAAGTCCAACAACACCTGAAGAGCCACAGGCTCCAGAATTCTCCTGTGGAACTGAAACATATTTTCCATATTGTACGCCTGCATGTAAGGGAGGGATGGGGGAAGACACGATTCTCTAAATTTTGCTGGGACTGCAGCCTCCACCATCTCTGTCATGCTGTTTGGGGCTGGTAGGAGCTGGGAATCCAACAGCATCAGGAAGAAGAGTTTGGATTTGATATCCCGCTTATCACTACCCGAAGGAGTCTCAAAGCAGCTATCATTCTCCTTTCCCTTCCTCCCCCACAACAAACACTCTGTGAGGTGAGTGGGGCTGAGAGTGTGTGACTAGCCCAAGGTCACCCAGCAGCTGCATGTGGAGGAGAGGAAACACGAACCCGGTTCCCCAGATTACAAGTCCTCCACTCTTAACCACTACACCACACTGGCTCTCATGTTCCCCTGAAGTGAGAAATTACAGTGCTTACATGGTTTCCCTGCAGGTCAAACATACATACAGCCCTATAAAACAGCTCTCCGCACAGCTAGAGATGCATGGCTTATCTAGAGATCTTTCACAAAGAGGCTTCGCATGAATAGGTGCTGTAGTGGTATTATATTATCTTCTCTCTGTGTGTACACATGTATATACAGAACAGAAACTCATTAAACATTTCTCTGAAGGACAGCCATGGAATTGTCAAAGATTACAGCAAGAAGAGTCAATTTTTTAGTAGAGTAACATGGAACACTGTCCCAAATGCCACTAGAGATCCTGCTAAAAGCTGCTCTGTAGACTGTTTCACATTTGCACATCTGGCTATTTCAAGCTCTGATGCTATTAAAAAGCAGTTTTTATGTTCCCCTGGACACGAGGTGAGCTCTTTTAAACTCAGTTGGAGCTGAGTGGGATGAAAAGGCATGTTGTCGTTATTTAATTTTGTGCCAGAGCTCAAAGCTCATTATAAAACATTAATCCAAATGCAAGAAATAAAGTAAAATTAGCTATAACCCTCAAAAAATACACAATACTGAAAATATTAGAAGCCATGTTCAAAAGACCAAACTAATTTCTTCAGAACTTATCTGTGTTTAAGGAAAGCTTTCAGACTCCAAATTAAGCAATGAACTGCCTCGCCTCTTCCTCCACACACACACCAGATAATCTTATTTGAAAATGAAGACATTTGAGTGAAAATGAATGATTTGGAGTGTAACCATGGTAGGAAAGGGAAAATAGTGACTGTCCCCTCGCCCCCGCCCCCAAAAAACACCTCAAAACTGCCATGCGTTCCTTACATTAATTATTGTGAACCCACCAACAGAAGTGGATTTTGTACACACAAAAGACAATAAAAGAAAAAGTAGCCATTTCAAGTTAGGACACTATAGCTACCTCTAATGTTTTCACTCACTACCTTATGATGCCAGATTCAGACAACTGAACGAATTTTCACACACCTAAAACAAACCCTAAGCCAGCAGGTGTGGACTAACATTTCAGCAACACTCTGGAATGAAATTTTATTCTCACTTACCTTCATACTGCTGCTGTCTTGCTGCATGTTTACGGAAGAAACACTCTTTTAAAAAAGCCCAGGTTGGGTTGGCCTGGGCCTGATTTCATTTTCAGTAATTCAGTTGCCAATCAAATGCAGCTGTGACAGGACAGGTGACTTGTGCTGAACTAATTACAGCTGCAAACTATAGGAAGGGTCTGTTCTGAGGCCTACCAGGTCCACTCACATTCTTTGCCCTTTAGCTGCCCGTTTCCTTCCAATATGAAGGCTTTGCATAGTACCGTTTGTGGTGGCTGACAGATATTACTGATTTCTTAAGTCACCCCCCCATCCACTGCCTTCATTTTGCCCATTTCATTTCTGCGTAAAGGCTTTGCAAACTATTGTTATGCCTATCATGAGGCACATTGAGCAACTTGTCTCAGGCAGTAGATTGACAGGGGTGGCCAGATGCATGTTCCATGCCCCCTTGAGCTGCCAAGCCGTGGAACATCACTTTGGGTTCCTTTCTCTTTTGTTTGAGGGGTAGCAGCCACCATGCTTCAAACAAAAGAGGAAGCTAGTGGTGTCACCTGAACAAGGAACTCTGTGGCCACTGGCATTGGGAGTACCAGACCGAGCCAAGGCTGTCCACAGAATGAGGCTGGACAGCCTCCTTAGTCACCCCTCCAAGTAGGGTTGCCAGACTCAATAGAGGACAGGACTTCTGTGCCTTTAATTGCCCTGTTCTCTTTTGAGTCTGGAAACCTTAAAGAGAAACCAGCAGACCCTTTGTTTAATTTCCAAGCAAAGGGTCTGCTGGTTTCTCTTTAAGGTTTCCAGACTCAAAAGAGAGCAGGGCAATTAAAGGCACAGAAGTCCTGTCCTCTATTGAGTCTGGCAACCCTACCTCCAAGTCTCTCATGAGACTTAGCCACATACTTAGTGAAGTCTCAGAAAAGTTTGGGGTGGCTTCTCTGTGGCACTGCAACACCTACAGTAAATAGCAGCAAATGAGCTTTGACTGTGCCTCTAGCTACTGTTCATGGCTTTTTGCTGCGACAGTATCCCAGGGAAGCTCACAAAACATCACAATCCTTATTCCAGAACCGGAGAACCTGATGTCCTCCCAATGTTATTGCATCCCTATCATCCCTGACTACTGGTTATGCTACCTTGGGCAGATGTGAGTTGGAGCTCCACATCTGGAGGATCGCAAATTTATTGCCTTCTGCCTTTCTATTTTATTTGCTGGCGCAGCGGCTCATAGGAGCAAGGCTGCAGAGTTGACATCCATTTCAATCACATCTTACTAAGATACTTTTTCCTGGAAATCTCTACAGAAAGGAGACATGCTCATTTATCCTGAGAAGAAATAAATATTTGGGGGGAAGGAACCTTCCATTGCCTCTGCCTGTGAACACAGCTCAGCAGAGGCATCTCCAGAAGTAGTCTTTATGTACATATGGCTTAAAATAAAACAAGCAGATGCCCTGGATCTGTCCACCTAGATCCAAAGTGTGAGGATAGCTAGAAGCAGCACCCCTCTCAGAATCTTACCTCTTCTGTCTTTCAGGACTCAAAACCCATTAGTTACCCTTCTTAATCCAGACTTAAATCATCATTTCCTACTGACCATCGTCCGTGACCCTTTCACACACCAAGGCAATCCAGTTTTGTGAGCTGAGAAATCCTGCACTAGACCATGGAAGTAAAAGCCAAGATTTATTAAAATTATATTTTAACTTTACATTAAGATTACTGAATGGGTGAATATTTACAAATATTAGTAATGGTCAAAACAATGGTAGGTAACAGTGTATGCCATTAACTGCAGACAAGGGTGTATTCTCAATGAATGTTCTGAAGTTGTTTCAACTAACACTACATTACATTCAGCTCTGTCTGTGGAAAAACCCAAAACTTCACTCTTCCTAATACACCTAAAAATAAAAGATGGAGGATTAAAAAAAAACCTTAATCAGTCTTTTTAAAATGATGCTTAGGTTTGTACCAAAACAAAAAAACATCCAAAAAGGCACATGATATACATCTAAATGTTTCAGATACTGAGGACCAAAAAGCTCTCTCTCTCTCTCTCTCTCTCTCTCTCTCTCTCTCTGTGTGTGTGTGTGTGTATTCTCTACAATTAATATGAAGTTGGCCTTTTTATTTTAACCTTCCTTTAACCTGAAGGGAGGTTGCATTCCAGAAGTTGCATCAAAATCCACTGAAACCAAGGGAAAGGTAGTCAGGTTTTCAACCCAGTTTCCCCAAGTCTAATGGCACAAGATGTTAACTTAGCTTTCACCCTCAATTCTCTGGCTGACATTATATATTTGCAAAATTATACTTTTACATATACTGTACAATCCTTTAGACATTTTCTCATGTGTAAATTTCCTCTCTCTCTCTCTCTTTTAACTTTCCTTTCCTATTTACTGTATTACAAATCAAAATACTTACCCAACTTTATGCTTCTTATAGGGATTATTTATGACTGCAAGGCCAGTATTGTATAAATATAACTGGCAGAGTCTTATAAATATAACACTTTAAAAGTCTTACATATTTTACAATTGGAGACATTCTTAAATGCACTTTATATTCACATAGAACCAACATTTTCAACTAAGTGGAATTTCTTAAAATAAGTCCAGTTACATCAGGGAAAGGTGAACCTGTGGCTCTCCAGATGTTGGGCTACAGGTCCCATCAACCCAACCAGCGACTAGGCTCAGTGGGGCTGATGGAATTGAGAGTCCAACGACATCTGGAGGGTTCACAGGTGCTCTATACCTGAGTTAAATGAAGGAAGGCCACACATGGCAACATATGTACCAAAGAATTGTGTGAAATAAGTATAAAAATTTGGAAATTTAGAAGCTGTTGCCCTTGCCAAAGAATGCTTTAAATAGAGATTTTTCAACAGCCCATTAATTCCTTGCCATGCATGTGGGTATCACTTTATTTGGGGTTCTGCAAGGCAGTGTTTTCCCGAAAATCTCTTCTCTAGTTGCTGCTAGGAAAAAAGCAGCTTTGAATCACTGGGGGAATATTGCCTAATACACACCTTGAGAGCTACAATACACACCACAGACCTATAATAAGGTGCTTATTCATTTTCATCATTTTACCTCACAGTTATTTTGGAATGCAATTAACAAGAGGACGGGAACATATACTGACTGGAACATATTGTTAATTTTTTTTAAAAAAAACATACACAAAAAACATTATTTTGTAAATGCCTTTGAAGATTCTTCTCCCTTTCCTTTTTGCGTATGACCATCTTATCACCTGCAATGTTACATCATAGAATGGGGAACCTGTGTCCTTCCATATGTTGCTAGACTACAACTCCCATCATTCCTGGTGATTAGCCATGCTGGCAGGGGCAGAAGAGAATTGGAGTCTCAACATCTGGAGGGCCACAAATTTATTCCTCATCCCTGTGCTTAGTTAATCAGGATAACGGCTCCTATATAAGAATCTATACTGGCAATATTGTGTCACCTTCATAAGATTCCCTATATTTTATTTATTTATTTATTTTAAAAAAAACAGCTTTGCAAAATCTTTCATAACAAACTCAGTTCAGGAACATCGATGAATGTATATAGCCAATAACAACATAGCATACCGATAGTGCATAGTGCACCGTGTGGGAACAGAGATTCCTCCATACATGTATTATGCAACTCCATGTAGATGAATGGCCTCTGGTAACTTAATCAAACCATTCAGTTAATGGCTCTTATTTGGCCAAGGAGTGCATTATTTACATAGTATTATATCAGCACATAGGATAAATTGGTGAAGCCAAATAACTTAGGAGCTCTGGGTAGCTGAACTTCAGGAAAAAATGTAATATATACAGCAAATGTGCCATTCTGACCACCATCACATTCACTGTTGTGGTCCCTGATTGTGACGTCATTGTTTTTTTTTGTAAGTGCTCCGTTAAAGTCCCATTGATGTCATTGGGTGAACCACTGTTTTCTGTGGATCCAGGAAGGCATTCTAGACCCTTCAGGTTAGCACCTGAGCTTTGGCATAGCAGCTACAGAGGGGCGGTTTTTGAGGGGGAAACAGCACGGTTGGGGAAAAGATTGAAAAATCCTCCCCCAGCACTACAGAACCATCCCTCCCCTTGCAGCTGCTATTAAATTTAAATATATATATTGGAAGCTGTCTTGTTTAGAGTCAGACCCTGGTCCATCTAGTTCAGTGTTGTCTACGATGACTGAAAGCCATTCTCCAAGGCTGACTTTTCCAGTCCTGCTTAGAGACGATTCTGATTGAACCTGGAACCTTTTTCATGCAAACCATGTGCTCTTCCATTGACCTATGGTCCTCCTTCCATGCCACGCCTACTTTGGCCCTGAATATTCTTGGACATGTAATGTTCACTCATGAGTGTTCTTCAAGCAAAACAAGAAAACCCCACATTATATAATTGCATTGTTGGTATTTTACAACTTTTTACACACGTATGTGTTCCTACTGAGAATATAATCACAAAAAGTAATAAAAATAAAAAAGCAATTTTTTTTGTTGTTGGCTGCTTATGTCATAATGTTTGCCTCTTCAGATCCCACTTGCGGAAAAAACATTTCTTACTTCTGCATGCTAGTTTTACTAAAGTATAATGACTAGTCCCTTACACATGGAAAGTGGTGAAAGGAGGGATTCATGCACACAGCATAAATGTTTACATACCAAATTCTGAATTCTATTTTTGTTTGTTTGTTTACAGTTATTTGGGATTATGTTAGACCAAAGAAAAACCCACATTTGGGACTCTCAATTAGATTCATCTGCGCATCTACATATTATCTGTCACCATGCGGAATAATCTTTTATATTTTCAGTTCCATGTATCCCAGGTTAATGGGGTATGTATATGGTTTGGTTGCTCTTTACTTGTAATTAAAATCCTAATCCGCTGCAGAAAATTGCCTTTTCTTTCTTCAGGGAACGTGTTTGCTCCATGCTGGTCAGCATCTCTGCCCTTCAAATTGTCCACTTAGCAGATGAATGTTCCGCGACTCAACAATGCTGAGTTTGTATAAAATCTGAAGTAAACAGTTCTGGTATCAGCTCAGGTAGACAGTGGAACTAAATGGAAGTCTCCCATAGCTGTAAGAGGACAAAGAGAAGAGAAATATCCATTGTTACTGTTCCTGTTATACTACTATTCCTGCATTGCATGACCTTTGGGATCCCTTTCAACTCTACAATTCCATGATTCTACAATTTTTGTATTCCATGTTTTAACTATGTAATGAAAACTTTTGTTGTCTGAGCGAAAGCAGCTACTGTGGCTCAGTGGACAGAGACCCAAGTTGACATTCCAACCAGATCATTGATGGATAAACAGTTGGCTCCTCCAAGATAACACCAGTACAAACAACAGTGAAAGACAAAATGGTATTTGTCTGCATCTAGCTTAAATGTTAAGTATGCAGCAGATCCAAGGAAGAAGTGATGCTTACCCTGGCACTTGCTCTGTTGGCCTTTTTCTCCTCATCAGGAAGTGGAGGCATCGGGTATGGGTATTTTCTGCTGGAGGCAATCGAGCCAGTAGATGACGATGGGGACTTTGCAGGGGAAAGGGTCCTGAGGTGTTGAAAAGACAAAAATAAACAGAATGTCTAGGGATATCAGCCTTTGCTACAAAAACTGGAACTACTTTGAAGCTTTGCTGGGAATTTGATTCAACCACTCTGCCACACATAGTTGGAAAAGAAGCCAAAGGCTTCCAAGCTATAGCTTAGGAAACAGTTCAGCAGGACCAACTCCTGTACAAATCTTGAGCAATTCTAATTCATATGAATGGAGACTTTGCAAGAGTTGTTCTCAAGGGACTGCACTTTTTGACAGCAACTAAGCTAGTCTTCACCCATCTTCAGATGTTTTGGACTACAATTCCCATCAGCCTTACCCAGAATGGTTGTGCTGGCTGGGGCTGATGGGACCTGTAGTCCAAAACATCAGATTGGCAAAGGCTGAACTACATGCTATGAACCAGACTTCTTATCATTTTATGCATCGAATGATAAAAAAATAAGCTATTTATAAAATTGGGAATATGATTTATTATGAACCGGATTTAGGGTAGCAGGGTGAGTAAGAGACAGAGTTATAAAAGAGCCCCCTTGTTCTCCCCTCAGCCGAAGTGGCTTCAGGGAAGCCACAATTTAAGCCTCTGTCGCCTGGAATTTTGGAGGTAACGATACTGGTCTATCTTATCAATTTGTTATAGGGATCACAGAGGTAATATATGTGAAGCTTTCGTTATTATTTAACTAAAAACCATTCCTTATATCACATTGTATCTATGCCTTCATCTGCACTATACAGAACTACAATTCTCACAGTGGTTTAACTGCCAAATCCTCTTCCCAAGGGAACTGTAGCTCTCTGAAAGGAATAGTGGTTTCCTAACAACTCTTTAAAAAACCACAGTTCCCAGGATTCTTTGAGAAAGCCAGGGCTGCTTGAAGTGGTGTGATACTGCTTTAAATGTATAATTCGGATGAGGCTTATATACCTACTATATATATTTTGGATAGTCGTCCGTTTATGCATTTGGACGCCTCTTTATATTAGCCAAATTTTGAATGATGGTCCCTGAGATCAAGGAGCAGGTTTTCATCCATGTTTGGATACATTTGGATGCCATTTCAAATCAAGAGAGCAGATGGGTTCACTGCACTGATTTTTAGCCCCTAATCTTTTTGTTTCTTAAAATTCCCAAACAAAACTGGGTATGAGGCTGCTAGCATATAAATACAAAGCATCAACATTTCCCTTTTATTCGTGCATTTTTGTACTGGCTAAGAAAATGAGGAACTGGTAGAAGAGCTTTTTTTTTTTTAAAGTGACTGTTTACTAAAGAGTCACTGACTGCTTATACCAGGCATAGGCAAACTCAGCCCTCCAGATGTTTTGGGACTACAATTCCCATCACCCCTGACCTGCTAGCTAGGGATCATGGGAGTTGTAGGCCAAAAACATCTGGAGGGCCAAGTTTGCCTATGCCTGGCTTATACTAATGCAAGTCCCACTGACAACTGTGCACCTATGTCAAGGATGAGGACATCTGGGGCCTTTCCAGGTGTTGTTGAACTCCAACTCCTATCAGGCCCAGCCAGCATGACTAATGGTCAGGGATGATGGGAGTTGTACTACAACATCACCTTGAGGGCTGCAGGTTCCCCATCCTTCACCTACATTGATATAAGTCTTTGCTGGCTCAGAGCTTAACCGCAATCTTATGCGTGACTACTCAGAACTAAGCCTCAACTGCATTCAGTGAGGCTTACTCCCAGGCAAATATGTCCCGGGTACAGGACTGCACATAAGTTGCTTTTTTGAAAGCAGCGCAGCGGAAACATTTATTACAGTGTATGAGAACATGTTACATTATACAGAAGGCATGCAGTTCAGAGGCAAAAAAGGGTTAATTGTGAAGAAACAAAGGCAAATACGAAGAGCTGAACACCCAAATTAGTAGACATGCAAGCAACATCCAGTGCACAGTGGTTCCAGCCAAAGTAGGAGTCTGGTTTGGGGGTGGGGGCGAGGGGTGGGGAGGATAGACAAAAATGGACTGATTAGTCAGAGAAATCAGCATTTCTGTACAAGGTAAGGAAAGCACTAGCAAGTCAATGTCGGCATCACACAGAAGGGCATTCTTGTCCGAGTCAATAAGGCGTCTGCACTTTATTGACTAGAGTTATACACACAAGGGCATGGACAACTAAAGTGTCTTAAGAATCAATTCCGGAATCAAGGCAGACCAAGGAAGCTCTGTATCTGGGTCATGTGCAAGAAAACATAAAAGCCAGAAGCACAGCTGGTCTCAGATGTTCCGGTATCCTGATGAAATGCTGGACTCACTCACCGCCCCGACCCCAGTCCTGTGCTCATGGCAGCCCTTCCTCACGCTCCATCCTGGGTCCCTCTGGCTCGCTGAACTCAAGAAAGGATGTTTTTTAAAAACATTCCTCATCACATGGGTGTGCCAGAAGCCTGCTTGGATCCCTTATGCCTCCCTCGCCTCCATGTATCTCAGACCATGTTTATGTACTTTCCGCACCAAACACCATAGTTGCCCCCACATTTCTCCAGATATCATCTACATATTTCAGGAAGCTTTTAATGTCTGGTGTATTGTGTTCTTTTATACTCTGTTGGAAGCCACCCAGAGTGGCTGGGGCAACCCAGTCAGATGGGTGGGGTACAAAAAAAAAAAACAACACCACATTATTTATTATTATTATTATTATTATTATTATTATTATTATTATTATTATTTTCTGCCTCTATGGTTAATGTAAAGTGTGTGCCTTGTCCAACAGGCACTGCCTACTTATTCATCACAAGTGGATTTAGGAACCATGTGATCTGCCCTAACGATGAGTGTAGAACGTACAGGCGTTACCCAGAGGATCTTGGGAGCATCTAAAGAGTTCCAAAATCAGATACAAGCGGAAGCAGGGCCTTACCCATAGGCGCTAGGGTTGCGGGGCACCTGGGCGCCGGGCTCTCAGGGGCGCCAGGCCGAGAGTCCGGGGCCCGAGAGTTGAGTCCGGAGAAGAGCCCACCCGTCAGTCGGAGAGCCGCTGTGGGCTCTTCTGCTGCGGGCAGCTCTGCGCCGTGAGTTTGCGAGCCAGCGAGACGCTGAGGCAGCCAGCCGGCTCCGCCCTCCTGCGCGCCTGAGACTGGGCAACTGGGGGGGTGTGGATCTTTGCACCCCGCGCCGCATATGCTTAAGACAGCCCTGAGCGGAAGTCCCTCCTCTGTGCATACTTTAAGATTATATTCAGGAATACATTTTCAAAATCCAATCCACAATCTGAAATAAGTACATTTCCTGATGAAACTTCAGGTGCCCTTCTTGGACATCATCACAGAAGGAAACCAGAAAATCCTGATAAGCTTTGCTCATTAAATACCTCAAGCTTTCTAATAGCTTTCTATTCTTATTTGACAAGAGCATCGGTGTTTTGTGCCCAACTGTGAAAAGGAAGCTCAACAATCTTTGTTCGGAAATAATGCAGGGAAGTGGTGCATTTGTCTAATGTGCCCTCTTCTGAATGCAGATGGGATGTCGTCTTTTTGAATGTGCCTCCATCAAATAAGCTCTCTGTATCGGGGTGAGATACGCAGTGCTAAAGATCCCTCCCCGCAAGGTTTGCTTATTGCATGCAGGTAAACTATGCTGATGAGTTTTCAGAAATGTTATACATACAGTGGTACCTCTACTTACGAATTTAATGCGTTCCGAACGCACATTCGTAAGTAGAAAAAAATTGTAAGTCGAATCCCATAGGAATGCATTGGGAGAAAAAATTCGTAAGTCGAAGCAACCCTATCTAAAAATTCGTAAGTAGAAAAAATCCTATCTAAACCGCATCCAAGATGGTGGACGGAGCTCCGTTCGTAAGTAGAAACATTCGTAAGTAGAGTTATTTGTAAGTAGAGGTACCACTGTAGTTTGAAACAGTGCAGCCCACAGTCATGATATCTGTCCATCCCTTCCTTCTGCATCATGTGCACTTCAGCTTTAATTATTTCATGAACTTAACCTTAGCTGGAAGGGATGTCCTGACAGTCACTATGATTTATGTGTGAAAAGGCTTGGCTGAAAAAAATATTGTGAACACAGTATATACCATAGAGCAATGACTGTACTCTGCCATGGTCAAATTAGGATAACCATGCTTGGTTTCCAGAAATTCTTTGCTCATTCTGTTTGACTCCTCAAATTCATCAAGGATCCACAAGGAAGTACAAAACTAGATACAATTTCCTCCTTAAAAGTCATCATTTCTGCTCAGGAGCCAATTACTTCCTTTGTTTGCTCCCACGAAAAGGGAATGGCTACAAGTAGATAAGCAAATAAGTTGTGTTATCTCTCAGTATGTTCTCTTTCCAAGGCAAATTCTAACAATTCAATTTCAATGACTTATTTCCAAGCATGCACGTTTAGAAGGGCAATCTTATGCACACGTACCTGGGAACAGGCCCCACTGAACGCAACGGGACTTTCCTCCAAGTAAGCATGCTGAAGATTATGCGTTAAACTTGATCGCTACTAAATCAATGCCACAGAGAATTTGCCAGTTCCTCTACAACCGTATGCAAATATATTTCAAGAGGAAAACTGGTACAGTTGGTACCTCTGGTTGCGAAGGGATCCATTCCAGAGGCCTGTTCGCAACGTAAAAAGCCAGTAACCTGAAGCGCTGTATCTGCGCACGTGCGCAGTGCGATTTGGCGCTTGTGCGCATGCGTGAAGTGTGATTTAGTGCTACTGCGCATGCGCGAGCGGCAAAACCCGGAAGTAACTCTTTCCTGTACTTCCGGGTTGCCGCGGGACGCAACCTGAAAAAACGTAACATGAAGCAAACGTAACATGAGGTATGACTGTAGATAGTTTCAGGAAACCACAACATCTAAAGTATTGTGTGTGGTTATAGGACTGCCCTCCCCAACCTAGAATTCCCCATATGCTACTAGACTCCAACTCCTATCAGCCCCAGACAGGAGTTGGAGTCCAACAACATGGGAAGGAAAGCAGGTAAGCATTGGCAGGAAGCACAACCCACCTTAAGTGGACCACCTACATCCGTTCTGCTCTCATACTTATTTACACCCCGCCCTCCCCAGTCAAAACCGGGCTCAGGGCGGCTAACACCAATAAAATTACAATAAGACATAAAAGAAAAGAAAACAATTAAATTAAAATACAGATTAAAATACAATATTAAAATTTAAAATGCAGTCACACACACAAAGCAACTTGCTTATGTTTACATTTTTTCAAAAATCACAATATATGCATGGCAGCTCCTGCACTGAGAATTTTGCAGAGAGCTAAAGGCCGAGTAGAAAGCAAGACTAAAAATTCCATGTGCAGCTTCCCCAAATTAGAGCAAAAGTACCCTATGCAGCTGAAAAACTAGCCACCATCACAAACCACTTTCCTGGATTCCAGGAAAAGACAGAATTCTACACATGGAAGCCATCTTTGTAGCTCAGGACCCCATTTCCCCCCTTTGCAGGATATTTGTAACACAATGCTCCACATGGAACAAATTCCACAACAGACTCTATTACATCACCACCACTATTTTCTCCCAAACCCAGCTCTCTACAAATATTCCCTAGACTAGAACCTTCCCCATCACTAAATAAAAAATAAAAAAATAGTGACAACAGTACTTGTTAGGTTTCCTGCTTTTGGGGCGGTTTGAAGGGAAGCTCAACAAAAGATAGTATGTGGTAGAGAATTAGCAGACAGACTCTGCAATCCTATGCATGCTGATTCAGAAATAAACAAGCTGCCTACACCAGATCCCCCCCCCACTGAATCCTCCTTCCCAGTGCAGAAGAGGTTTGTTTTTGTTTTGTTTTTTGTACACAGGGGGACTGCAGTGAAGAGGGATAGGAAAATCCCCTAGTAAAATACTGCATTGAATACTATCTTGTATACCCAAATGCTAACCTCAGAAACAAGAATTACCCCATTAAGGCCTTTGACCAAAAGGTAACTAGTGACTCGAGGAGATGAAGCAACATTTCTTTATAAATGATACCACTTCTGAATTTAATGAGATGGGTTTTCTTCACCTAGCACTGGCCATGAACTTCTCTAAACATCACTTTGTGACAATGATATGGGTCTCCTATCCTCCTATCATCTCACCTGTAAACTGCACTGGGTCACTTTTGCCATTAAAATCTTTTAGTATTGCCCCCATTGTCACGTGGCTGCTTCCCATGTGCTCAGGAAAATGCTCCCTGTGGAATTTAGAATCTTGATTGCTCATGGTTCTAGATCAGATGAGAAGCTCACACAAGCACTAAACACATGGGGAACCCTTTATCTACTCATCTGTCCCACGGGAAGCCCTCTTTCTACTCCTCTGTCCACTCATGTAACAACTGAACTGGGCTTATAACAACAATGTAACTGGCCACTGAGAACAGTACAGTACCATAATTTGGTGATCTCCAGCACTGGCAGTTGGAAAAATATAAGAGGAGGACCAAGCAAGATCGTTCCTTGCATAATAAATTCTAACAGACTAAGGGAGCAGGCTCATTGTACAGGATTAAACACAGACTGGAAATAATATTAAAATATGATTATATGGAACTGAGATATGGCGTTTGCCTAGAGAGCACTAGATTTTTTTTTTAAAAAAAAATCATTTTAGGAGTCCTTGCAGTCTTCTGGTTCTGATGAGGCAGAACAAACAGGAATGATTCCAGTCTCCTTGTGTTTATTTAATTATTGGCATAAATGACTTCATCTACTAGAAGACAGGCTCCTAGAGGTGTGGGCAAATTCACTTAATTTTTTTTTAAAAAAACCCAACGACTTACTCCCCTTTCAGTGCCATCTTGATCCAATTACATGGTTTCCCTTTGAATTTTCTTAATGGATTATGGTTGGTAGCTGCCAAAATGGTATTTAAATGGCACCTAAGAGGCATTTTTTGCGCAGAGAGCTATGCGCTTATCGACAAACGTGAAGAATGTGCTACGTTATGCATTGATAAAATCCCAGCACAGTTTGAAAAATTACTGGTAGTTATTTGACTTCCCTACATTTGTTTTAAGGACAGCTCCAGCCCTCCTTTGCTGAGATGGCAACCAATGACCTGCCCACCCTTTTAAATGTAATCCAGTGTGCCGTGGCACCCTGGGGTGCCTTGAATGACGGTCAGGGTGCCACAAGCTGCACTAGCCTCTGTCCCTTCCCTCCCCTCCCTCCTCTGATGCCCTCTCATGTCTCTGCCTCCCCAAGGCTTGCATGGCTTGTTGCAGCAGCCCTGGCTGCAAGCTCCCCAGGCAAATGGTACCTCTGGGGCTGGCCATGGGGTGCTAGTTGCCAAGAGGAGAGAAGTTCAGAGACTAGGGGTGGCAGCAGCGGCTGCCCAGAAGACTCTCAAGGAGAGGAGGCTGAGGGAACAGTCCACAAGAGAAGGTTTTCAAAAAAAGGGTGAGAGACCGCCAGCGATGCAGGCAAGGGATGACATAACTGGACTCTTGAGCCCCAAAGGGGTGCCAAGGGAGCCGTGGACTGAAAAAGGTTGAAAACTTCTGCTTTATGGGAAAGTCCCTTTTGACTGACATTTCTGCATCCGTAGGGAGAAAACAACTGGACATGCCACATTACCTACTCTTCTGTCTTAATTTTGAGGGCAAATGCAGAATACCTTCCTTCTTCCATTGTTAAAAATATGGCAAACACTGATTAAAGCAGAAGAAAATAAAATATTTATTGGCCAGCAAAAATGAGATTAATTTAACAGTGGCCACCTTTGCCCTGGCAGATGCAAAGCAGTGGCAAACATTTTCTGATTACTATATAGCCAAACTCCAGTTTTGACACCTGTTTTGAGTGCTCTTTGACAAAGGATTGAACTAGAGAAATGCTTATTTTAGGCTGCAATAACACTTATCTGGGATAACACTTACCCCTCCCCACCTTCTGACTATGCATAAGGGTCTGGTGACTTCTGTTTCAGTGTATCTGAAGAAGTGTGCATGCACACGAAAGCTCATACCTATGACAAACTTAGTTGGTCTCTAAGGTGCTACTGGAAGGATTTTTTTTTATTTTTTTGTTTCGACTTATCTGGCAGTAAGACCCACTGAACCCAGTAGAGCCTTTCTCTTAGTAGACATGTATAGCATTGCACTGTTAATGAGATATATGCACACTTAAAGTATTTAACATAATTACATTCTTGAGAGGGGAACCTGCCCCATTTTATATCGGGGGGGGGGCTGTGTGGAGAGAGTCTCCTCCTTTAAATTCCTGGGAGTTTACCTTAGTGAGGACCTCACTTGGAAAATCAACATACTGTAACTCAGGTGGTCAGAAAGGCCCAACAGAGACTCCATTTCCTCAGGGTCTTGTGAAAGAAGAATGTTAGACAACTGATGAACTCCTTTTACCGGTCCACAATAGAAAGTGTCCTTTCATGCTGGCCTGACAGCCACAGACAGAAAGTCTCTATAGAGGGTGGTGAATACAGCACATGATATCATGGGCTGTCCCTTGAGTCCGCTAGATGACATCACAAGGGATCATTGCCTTAGGAGAGCGAGAAATATTCTCAGCCTGGCCATCACTTCTTTACTCTTCTACCCTCGGGCAGGAGATATAGAAGTATAATCAGCTGTACCAACAGGCTAAAAAAGAGCTTCTATCCGTGGGCTGTTAGGCTGTTGAACAGAAAATAACATAGTGAAATTGACTTGTGAGGTGGTGTGTTGTTCCATAAGAGATTGTTTGGGGGGGGGGAGGCTCATTTAATTTCATTGTACACAGGTTGTACAATTATAATAAAGGTATTGCTGTTGTTTGTTGTGTTATTCTCTTGTTATTATTGGTTCCTTGTTATTAAGTTTTACAGGTTTTTGTATGTTTGCTGTTTGGTTTTACCAATTGGTTTTTATTGTATGCTTGTAATTCATTTTCTTCTTATTATTTTGATCTGTTAGTTGGCATTACGGCCAATGGCCGAAACAAAGAAAGCACAACCCAATTGAATATTCACATAACACATCTTTAGCCTCTTGCCATGAAGAGCAATTAATTCTTTCCAGCATATTTCTGACTTCTAATGGATATACTAGGTAAATGCTCTGCTAACATGCTTGCATGCTTCCCGTTTTTTAATTATGATGCACAAATGATAACCTATGTACAATTCTACTACTTGCTGCAATTTAACACCTTTACTGTCAAAGCACTGGGTTGGCACTAACAGCACAACCCTATTCATGTCTATTAAGAAGTAAACCCCACTGCTTTCCAGGGAAGTGGGTATAGGATTGCATCTTAAGTGTATTATAAAGCTACTAGCTTCAATATACTGACCTTTTAGCTATTTCAACTAATGTTACTTGATTAGTAGTAGACATAGATCATGCCCACGAAAAAGCTACTTGGCATCAAACGAAGAGAAAGCTACTAAAAGCTAGAGATGGTGATGGGAAATACATGCACTATGAACATCCTTTTCAAACGGCTTCATTAAAACAGTCAGAAAAGAATCGCAATTGCACAATGAAGCCCAAAAAAGACATCAGAAGGCAGCAAATGAACAAAAAGGGTCCTCAGCATCTACAATAAATCACTTGTATTGGAAGATACAAGATAAGGAGTCCCATCATATCTGGAATATGCTGGAACAGCTCTTAAAAGATGATAGAGAATTAATTTACAAAATACCTAAAGTAGGGTCCTTCAGTGTTTTTATTCACATCTTCTACCCACTTAGCTACATTATATTCTGTTTTGAACCATGGGCTTAAATACCTGCAAAAAGCAATGGAAGGAACAGAGAAAGCAGAAGAAGAATAAAGAAATATCTGGTAACACAGCAGCAGCATAAGCTCAGTTTGGCCGTTTTACATCCTCCAAATGCCAAGGATTGCCTTAAATAAATCAGTGTGGAAGTTGGGTGAAGAAAATCCGAGCCACGGGGGTTCAAAATGAATTCCCTTGGAAGCGGAGGCTTACATTTGCAATTTACTTTTGCCTTGAGAGAGAGAACTACCCATCTCTTAAAACTCTAAATCTCGGTCTGGATGCTAACAGACTTAGAAGCACTGAATCTGCCCAGTGGGGAAGTACGCAAGAGACAGGTGCTACTAGCAGCTGCCCTTCCAAAGCGAGGACTACTTTAATCTCTTATAAGCACCTCCTGAGAACTTCAGGCAAGTCGTTTTTGTCTCAGTGCTGTGTCTTTAAACTAACTTATACAGCGAGCAAATGCTCTCTGCCTTGCACCACAGGTCAGGAGTACATAAATATAGGCAGACCACCTTGGATACTTGCAGGTTGATCTGAGAAAAGGCAGCTAAGAGATGGCTCCCTCTCTTACACCAGGGGCTGAACATTACGGTCTTGGGGACTCTTTCACTTCCACGGCTGCAAATAAACCAGGTCCTGCCAGTTAAAAGGCAGGAAATGTTACTGGCTTGCAGTCACACATGTGGGTTCTTTGGTGCACCTAAGTCTGTCTACAACACAAGAAGCTGTTTTTGCATTGCAGCACAAGCTGTGTACCCAGAGGCTCACCACACACTGCCCTTTCTTCATGTTGCTGGCAATATGTGGAAGACCGTGGTGAGATGAAGAAACAGATTATTCTGTGCAGTGAGCTGCTGCACACACAAAACGGCTGCCATGTGGTAGCAATCTACCGGACAGAACTGTTTGGCCTACAGTCCTGTGTACACTTGCATGGGAATAATTCCCAGTTAACTCATGGGGTTTACTTCTGAGTAGCCTTTGTTTGAAGCACAAAGACTGGGCTGCACTACACTTGTGACTCCTATAAGCTGGGCAATTGCCCGTGCAACTTGAATATAGCCTTTGGCCAATAAGCATGGATCCTTCCATCTGCTTCCCAAAGCCCAGTCCCAGTCAGTGCTATGTGCAAGACATTTCCCACAGTATTAAAAAAATAAAATAAATCCAGACTGAACCTAACAACCGTTGTTTTATCAATGGAAAGTATATTCTACTTTGTCCTCTCTTTGCAGCCCAGATTACATGAGTACTTGTTTGATAAAATTTACTACTGCTACATTAATATTGCTGCCTTTTTAAAAAGTCAATGAAGTGCAGGGACAAACTGGTAACGCCAATGTGGTGTAGTGGTTAGAGCGTTGGGACTAGAACGGGAGGGAGCTAGGCTCAAATTCCCCCTCACCCAGGAAGCTCACTATGTGACCTTAGACCAGGCACTGTCAGCCTAACCTATCTCACAGGGCTGTTGTTAGGATGAAATGGGTGGTGGAGGCGGGAGAAATACGTGTGCCACTTTGGACTCCTTGAAGGAAAGATGGGGCATTAATTATATGCAATAAATATCCTTCATAAATTACTCTGAAATCCACCTACAGCTGACACAAAGCCAGAGACTCCATGATGACCTTGCTACTGCTCCAAGTTACAGCATATTAAATTACATCATGTAATCTGACTCTGGAGAATATCAGGATTTATTTTGTAGAAAAACAATTTTCCAGGTCTTCACAATTGTGGAGAAAAATGCACTGCTGCCCTCAAGGGGGGGGGGACAACAACACCCCAACTTCCTCTTGGTCACCTGCCCCAACCCATTCATCTCTGTTTATCAATGTGTATCTACACCAATCTTCCCATTTCACTAAGCCATTAGCTGGCAATGTTTTGGGCGAACCATTTTTAGCTTGTGTTGAACGTGGGCTTTCAATAGAAATAAAAATCAGATGGCGAATTTATTATATCCAATAATCACTGTTTGCATCATTCTGTCTAAGCTGCGTAACTGCCTCACCCACTCACCCCAACCACATAAGCACAGGCATCGCTTTAATTCTCTATCAGCTATAATTGCTTCTAATTAGTCTACTTACTTTCAACAGCAAGTTGAAAACTAGGAGTGCTTTATGTTTTCCATCTCGGTTCCTATTTAAAAAGTAAAAGTTCAAAGCACAGCCGCAAGACAAATTTGCTAGCGAAGCAATGGGCTCATGGGCAAGACATTATGCGCTAATTCTTAACTTGCAGTTTTAGTGGGCTTGTGTGAGAGCAAATGACAAACCTTTAACCTACACTTTTTATTGTAAAAGCTCGTTTGGTAACCATGAAGCACTCCTGATCTGGATTTTACAATGAGAAAAGAGAAAGTTATCACGGCAACAAAGCATGCAACGGTTGTACAAGTCTTTTGAGGCTTCTTCGCACCAAGTACACACACTTCAGCTTCTATTATTACTGAACAACCTGAAATGGTAGTTTTTAACATCATGCCAGGTTGCAGAATTAAACCAAGAGGGGCAGAGCAATCTCTGTGGGGATAACTGTGCATCGGTCATCATTGATATAGTATAACCCATCAGTTCAAATGGTAAAACTTTTGCTTAAAACAGAAAAGAAACAACTTCTTAAGCCTACAAAACGTAAAACCAGTGGCTTGATTTGGCTTGCAGCACAACATGCAACAATGCAAAAGTCCCATGTTTTATAAGACGGGGGGGATGGGTGGGCGGGGATTACACACATCAGGTCAGCAAGGAGGAGGGCTTAGCTAGCGCTGCCATCAGCAATCAAAGGCGGGTTTGGGGGTATTTAGCCACAGTGATACTTTTGGGAAAAAACTTTTAATGGGATTAAAAAAAATAGTTGCCCCAAATGGAAGGGCACTTAGGACTGACCTGTGATCCCGATCCCTTGTCTGGGGGTGGTGAGAACCCCTGTGGCTTATGCCTTGGGGTGGGGTTTGGTTGGTGTGGGAAAGCCCAGGCTCAGAAGCATGGGATGCTCTGCTGCAAAAACACAATATATAATAGGGGTGGGGGAAAATCTAAGCCAAAGTTTATATCATTTATAACAATGAGGAAGATGCACACCTATAGAGGCAAAGTTAGTACAAATTAACAAAGGATTGGCTACCCGGGAAAGGAGTTCACTGGGACATGCTTTAACACATGCTCCTATGCCACCAATCAGGGTCTTGGTGTTAATGGTCAAAACTGTTCTTCTAACCTAGGCATAGACAAACTCGGCCCTCCAGATGTTTTGAGACTACAATTCCCATCATCCCTGACCACTGGTCCTGTTAGCTAGGGATGGTGGGAGTTGTAGTCCCAAAACATCTGGAGGGCCGAGTTTGCCTAAGCCTGTTCTACCCATTTAAGTTTGCTGAAAACTCTGGAACATTAATGTCTCATCTTTGGAAAACTATGGAAGTAAAATACACTTTTCTGGGCCAGTAGGAAAATAGTCCCACAGAAATTGTCAACTACGGAAGTTCTGTTTTGTTCCACTAACACAATACCATGCAAGTAAAATGACCGCTTGGTCTGCTTTGTGTAACACTGATCTTAGGGACCAATATGGCAATAAAACTATGCATTCCCAGCAGTCATTAATCAACTCCTCTAAAGGGATCAGGATCAGGTTTTTTTTGTCCCCCATTACCAACAAGATCAGTTTGCTTTAATGACTCTGTAGCCTTGGGGAGTGGTCATCTTATAACCATGTAGTTAACCTTTCACCAGGAATGCTGCAATGGACAGCAGCACAGAGACGCCAGTTCTCCAGATATTGACAACTTCTCTTTTGGGTCATTTTGGATGTCATTTGCATTCAGATCACACTACTTCAAAGGTTGTGGCAAGCACATGAACACATAAAATATACGTTGCCACACGAGGCTTGTTCATTCCGTACAGCATGTATCAATAGATGGCATTGCACAAACAAAGCAAACTATTTTAAGTAAGTCTTATTTAGCAATACGTAGTTCTCTAAGGAAAGTATATAGCTGAAAGTAATATGAAACTTCCAAGCAAATTAACACATAGGAAAGCATCTTCCTTTTACAGAGAAGGGCTTCCTGAACTCCTGGCATCTTGTGAAACTAAAATGGTTATCCGATGTTATTCAAACTAATTTACTAAAAGGTGCATCTCTAATGGGATACAAACCATATCCAGAATTAGGAAAGAACCAGGTAACAGAAATTGAGGTAAGCTATGTTGTATATTTATTTATCTTGCAGAATGCTACACCAGAGTAGCCAACCCTCCAGAGGTTGCTAGACTACAATCCCCATCACCCATGACCACTGGCCATGTACTCTTGGGCTGATGGGAGTTATAGTCCAACAGCATATGTAGGGTAACATGTTGGCTGCTCCTGCTGATTAGGTAGAGAAGTTTACTGTGGAATATATCAGATGATTTCCAGTGTGTCCTTAACAGGTCTCCCTGAATAACATTTGCCCTAAATGTGAAAGTTAACATGCAGAATGGTACATTTTGAAACATTATTATCTGAAATCTCCATTAGTGCTGCCATCTAAATCTCTTCTCCCCATTTCCCCCAGTTGCAGGATGGCATTAAATATCCACTTTCATTGGTAGTGAAACACACTTGGATGTCAAATCAGGGTCTTTCTTCCCATGCAGGTTAACAGGCAGCAGTAAATAGGTGTAGGGAATAGTGCAGCGCACAAAGGTGAGAAGGTGTGGGGCTTCTAGTTAACGGGGGGGGGACAAAACTGTGATGGGAAAGCCTGTTTCACTGCCCATTCTGCTAGGGAGAATACATTTAACAAGCTAGAAGTGCTTCTTAGGGCCAAGCTATATGTGATGTTGAACAGATCATTGCCTCTTGTGTATGCTCCTCTTTAAAATAGCAGCCATGGGAGGGCAGAGAAAATCTGGACTGGGACCGCAGTGCAGGCAAGTGGGTGAATAACCCTTCAACCCTGCACAGTTTTGCCAACAACAAAAAAAACCTTCACCCTGGTTCCTTTCCTCTCCTCCCCAAGGTGAAACTGCAGCATCTCCGGAGGGAAGATTGACATATATGCAAATAGCAGGTGGGGAGGAGTGGAGATTCCCACTGGGGAAATGGTGCAAGGGGAGCCCCCCCCCCAGTTTCTTGTTGACAATCTGCCCAAAATCTGCCCTGAAGCCAAATAACAGACTTTAAAAAGAAACTCATGGAGGAGCTGATTACCACTGGTTAGTATTGCCTAGGTGAGGGGGGAATGGGGGAATTTTCAAAAACAAAAGCAACTTTTAAAAACACATGGTCAAAATAAAGACGTGTTGCCACACCATATAATCAGTACTTTCAGTGAGTCTAGAAGCCTTCTGGTTCAAATATATAGTAGGAAGGAACTGAAACAGAATTAGTTGGATAGTCTTTCCATTTTCTTTTTCAACTAGAAGGACAAACTTACTCAGTGGAATTAGACCGTGGCCTAAATCTTTTGCCTTTGACTTTCTTCCTGTTGCCGCCTATATTACCTGAAATAAGACCAAAGGATAAGTCAGTGGAAAACAATACGATGGAACGAAGGAAAGTAGCATGCCAGAAGTAATTTGCATTGACTTTTATTCTCCCTTTCTTTCTCCTCCACCCCGAAGTAGTAGTACGACCTACCTGCAGATACAAGGGACTGAACGCAAGACTTTATACGTGCAAAGCATGTATTCCGAACTTTGGCATTGTAGGTATGGCTGCACTATACTGTTCGACAGCATCTACTCTGCAATGGTTATGAATACTGCTGACGCGATGGTCATTCTCACCTTGCCATGAGTTACTCCTGGGTCGCCCATTCTGACAGATGTCCGAAAGGTTCTTTGCATCTTGGATTCTTTCACTCCATGAATGAGATAATCCGTTTGACCTGGAGTAAATGGCAGGACTTGCATGAGCTGGCCAGTTTGGGTACATAAAGCATCTATTAAGGACATTCATGAACTTTTAAGTTGAGGATTACTTAAAGGTCTGTTTACAACACCCAAAATGTCTGCCTAAATCAGCAGTCCGTGAAAAGTCCAGTTAAGTTTCACTTCTGCTCCTACAACTGTTCCTCAATCTATTCATTCCCTAAAATAGTGTGCACATTACTACATATCTACCCAGGACACATTCACAAACCCATTTCTAATTGAATTTCTAAGGGCATCTATTCAACATGTCCCATTTTCAGATTCTAGACCTTTCTAGTTATGTTAGTCTATGTGGGATATCTCATTTATTTGCCAGACAAGGATGACTGTCAAATAATTTGGCAGGCTCATGAACACAATGGTAGGTGAGAGGCTGCATTATTGCACTCAGAGGTGCAAAGATTTGGATGCTGGGTCATCACTGGTGCCTTTACAACTGGCTCAGAGGAGATGTGCACACAGGTCGTCTAGAAACAAAAGAAGAAAGCAAGTTCCTTCTACACCCGGCAGAAGTGCAACCTAGACCTTCTCCTTTCCCACCTGGTTTCCTCAGACCAGGTTTCCCCAACCTGGTGTCCTCTAAATGTTTCGGACTACAACTCCCATCAGTCCCAGCCAGCATGGTTGTTGATGAAGGATGATGGGAGTTGAAGCCCAAAAGCTCTGGAGGTCACCAAACTAAGGAAGGCTGCCTTAGAAGGTCAAGCTTGGAGCAGCAGCAGCAGCAGGATCTTGCAAGGGAGAAAATGATTTCTTCCTTTCCCAGGTTGAGTTCTCTCTGTCCATCTTGTTTCCCCAGAGGAAAACTAAGCTGAAAGAGACTTACTTTCTCATGTAAGTTCTGGAACTCAAACCTGCTTATGAAGCTCATTCTCTGAGATGGCTTATGCAAACCTGGCTAAATCCTAGGTTTTGCACATCCACAAAAAACATGTTATCCCAAATCCATCTGTCCTGCCACTTGATTTTTTTTAAATGTATTATTTAATTTGACAAAAATTATATTCTAATTGAACCACTGAGCAATTTATAAGATATATTTAAATCATCAATAAAAACAGTTATAAGTTCAAAAAATAATTAAAATTGACAGTGAAAGCAATTGAAACATCTATGTGCCTGGATAGACTTGCCTAAACTACTTTTATTTTTTAAAACAAAATTCATATAGATCGTAGATAAGCATCCTTTATACCTTAGAACCTTTTCTTTTGCATAAATAAGGCAAAATGGCATGGGTTGGAGCCAACCAAAGTCAGCTGAACCTGACTTTGAAATCAAGTGGTGTTAATTTAAGCCATGACTAACTTGTCCCATTGATTTAGACTGAATCCAGCCCCATATGTCTCTTGCTTTTTCTAATGCTTTTTCCCTGTGCAATTTTTTATTTAAAAAATAAGCATCCAACAGAACCCCCTCCCCGCTCATTAGTCCATTTCCTGCCTGATACTAAGCACCTATAATATAGGCCATGCCAGTTTTAAACTTTGGTAGGTTTGCAGGTAACTGACAAGAGATACTCTTTGTCCTAATGTAGACAGACCATAAGAGTTTCATACCATTATACAGTAAAGAACAAACAAGTGGCTGAAATGAGGAATCAATGGAAATGGGGCGGCGGTGGGGGGGGGGGAGAGAATGACATACAACATCATACAATGGAATTTAAGCAATGCCCATTTTAAAAATCAAGCTTCATAGAATGAACAAAATTTTGCTCCCTTACGTGGAAACAAAACCTAAATAAGACAAAATATCAGGAAACTGTTTTTCCAAAAATTCTGTTATATTTAGGCATTCAAGAAGTTCAACTAAAGGTGGATATGCAGCTTTGAAGATTATTCTCAGAAAAATCAACATTGTAATCCTTCCACAAACATAAACCCTCAGCCAAGAAACTGGATGTTGACTTAGGAGTTACTTTCCAAGCTGACATCTGCCATGCAAAAATTAAAGAGAATCTCACAAAGGTATAAAACCCCTCAGTACATAGCTGCCAAGTTTTCCCTTTTCTCGCGAGGAAGCCTATTCAGCATGAGGGAAAATCCCTTACAAAAAGGGATAACTTGGCAGCTATGCCTCAGTATTAAACAGACATTTGCATCGGCATTATGTATGCATCACTAAGCTACTACATTCACAACTTTGAATCTGGGGAGCAAATTTCCTCTATTTCTTTTCAGTTTCTCATTTGAAAACCACCAGAAGCGTGAATGATCTGAATGGTCTTTAAAAAGAAAAAGGGGGAAAATGATAGTTCACAAAATAGCCTGTCCATTATTAGTATTATTACATGGCAGAATTATTGTTTTTTTGTTAAAGCCTTTTACGATGCTTGAGGAAAAAAGCAATTCCATAATGAATCTCTCCATGCTAAAAGATAGGGGAAAATGGTTTACAGATCAAAGTGGCCTTGTTAACTTCATAACTATTAAATGCACCGGGATGAGTGTGTTGTTTTAAAATGGTGTATGTGCCTTTTTTCGGCAGACAGAGCAATGCACAGTCCGTTGCCTCAGCTCCAGATCTGTAACAGAGCTCCATGTGCATTTCCTTTCATAGAAGATGGGCAAGATATATTTGCTCACCATGGACATGTCACACTCCAGAGACATTGGATTGGGGATTAAATCTGGCAGAATCAAAGTGTCAGCAGTGATTTTATGGCCTGGCCGCAACAATCCTGCCTCCACGGATAACTGGTTGCCGCAACCTTGGCCAAAATGCACGGGAAGGCACTCATAAAAAGTAGCTTCCCACTTTGTGCCACGCCTACAGGGATCTACATCACAAGCTAGTCGCCCACAAGGGTGGCTATTGCGTAAATCAGGCCTTCCTTGGTCAGTAAAAAGAGAGAAATGCAAGATGGAAATGCCAGATTTGGCAACGTACTAAGAACAAAAAGGCAGGGCAAACTAGTGATACAATACAACACTTCCAACATTTCTATTAATTCATTAATGTTATAACAGTTAATGAAAGTACAGCATCCCCCTTCTTTGATTACTTCACCGTAATATCAAATTCATGGCAATTTGGGTACAGTGTTTTGCTTTATTAGGAGCTAGGACACTTTATAAGCAGCAAAACAAGGCACTTCCAAGCAGAAGAAAATGGCTATCAGAACTGAGGACCCAATTTATCTGTGGGGCTCCAAAGCCCACCCACCCCCTCCTGCCAACATAATTTGTCGGAGTTTTAGATCCCCAAAGAAGTGCGTTTGAAAAAAGAGGATACAACTAATCAGTAATCAAAGACCGAAGGGAGTCACTTTAAACAAACACACACACACAAGTCCACAAAAGGAAGGAAAGAAGTAATCAAACCTGCTGCAAAACAATGAAAGGTTCTGACTAATGGAATAATGTGTGATGGAACAGGTAGAAATCTGAAAATGCGACAGAAAAGCAGACCTCTTCTTAGAACTAGATGCAGAGTTTGTGCTGACTCCAGGCGGCATGTCGCTATAAAAGGAGTCGGCCTCACCAGGCTTTTTTACATAATCTCCCTGAGGGATTTGTCTAAAGCATAATGAACATTTTCAAGTCAGAAACACACAAAAGGTTAAAAAACAAAAACAAAAAAACCCGCATGCATATTCTAAATGTATGTATAAGAGAGAAAGACTACCTGAGAAAATAGGCTTACATTCTGTAATGTGAAATGCATTCCCTGAGATACTTAAAAGTCTAATTAAGATATACACCCATTACAGAGTGTGTTTTGCTTAATAGACCTAAAGGCAACAAGCTTGAACAATTTGATTTAAGGGACACTCAAGAGTGGGGTTAGGTATTGCCACCCTCTTCATCCCCAATCTTTCCTTTTCTCCATCTCGTGACAAGTTGGAGCAATCAGTAAAGAAGGCCTTGATAATTAATAGGCAATAATAATAATAATAACCACCCAATGATGTCCAAATATGACATCTACACAGTGAAGGGGATTTCCTACTGCTGCCTTGCAGTCATAACAAACTTAGTTCCCCATCCCAAATTCAACTAAGGAGTTTCTTTCGTTAAACGAGATATTCAAGAAATACCGAATCCCACTCTTCGGCCCAAGATTCAAACTAATGCAATAGATTATAGATATATACCTACATACACCAGTACAATTTTTGTGCTTTCCCTTACAAAACATTTAGGTTTATACAAAGAAAAAAAAGATTCCATATCTATGACACTATGATTCCATATCTATGATACTTTGAACTGTGATCAAAGAACACTTACAGGATGTTATCTAAGAAAGATTAATTAATTATTGTGTGTGACAAACAGAGGTAAGAGCACTTGCTTTTCTAGTTTCCTTGAAATACAAGACTTTTAATGTCAAACTTAGAGCTAATCCAACAGTGTTTTTTTAGAATTTTGTGAGCATGAAAGTGGAAAGGGTAGAGAAGATATTTTTCATAAAGCCAAGTTGCCACCTAACCGCTTACCTTTTTCTAGTCCTAATGATCACATGTCCAGCTGCTACCTGGTGCCATTTTATAGCTTCCGATGCCAGCACATGGCATCTTCATGAGGCCAAACCAAACTAAGGACAATGCTGCTGGGCCTTATTCTAGAGCAAGCATCCCCAAACTGCGGCCCTCCAGATGTTTTGGCCTACAACTCCCATGATCCATAGCTAACAGGACCAGTGGTTGGGGAAGATGGGAATTTTAGTCCAAAACATCTGGAGGGCCGAAGTTTGGGGATGCCTGTTCTAGAGCAGGAGTGAGGAGTTGGGGGTCCTCCAGATGTTGCTGGACTCCAAGTCCCATCAGCCCCTTCCAACACAGCCAACGGCCCATGATGACAGAAGCTGTAGTCTAACACCATCCATGAGGTCCCTTAGACCTCCTTTCAAGTTTTTTTTTTAATTTGGAAAAAAAATATTGTGGCTTAAAAAACGAGTGCTCAGCACCAGTCAGGAGTGGGATCATACATGGCTATATTAATCCCTCTTACTGGATGTCAACAAAGCACAGGATTTTGATTTAAAAGGCAAACATGCAGACAAGTTCATAATGGAAGGGATTAGTGCCCAGGTAATTGGAAAATGCTCCAGTAATCAATGTTATATACTAAGCAGAACTGAACTGGGTCTGAGGTTAAATTTCAACACTGTGGCTGCAAAGAAAATAAAGTTGTATTAAAAAAAAATAGCCCACATAGGGCAGGTATGGGGAACTCATGGCCCTCCAGGTCTTGTTAGGCTCTAACTCCCATCAGCCCCAGTTAACACGGCCAATAGCCAGTGATGATGGGAGTTGTAGTCCAAAAATATCTGGAGGAGCACAGGGTTCTGGTCTCTGCCTTAGGGCTCCACCCTCCTAAAAGAACATATCTCAGAATACAGTCTTAAGGGACAACGCATTAACGCTACAAAGATAGGAGCCATTTAAATTAGATTCATCAGCTCACAGCTCCACGTACACAAAAAATGTTACATTCCTAGCCATGTACACAAAAAATGTTACATTCCTAGCCATACTGATGTCTCTAATATATATATATATATATCCCAACTAAATAATAAAGAGGGGTAACATCTGAAGCATTCTGTGACATGTAGCCACACTGTTTTTTCACATACCTCTGTCTTCGATAGTTTCTTACAAGAGGAAGGAAGAGAGATAAGAGAGTGAGTTACCATGTTGTACTTGCCATTACTCTACTCAGTGTCATAAACTAAGAACTGGATCCTAAGAACTCCCAGTGGATTTCCACATGCAGAATGGGAAAGACCCACACCCTCCTTGTCATCTCCTTGATGCCCCTGAAAAGCCACTTCAGAGAGTTGTGAAACTTTCAGGAACAGCACAGGACCTGGTGCGGGTGGCTGCATTTGCAGGGAGGGGGCAGGACCCACCTTTGTGCAGCCCTTAGGATCCAGCCCCAAAGATATAAAATAGAAAAGAAACCCTAGCAGCAATTGAGTATTTTTGTCTTTCCCAAGCAATTGGGTCATTGCTATGAAAAAGAGCATGACACTATGAAAATTGCATGCAATGAAGCATCCACATTATGTTTGACATGCATAGGCTGAGTTTAGGAAAGCCCTTTGGGAGAAAATGGCGTTTCTTTTTTCAAACCCTGCAGACCCTGGGCAATATGAACTCACACACTGATCCGGTTCACATGACACACAGTAAGACAAACCATGGCTCCCTGTGTCATGTGAACCCAAGCCAATGGCTTATTAGGCCCACAAAGATGTGGGCTTCCGGAAATGAGCTTGAAGCCATTTTGTTCCTGTTGGTATTAAAGGGTTAAGTTACACTAATCGCTCTGAACACTGAGCAGCTGAACCTAATTAAGCATCCAGGAATGTAAGACAGCCTGTATAAGTAGTCAGTTCCTTGCATGTATTCTTTCTCTTAGGAGCATTTTTTCTCTCAGTAGTGTTATCTCTTAGTTTTGGTTGCTGTGTGTAGGAGTGATGCCTCAAGTTTGTGCACTGAGGCACAGTTTTGTTTAAGTTTTACTTGGCCAGAGATGAAGGATGTCTGCCTTATCTCCAGGCTACGTTTTTCCTAAATAAAGCCTTTTGAGTTTGCAACCTGCTCCAGAGTTCCTGCATTTACAACTCTTGCTGACTCACCTTACTCTTTGCCGCTGTGCTAAAAAGCTCTGCTGAAAGGGAAGATTTAAGTCCGGAAGCGCGACTGGACCGGTAACTTTGTTTACTTAAACACAAGCTAATTAAAGCTTATGGACAGTTCCTCCCCAGTCGTTAGCTGAGCAAAGCCACAATTTGACTCATGCCGTCCAAACTCAGGCTCGTGGCGAAACTCTTTCCTCACTAACCATGAGGTTTCTTGCACAAACCAGATCTATTTTCATTCTCTCCTCATTCAAGGAAGGAGAGCGCAATCTCCTCTGGCACCTTTCAAGAGCTGCCTAACTTCATAAGCAGAGTTTGGATCACTTAACTGACTGTTAAGAAGAACCCTGCTAGCTGAGACCAAAAATGCACAATCTCAGGCTTGGACATCACAGGAAGTCAAACCCCTTTCAAGCTTCTGGGGTTGTTTCCCCTCCTCATGCCAGGGTAGGAACATTGGGGGGGAGGATTGAACAGAGCGCACAAAGCATGTGGCTTATTCCCCAAATCTTGGGAGCCTAGCGACCCTGACTTATCAACATGTGTAAATGTGGCCTTTACTTAGCATCAGCGTATGAGTTCAATAGATTTTTATCTTTCCCCTCAGGGCCGGCCCTAAGGCAAGGTTGGGTGGCGCAATGCGCCAGGGCGCCGGGTCGCCGGGCTGCGCCCTCCCGACAGCCCAGCCGCCCTCCCGCTCGTCCTGCTCCTTGCCTCCCTCCCTCCCACCGCGGGTTCGAGTCCCGGCCTCAGCCTGGCGGGTCGGGTTGGGGGCATGAGGAGGACAAGAGGCCGGGTGCTGCACGGCACCGCCTCCCCCCCCCAGCAGAGCCCTCCGCCCAGGAGGCGGCGGCGCCGGAGCCCCGGAGGAAAACCAGGCAGCCCAGCCCACCCTCAGCGCCCGGCCCGCCCATGCCATGTCCCTCCTCTGTGTTTGCGGTGAGTTGGGAGGGGGGCGGCAGAGGAACCTTTGCGCCACGGCGCTCAATGTGGTTAAGACAGGCCTGTTTCCTCTCATACATTTCGTTTAGACAGACATGCTGAAACACAGGTGTGCAGTAAATAATTAAAGATAGAATATGAGAAAGTTATACTAAAGAATTAGTAAGCCAGGCTGTTTCCAGTAAATAATATAATTCTTATGGCAAGTTTGACTTAAAGAGTACATCAGCTTTGCTGGCTGGGTCTCTGGATGTCACTGGACTACAATTCCCATAATCCCCAGGCAGGATGGCTAGACTTGCTTTACTCAAAGGCTGTCCTACAGTCTTATGCAGCCTTCAGTCCGCAGATGTTGGACAACAAGTCTTCTTAGTACAGTAAGCCTAGAAAGGCAACTATTTGCAGAGAGGAGAACTGGAAGCAGTTCTGATTAGGGAAACTTCTGATATTCTCTTTCGCCTAAATCATTTGATAATTCACACTGCCAATTCATCCTTTTACTTTATCAAATCATAATAAAGTACAGAAAATCATATGAAATAAAAAATATTACCTTTATTAATATAAGATATATATATAAATTACTTACTTGTAACCCCATGCAGTTATGCCCATAATCAGAGCCAACACTAAAATTGTACCAGCAATAGCACCTATAATAATATTTGTGCTAGTGACACCTAGATTAAAAAAAAGAAGGAAACAAGAATCTGAATGTACCTCATTTTGAGGCGAAGGGACACATACATAAAACTACAAAACTTCGATTTTCCTAATACAGTTACGGTACTCAGCTAAGTCATACTTGGGAGTAGAGCTATTAAAATCAATAGACATGCCAATTAATATTTAAATGGGTTTATTCAGAGTATGATGTATTTGGAGACAGCCCTAAATCCAGATTGCCTGGTTCATTTTTAGATGTGTAAAACTCTGGGATAAGGAGACCTATAGCAGCAAATAATAAAGCAGGATTCAAGACAACGGGGGCCAACTTAGGATGTGTTTTTTTGTTTTTTAGTAAATAGCAGCTGAGTGTATGCATGTCACAATCTGGATCTGAACCCTGGCAAGAATGGATTCAGCTTTTTGCCCCTGCCAGATCGCCTTGGGGCTGCACTCTCATTGAAGGAGCAGACGCTTCATCTGGATCCAACACTGCCAATGGAAGAACAGGCGTCCTCAGTGGCTTGGAGTACCTTTTACCAGAAGACAACTATGGCCGTTCCTGGATCAAGATAACTTAACCACAGTTGCCCATGCATTGGTAATCTCAAGGCTGGATTACTGTAATGCTCTCCATGAGAGGTTGCACCTGAGGTTTGTCTGGAGGCTGAAAAATGTGGTGGTCAGGCTGCTTGTGGAGGCAAGTGCCACTAGCATATAACACCTTGTCTGTGGGATCTGCAGTGACTGCCAATCTTCTACCAGACCAAGTTCAAGGTCTTGGTACTTCTTGACCATATAAAACTATGGACCTGCCATATACCAAGTCAGACGATGGGTCAATCTAGTTCAATATTGTCTGCAGTGCCTGGAAGTGGCTATTAATGGTTTCATAGTGCAGTTCCTCCACACACTTCCCAATCTAGAGGTGCCTTGGACTCAATGTGGAGCTATTGAGTTATGGTCCTTTTTTACAAAGCATGACTTCTAAGACAACCGAGTCTTGTGGCAGGTAGCTGTATCTGATAAACTGGAGTCTGGCCTGTGAAAGTTGGTGCAACGGTCCCTATTATCAGTCTTTACATTGACAAAAGACTCTACTGCTGTGATGGCATGCTAAGTGAAAAATCAATGCACATGCTTTGAAGTCTGACCCCCAAGTAGCCTGCAATCGTTTCATTAAATTGTAAAACACGCAACTTACCTGGGTTGGGCATATATTCGTCATTTCTTGGTTTCATGGCGGGTTTGGCACAGTCCGCACCAGTCCACAACCCTTCACAGATACACTGTATTTCATTACTGCACACCTACAAAGAATGCAATCCAACATTTAGAAAGCAGTCCTCAAATGTGAATTTGTCATTCGAATATAAATAAAGGAGATTGCTTCCCTGCTTTTCTACCACTAGGCTACAAAATGAGGCAGATGATTAATTCGAGTGCTTTAAAGTATACCCAAATTAAAACTGGACGATTTATTATTCTTATTCTTATTTGTATGCCACCCTATACCCATAGGTCCCAGGTTGGCTCACATGTATTTCCTTTCAGCCTTTTGGAAAGGCACAGAGAGAGCCCCTGCCAGCCAGCCAATATGTAAGGAATTAATGTGCATTCACTCCCCCAAGGCACTGCAAAACCTACTCCATGCCCTGAACAGATGGTGCCTTCTGTACTTCCTGGACAGGAGCTGAAGTTAAAAGATTCCGCAGAAAGGCATCTGTGCTCCCAACATATCCTTCCCTGGCCACAGGGTGTCCCATCTTCTACATAGCCAAGGTCTGCATCTTCCTCTAGCTTGACATGACCCCCGCTGCAAAAGGACACAGAAAGCCTTTGTTAAGTTAGATCCACCAAACTAAAATCCCTTTTAACAAAACTGCTATCAACACACAGAACACTAAGTAACGTTTCTTAATCCTTTTTTCATGGCTAAAAAAAAGCTGGTGTTTTCTCACAGTGGGGCATGCAAAACTTCAAAAAAAGTATCTGACCAGTGCTTAAGCAACCTGGAATTTATGCGACGTTATTTGAAATTTACAAGTGCAACTGCTCTGCACACACATAGCGATGGACGTGTACTGTTACCTCCGATCACAGAGCGAGGTGCATGACAATAACACAGTTTCATGTGCTTGAACTGGGTCCTCCCTGTTTAGGATTTGAGAAATTACCTGCAAACAAAGGACTTGTCCAAAGTTTGAAGAGAAGTCGATGTGATTTCGCCATCGAGTTCCCCAAGTCTTGGGGTGATAGAAACAATATTAGAGCACAGGAGATAGCCACAAAGAACATCCCTGGAAGGAAAGATTAAACAAGGCATTCATTGCTGATGTTGCTGCTGCTGCTGCTTAGAGTAAGAAAAGAAGAAAAAGCTGCCCAAGAGAAATAGGTGATGTTTACTGAACATAAACAATAGAACATAGAAAACTGTCTTATGCTGAGTCAGACCACTGGTCCATTTAGCTCAGCATTCTTTGCACCAGGGTTTCCCAAACTTGGGTCTTCAGCTCTCATGATCCCTAGCTAGCAGGACCACTGATCAGGGATGATGGGAACTGTAGTCTAAAACACCTGGAGACCCAAGTTTGGGAAACCCTGGTCTACAGCAACAGTCTCCAACCTTTATAGGTCCCCTTGAACCCAAACATGTACCTGGGGACCAACAGTAGTTCAGGCACTGGTGACTTCATGATTGTATTACTGCAATGCAATCTTTGCAATTAAATCTAAAAATATATTATTATTATTATTAATATTGATGACAATGACGATGTTAGATCTGGTTATCTGCAAAGGAACATATGTCGCTTATAATGCCTGAGAACCACTGGCCTAAAACACGAACAAAATCAAGGTGCTATCTCAAAAGAATAGTGTTAACTTACTCATTCTTGCACTGTGTCCAAGTATCTTTGTCTCTGCCACAGTTGCCTTTCTCAGTTCCTTCTATATTCAACCTCTCGTAGCAATAGTTATCAGCGACCGTCACATCTTAAGAACAAGGAAAAAAATAACAGAAACTAATTTCCTTCAATCATGACGCACAAGTTTGTTTTAAAAGGTAAGAAGAAGAAGAGTTTGGATTTGATATCCTGCTTTATCACTACCCGAAGGAGTCTCTAAGCGGAGATGCGAACCCAGTTCCCCAGATTACTAGTCTACCGCTCTTAACCACTACACCACACTGGTAAGCACGTCTAAATATGGGAAGGTTTTGGCTTGATTGAGATCACAATTTATATGCTCTCAACTATTTTTATTATATAAGCACTGAAGGTTCTCAGCTGAAGCATCCTTGAAATGAAGTGACTGGGGTGGGAGGAAATTGACAGGAAACTAGAATTTGCAAAGGTGTCGTACAATTGATAAAGCACTTTGCCTTCAAAATAGTAGACATCTGTGGTTATGAAGTAGCAGAAATATCTGCTGCTGGAAACTGTAGCAGCTTCAAGTGGAATACTGCCTATTCTCTAACAACCAGACAAAATCTAGAGTGGTTTAAAAATCAACCCATCTTCCCGAACAACTCCGAGACCTGCAGCTCTGTGAGGGCAATAGTGGCCTTCTAACAACTCTCAGCAACCCCTAACAAACTAGAGTTCCCAGCATTCCTTGGAGGAAAGCATGACTGCATCACAGTGCTCTAAAAGGATAGTGCAGATGTGGCCCTAATGTTGAATCAGAATCTATTCTTCTGTAACTTAAGTCCATTAGATATAGTGCTGTTCTCTGGAGCAGCAAATAGCAAGTCTTTGCCTTCTTCTGTGTGACATTCCTGATGCCAAGCAAGTGGGTTTTCAGAGGGATACCACTAATAATAATAATAATTGGAAGCTTAAAAGAGCTTACTCACTTTCTCCCCAGATATATTTACACTGCCTGTCTCTTGTTTTACATCGTCCTCCAAAACAAAGGCCCTGAAGAGAAACCAAGAAAAGGACACATGCTCTATCTTCATTTGAAATATTTTCCCAAAACCTATTGCTTAGCTTGTTTCTATGTTACTGAGGGGTAAAGGTTATAAAACAGTAAAAAAAAACACCATAGGTGCCAATGGGACATACTGCCAGGTAAGTGTGCTTAGCAGCCTTAATATGCAACTCCATTTTAATATGCAATTTCAATTTCAAATGTTTGCCAGATCTAAAGAAAAAGGTCTTACTATTAAAAAACCTATCCCCCCCCTCACCTAACCAACTGACGTGCAAATTACTGTTATGTATTAGAAGTACAGTGGTACCTCGACTTACGAAGGCGATCCATTCTGCAGCGCTCTTTGTAAGTCGAAACCTTCGGATGTTGAAGTGTCCATTTTGTGCATGCGCAGAACGCACGCACGGCGAAAATACTTCCGGGTTAGCGGACTTCGTAAGTCGAAACCTTCGGAAGTCGAGGCATTCGTAAGTCAAGGTACCACTGTATTAACGTTACATTACTATTGTCTATCTGCCCCTAAAGTGATATGCAAGAAACAAAGTGAACAAGAAACTGAACCTATAATATACACTATGCACATACTGTATATTTAAAAGGAAGGGGTGGGGAAGAGACACGATTCTGGCACAAGATTCTGCAGCACATGTTTAGAACCACAGAGTCCATCGTCCCAAATGATTACTTTAATAGACGTCTGTGAACAGACTAGCTTTTATCTGCTGAAGCCTATCTTACACAAGTTATCAAATGAAACACTGTACGTACCTCTTCGTTATCACATGAATACCCATCCATTTTGTGCAGATTTGGAGAGCACTAAAGAAAAAGCAGAAGGGACCATATGATAAGCTAGGCAGTTTTTAAAGCTGTACTGCAGTGTCTAAAATTAATGCAAATGCAGCTTTTAAAACTTTCCTTCGATTGGACATTGCCTCCTGTCTCCCAAAATTGTTTTGTTCAAGTGGGTATTAACTGAATGTCCATATTTTGTAACCCCCCCCTCTCTTTGAATATAAGAAGCTGCCTTATACAGAGTCAGACCGAAGGTCCCTCTAGCTCCATATTGCCTACACTAGCTGGCAGCAGCTCTCCAGGGCTTCAGGCAGGAGCCTCTCCTAATGCTAACCTGGAGGTGCCAGGGATTAAACCAGGGACCTTTTACATGTCATGTTGCTATACTGAGCTACAGCTTTCCAGTCACTCACTTTGAAACTTTACCTGATTAGAGTCTCCTGTGCAACTCTCTGCAATATCGCAATCATTCACAGCTTCTCTGCATACAACTCCTTTGGCTTCAAACTGAAAAAGAGACATTAAATATCTGAGCAGATCTATAATCTTTTGACAGTTCAAGTCAAAATACCACACACACACAAATATTTTCTTCTGTTATTGGCATCCGGTTTAATTGGGGGTTCTCATATGCTAAATTCAAATGTCCAGGTCCAATAATGAAGGTTACATGCCACAAACCTAGACAGCATTGGCATCCGGTTTAATTGGGGGTTCTCATATGCTAAATTCAAATGTCCAGGTCCAATAATGAAGGTTACATGCCACAAACCTAGACAGCATCTTAAAAAGCAGAGACACCACCTTGCCTACAAAGGTCCGTATAGTTAAAGCTATGGTTTTCCCAGTAGTGATGTATGGAAGTGAGAGCTGGACCATAAAGAAGGCTGATCGCCGAAGAATTGATGCTTTTGAATTATGGTGCTGGAGGAGACTCTTGAGAGTCCCATGGACTGCAAGATCAAACCTATCCATTCTTAAGGAAATCAGCCCTGAGTGCTCCCTGGAAGGACAGATCGTGAAGCTGAGGCTCCAATACTTTGGCCACCTCATGAGAAGAGAAGAATCCTTGGAAAAGACCCTGATGTTGGGAAAGATTGAGGGCACTAGGAGAAGGGGACGTCAGAGGACAAGATGGTTGGACAGTGTTCTCGAAGCTACGAACATGAGTTTGACCAAACTGCGGGAGGCAGTGCAAGACAGGAGTGCCTGGCGTGCTATGGTCCATGGGGTCACGAAGAGTCGGACACGACTAAACGACTAAACAACAACAACATGCCACTATATTTATAAACGGCACAACCCCTGTGATCAGTGGCCCATATAAAGGAGGGAAGCAGTTTAAAGAAGCATATTCCAGCTAAACTTAGGAGAAACAGACTGAAGCAGCCTGCCTCAGGAGGTGGTGAGCTCTGCTTTGCCGGAGGTACTTAAGCAAAGGATGGCTGTCTATCTGTCTTGGATAACTGTAGCTGCATCCTCCGTTACAGATCCTACAGCAAGAACTGGGTTTGGCTGCGTGACCTCCAAGGCTCCTTCCAGCTATAGCATCATTTCATCTTGTGCTACTGTTTCTCTTTTAATGTCTTCTCAACTGGCAGACAAGAGTTTGAAAATTGCTCTACGTCCTGCAGATGAAACTGACTGCGAAGGAAACATTGGGATACCACGTTGCAGGATTCCCTCCCCTTACCTGGCCAATCCACTGGCAATGCCTCCCCAGGCGGGATTGGGCGATTGGCTGAGGTAGGTGGAGACTTCCATATATCCAGCCTGGGGAGGATGAAGCCAGCCCAAACTACCAGGAGCCACACTGGGATCTGGGGGGCTGCCTGCGACTATGCAAAAGGTGCCCCCCATTTGATGTGGGGAGCGATCATTGAGATACTTTTTGCTAAGCTTTCAGAAAATGAGTCGATTCTGCTGGTAATCAAAAGTAGGCATAATTACATAGCAGCAGGCTTTTAAACAGTCTCTTTTAAAAACAAACAAACAAATAAATAAAAATCCTTCACTTAAATACTCACCTGACATTTTTTACAGCAAAGTCCATTACTGCATTCAGAGTTAGCCGTTAGACTACAGGAATTACAGCAATCACCACCTTCAGCACGACATTCCTGAGGAGTGGAAGCAACTGTAAAACAGCAGTTTGACGAGCACATTTCTTCAGAACTACCTGCACCTTCACCTGACACTCTATGGTGCGCAGAATGCAAACTTCAGATTTTTTAAAAAAATAAATCAATAATTTGATGGCCTTGGGAGAAGCCTACCCTCTGGCATCTACTAACTGAGAAACATGCTCTGAGCATGACGAGCATTGGAAACATCCCCAAGTCTTCTTTTCTTCTTTTCACACTTGCTTGGTGCATTGCAAGCAGACACAAAGTACCTCCACCAGCACCACTGTGCATGCATAAATGCACGGTTAATCTGCAGCTTTGCTTGCTTCACCAAGTGGCTGGCGAGGAAGACAATGCAAAGAGTAAGCCTGCCCCCTTAAGGCAGTTTCTCTTCTTCTTTTTTAATGAGTTGTCTAATTTGGAAAGGGTGGGCTCTTCCCTCACAGGGGCAAACTATTCATTGCAATGACTTACGGTCGCAGTACCACAGTCACATTCTTCTCCAGCTTCAACAAAGCCATTGCCACATTCTGGAGGATCGAGAAGCTGCGATGAAAAATAAATAAGGAAGACAGGGTAAGAATGGCAAGTGTGGAGTTGCATTATTTGGCCCCCAATAAAACAGCCCACAGTCGTATTCATATGTTTAGGTGGAGGAGATCTCAAGAATATGCAAGCTAGCTATAACCCCTGGAGTCAAGAGGTGTGAAACATTTTTCAGCCCAGGGACCACGTTCCCTTCTGGGCAAGCTTCCAAAGGCCAGGTTCCAGTGGTGGGGAGTGCCAAAGGCTGAGGCAACCAATGTAAATTTTACGTTTGTACAGTAGGATGCCTGCTATACACATTCACACACTTCTCTGTCCTCCGTCCAGACAAGCAAGGGTTCAAGGGTTGTTCAAATACACTCAGAGTTGGAAATGGGGGCTGTGGAAAGTTCAGGGGGGGCAGCTAGGGCTGCATTTGGCTCCTGGATGTGAGGTTTTGCACCCCTGCCATAGGTAACTAGTTCTCCTGTCTAATATGTCTGTGCACATGGAGCATGGCACCACTCATGCATCAGCCAGGGGTGACGTTTGTGCATGCATTGTCACCCAAGGGCTGTGACTACCACTTGTTTTCAATAGCCCCTTCACATATTTATTACTCAATGCCTAAAAAGGCTTGTATGTCACATCTACAGTGACATACAGAAAAGAAAATGAAGAAAACTTCTTTCCAATGTTACGCACTAAATTATCCCACTGTATACAAAGAGAGTCGTTTGTGGTTGCATCTTTGCAATGCTTTTTCGTTTTTAAACAAGCATTTTATTCTGGCTGTTGCTCTTTGTGGCAGCTTAGCGTTTTGGGGTTTAACTGCTGGTCCAGTCTCCTTGGCTGATTTGGTTTCTGTTGTTTTATAGTCGGCACAGAATTTCCGTTCTCATCCTGGGGCAAAGTTCTCAACTCGAAGTAACTCTTCCAGGTTAGCGGAGTTTGTAACCTGAAGCGTTTGTAGCCTGAGGCGTTTGTAACTTGAGGTACCACTGTACTGCATATGCAGATTATTATTCACTAGTGTCATTCAGCCCGTTTAATAAACGGGCGCTAGAGCATTCAGCCTTTGGCGGCAGCGGCGGCGCATGGAGGGGCCGATTGGCTGCCGCTTTGTCGGGGCGCTCCGCTGAGCCCAGCTGGTCGGCGGGCACCCAGGAGAAGGCCGCGATTTGGCCTTTTTTGGCGGCGGCAGCGCGTGGAGGGGCCGGTTGGCCCCTCCCATGGCCGCCGCTTTGTCGGGGCGCTCCGCTGAGCCCAGCAGGGCAGTGGGCGCCCAGGAGAAGGCCGCGATTTGGCCTCTTTCTGCGGTGGTGGCAAAGGAAGCAGCGGTTGGCAGAGGGGTGGGGGGTGGGGAGAGCATGCGCACGAGCGAGTGTGCGTTCCAAGTCTCTGTGTCCAGTCCCTGTGTCCATGGGGCACATGCACAGTAGCGCAAACCCAGGGACACAGGGAATACTGGACGCAGAGACACTTGCACTTTATTATATAGGATTACAGTTTTTAAAATATTTTTATCCTGCCTTTCACTTAAAAAGAAACCCAAGGAAACTATCAACAAACTTTTAAACAAATCCATAAAACACCACATTAAAAAGTACTACTATAGAGGCAGGGGGAGGCAGCAGATTAAATTTCAGAAGATGAAAAACCAGGGAGTTCTGAATCCCAATGCTGTGATGAAAAGCAAAGCCAAAATTAAATATATGCAGATTTACTTAAAAATAAGACTGCTGTAGAGAGAGGAATCACCGAATGAAGGGGGATTGGTCACCCCCATCTGTCACAGGGTATTCTAAGAGTCCTCGCCCCCTACATATGCTCTGTGTCCAGTTAAGCGGAGCACTAAACAAAGCAAACAACCTCTACTATAGAAAGAGATCCTTACGCCCAATGTGTTGTAGAAACAAGTCAATGCACAGTTTTGTTTTTAAAATGCTCCAAAACAAAAACGACACTTAAAGCCTCTCATCCAGTCCAGCAATGTTTTGGAAGGTCACAGATTGCCCACAGCCAATTTTGAAAGAATAAGGTAATATATAATAACAAGTGCTACACAGGTGAGTTTGCCAAGAAGCATTTCAATACAAGTGGTTGGGAGGACACTGAGCTGAGCATCTGAGCAGAAAGAATAATAAAACGTTACTTTCCTCTAGTGTCAAACCACTATTACCTTGGAAGGCTTGTTGTAAAGGCAGGCTCCACCTCCATTATTTAAAAATTCGTGGTACTCCTCAACGTCGCATTTGGAGAACTTGGTTGGAAGGTAATAGCTGCATCAAAGAGGGAAGCAGGTTATTTCATGACCCACCACTGGATTCATAAAAGTTCTGGAAGGACTTCTATTGGACTGAAAGTGCTTCCACTGGAAGGAATATTTTTGCCAGTTATTTCCTTAAGCTATTTTATCGCTAATTAAAGATTTGTCATCGAAATGACTCTTGTGCTTTCTCCAGCGATGCCCTAGATAATCTCATTAGCTTTTGCCTTTCCCCAGCTTCTGCTATTCGTATTTGCAAATTATCTGGAGCACCAAGAAATACAAAATAATGATAAGGAATAGAGCTGAGAAACTTCACATGGATGTACAGTACTCACTTAGTAAACTGGTAGTGCCTATTTCCCTACACATTTCATGTTTAAAAGTCATGGAGAACAACAGCTATAGTAACCTATGAGAAAATTGTGGTTTATTAGGTGGGCCTAAAACATAATTTTAGCTTAGCTTCCATCATGAATGCGCTTAGGGGAAATGAGTAGCCTAGAGGAGAGTTGTGTGTTCAATATGAAGCATGTCACTGATGTTTTTGTTTTCACTTCTTCAAATTCAGTGGAAAAACAGGCCAAGAATTCAGCTACACTGTCTATCCTTATTTTTATGACATGGTTGCTAGCCAGTAGGAGCTGAACTAGTTCAGATTTTGATATGTTGGGCAGGCAATGGTTTGTATCCAAATTAGCACGAAGTTAAAGTCACTTGTTCTGCTGGTAAAAAGTTTGGCGCCACCAGAATACTGTTGCACAAGAGAATGCACAAGCAGGTTGCAAGTAATTTTGTGTAAGAGGCTGTGTAATCTGTTGTACAACCGGTTTCCACCAGTGCAGCTGATGCACTAGTGGATTCCTCTGCTGTGCAACATTAGAACTCACAGTAAGACGTGACATGGCAGAAGTCTATGGAAATATGGAGGGCACAGGAGAAAGCGGATAGAGAACTTTTTTTCACTCTCCCTGTCATAGCATTTGAACTCATGGACATCCAAAAAAGCTGAAATATTCATGGCAGACAAAAGGAAGTACTTCTTTATACAGCACATAGTCACAATGTGGAATTTGCTCTCACAAGGTGCCATGATGGCCACCGACTTGCATGGCTCTAAAGGAAGATTAGACAAATGGAGGATGAGGCTACTAGTCGCAACTAGACACAATGGCTATGTTCTACGTCTGCTGTTGGAGGTAGTTTGCTTCTGAATACCAGTTGCTTCCCACATGCATCTGGCTGGCCACTGTGAGAACAAGATGCTGTACAATATGGGACATTGGCCTGATCCAGCAGGCAGGCTGTTATCTTCCTAATGAGACACACAGACTTAGTGGGTGGCAGTCAACGCTAGCCCTACTCAGAATAGACCCACTGAAGTTAATGGAGATGATTAACTTATGTTTATTAATTTTAATAAGTCTACGCTGAGTAGGACTTAGCTGAACGCAACCCGTTGTCAATTTGACGATGTGCATCAATTTGCTGTCAGCCAATTCAGGGGCACAGCTCCATTTAATGCTATTTATTTCGTACAGCTTCCTCCGACCGTCCCCACCTCCTAATCCAGATTTTTGCTGCGCTGAAGTTTCTCAGAAGAAATACCTTACCCAGTATCTCCCATTATGCAGCCAGACCATGTGTCCTCACACTTACACTCACCTAAAATAAAAATGAATAAATTACACACTATTGTTTTTCCCCCTTTGGAAATAATCTAAATATAGAAGAAAAAATGTATTAGGAGAAACAAATAAGAAGTAAGGAAGAATACACAATACTTATAAATAATGCCTACGAAAAGGAGTTCTATAATACCAAAGTAAGCCATGAGAAGGGCATTTCTCATCTTTAAATGTATCATTCCAGAAATCCATGAAAAAAGATCGCTGCAAAACAAACCTTCATGGATTTGGGTCTCACAAGCATGTATGGAGTAAATAAGTTTTAAAGCCATGTCCCGTATCTGATAGGAGAGGAAAAATACTTCCCCACCAACAGCCAACAGGATACTACCAAGTTTTTTGTGGCTGTTGATAGATTGGCAATAATTTTGGCATCCATCTTATCTACGCAAACCTCTAAATTGGTAAGAGTTCTAAAAGGACCCTTTAGGATTTTGCAGCCCGCAATTTGTTCAATGATGAAGAAAACCAAGTGCCAATCATTTTTCACCCTTTGGCTGTATCCTCACCATAAATATTAAAGGGTATGACTTCCCCTCCTTCCGGTTTGTTAAATTGCTGAGGGTTGTTAACAGACCCTATTCCCCTCACACGGTTGCAATTCCCAGATTTCCCTGTGAAGAGGAACTAGTTGTTAAACCACTCTGAACATTGCAGCTCTGTGAGAGGAATTGGGGTCTCCTAACAAATCTTGGCACCCTGAAATGGCAAAGCTAACTGAAAGATTAAGAGATAAAGACAATAGAGACTTTTTAAAAGAATGGGAACCATTTATGATGTATTTTCAGAAACAATGCAAAGAAATGGACTCACTAGTAGGTTTTGAGTAAACACTTACAATGGACAAATTAAATATAGAAAACACCAATCAATGTCCGAATGATAAGAGGATGGCAACATTTAAGTTAAAGAATATAATATTAAGATTTAATCAAACAAGCAGGAGAAGTTTATAAGTTAAGAAACCAGAAGAGGAAGTTGAGGGAAGTCATTACAGTGGACACTTGGGTTGTGAACGTGATCCGTGCGGGAGGCACGTTCGCAACCCGCAGCGTTCGTAACCCACGCCTGCGCATCTGCGCACGCACGGGTCGCGATTCAGCACTTCTGTGCATGCGCAAAGTGTTATTTAGTGTTTCGGCACGCACGCCGAAACCTGGAAACAGTACTTCTGGGTTCGGCGCGGAGCGCAACCCGAAAATATGCAACCTGAAGCGGCTGTAACCCGCGGTATGACTGTATTTGATGTTATTATGACAAAAATGTAGAACTTAATAAAAATTATTTACAAAAAACAAACAAGCTACAGTTTCTGGGATTCTTTAACTGTTAATGTGGTATAATAATGCTTTAAATGAGGTGCAGATGTGGCCAATTCCAAAACATCTGCATTTAAATTGCATACAATTACCACAGGATAATCGCCACAGTGGCAACCATGATTGTGAGTCAGACCATAGATTAAAATTTAACTTATAAGTAGTTAAATGCCACTGACCCAAAATACTTAAAACATTTCCTTTAAGGTTCACTGCAATTAGTGTTCCACCAGCATTCTCCCTCAGCCAATGCCATACTGTGTTTGATTTTTAAGCTTTAAATTATTTTCCATATGCATTTGAACTTTCCACGTTTAGGTCTGTTCTCTAAAACTGCTCACGCTGAACTCCAGCTGGGCCAAAACTGTATCCCTGATTCGTTATTTAACAAACAATGCAATTCCAGAGAGTTCAGTTGCATTCTTATGAACATCTTTCAAAATTTCCTTTTCCTTCTGCAAAATAATATATAATTACAATGACCGAGAAAGAGAAAAGGAGAGACTGTGCCAAAGGTAGGGAGCATGAGAATACATTTCCCTCCGGGTGTGTGTGTGTGCGTGTGTGTGTGTGTGTAAATAAATAAGCATTTTTTAAAAGGAAACCATCAACCAAAATTCCTTACCACTCTGCAATTTTCTTTTGTCTGAGAAAATGCCAAGATTGTGAGCTAAGGACTGTGCCAATGTTACTGACATTAAATCCGGCTTCCCAAACTGAAAGACAAAACAAGAGAAGCGATGGCTTGGAGAGGGGGGGGAAGAAAATCAATTTACAAGTGTTTTACAAATTTTAAAAGAATTGTCCTGAAGCGAAAGATGAGATTGCAAAGGCTTGTTCCATTTACTTCCCGTGAACCGTAGGGGAATAGCAAGCTGGCTGAAAGTTGAGGCCTAATAACAGGTGAAAACATTGGCCCTTAAATGAATAGAGGAGACATCAAATACAAAACGAGTTCATCTATAACATTAAGCTTTATTATAGGGTATTAATAATAAAAATCCAGTGTGGGGTTGGGGAAGTGTAACTAGACTGAGACTGTAGCGTAGAGTGTGGGGAGGGCGGAGGGGAGAAGGGTTTCAATCTTTTCCCACTTCCATGTTCTGACTGGTACCAAGGGGAGCTTTCTTCCCATTGTGACAGGGGAGAGTGGGCCACACAGCATGGTGCCATGAGAGCTGGACCAGACGTGGGTTTTCACAAGAACATTTCTGCATAGCCCTTTTGTGTTTCTACATGCATTCGGACCTACCTCATTTACGCCACCACCTTTCAGAAGCGAACAAATCCCACCAATGTAGGCTGCCCCACTGCGACTGCTCTGAAACTGACTCCCCCTTTAAGAAAAACAACAGAAACGATAGTGAGAAAAGCACAAAGTGGCGATTTAGAAACCAGAGCATTTTCAAACAACAAGCATTAGCTTAGGATTCAGCAGAAAGAAACACATGTGCTTGTTTGTGAAGTTCCCACTTCTGATTCAGCACAGTGATTTGGAGGCAGCGGGGAGAAGGAAAGAGAGCAGGAAGCCTTAAAAAGGAAGCTACCATGAATTTGAAACAACACAGAAACGATTTGGAAAGAGATGATCTGCACAGATCAGGCTCCTTCAGTCTTGCCCCCCCCCCATGTTTTGGACTATAAATCTCATGCTGTCTAGGGCTAATGGGAGTTTAGCACTCAAAAACACTTGGCATCAGGGGAGGCTAACACAGATCCAGTAGAAATTGGGTGCTTTCAAACGAGGCGCCCAAATCCTGGCACAACTGCCTTGGGGACAGCATTAGAGAGATCCTACCTTAAAGTGCAAGTCAACTAAGACAGACAAGAGGAGCTTGTTTTATGCCTTGTTTATTTACGAAAATAAGGCACAAGGATACTAGAGGGGTGCAAACATAAATTCAGATCTAAATATTTGTGGGGAGAAATCAGTGGGGTTGGCTGGGATAAGCCCTCCTTGACTTTCCTGGTTTCACTTCTGCAGTACGCAGTGAAGATGGCATTGAGAGAAGGCTGTGGTAATATTTAAAAATGGAAGTGACCATTTTAGGTGTGTCCGATATAGGCATGCCCGCACACACGAGCATTGCACCAAACCTAGAAGTGACCAGAAAACATCACAAAAATGGGTGGAACGGGGGGGGGGGCAGAACGGGCCCCACCGATGCACGCGAGGGTCCCTGTGCAGATCGAATAACACATTCACCACCTTAAAAGCAAAATTCCTCAGACTACAGCGAATGTGTGCTCAAATCACTTCTACCACACTTAAAATCCCATCTCTGTTTTAATATTTATGAAAATAGATGGCGTCCAGGGTCAAACAAGTTGGTTTAAACATGGGTCTGCCCTAATAATGTGCAAAGTGTGTATTACAGTACACAGTGCATTTGGACATCATGTACATACAATGTTTGGCTGTATTCAGATGAAACACAAGGCATTACATGAACAAAGCCTCAAACTCCTTTTTTACTTTCGTTTTCAACTAGCCACAGTTACCATACTCAATCAGACAAACTGTGGTTAGCCTTAACTGTGGTTTAGGGAAAACAAGTTAATCTTGGTTTACAATGCTGGTTTGCTTCCCAAAATCATTTTTTAAGATTAAACAAAGCTCGAGGTTCGGACATAACAATAAACCACTGAATTAAAAATGGAAACGATAGCTTCTGATCACCTCAAGGCCATGTCTGAGGAGAAGGCGAAAGTGGAGCATGCCCATACCCGAGGCTCATGCACGCAATCATAAACTGTGGTCTAGAATTATGCCCAGACCAAATTAATGTAGTCAGCACTAACAATCCAGATTACACTACCCCAAGTGGTAACAAAACAATATGAAATTACGTACGAAAAAAGGTGAACTGCATCACTTTTCTCTTTGATAAAATCCCTCCTATATTTCATAAACTCACGCAGGGTCACCAGTGGGTTTTCAGATATGGTGAACTTGTTATCAGTACCCCAGGTTTCCATGGCAACCAAGACTATCCTGGTGTTGAGTTGTTCTTTGTAAATCTATCATATTAACAAAATGAACGATCATCAAGCGACAGTATAAATTTTGCCTCTTTTTCCTCCCTTTAAAACAGCCCCTTTGCCCCCAAGTAGTTAAGGAAATGTTGAGCATAAAGAACAGTACTTTAATGAAGGGTCAGTGCCCTCTCCTTTCTAACAGATTAAAGCACAATGTGATCAAGGGCTAAATATCTGGATATATTTTAAAGGCCATTCCCCCGCCCCAAAGCTCGTGAAAGCTTTGATTCAGAAACACACAGGAATGGTCCTAATGAGATAGCTGAGACTTCTGTGGTTCAGTCATCCAATGGCAAAACAGACACCGATGAAAAAAATGCACTGCAGCTATCGCTCCCTGACCCAAAACTACCATCCCCGTGATAAAGCTGACAAATCTATCTTGCACTAGCAGCTTGTGAATTATACTTACTAAATCTGCCATGTTCACTACTGATTTTGCAAAGCTGTTCGTGTGGCCAACCGATAATCGGTGCTTTTTCAGCTGAAGGACAAAAGACAGACAAATCCTAATCAGATTTCTAAAGCACAATTTCTATTCAGAACTGACTTTCATCAAAGGCCCATGAAAAATGGATTACTGGCAATCTATTTAAACACTAGTATTGTTATCTTAAACTCCCTATGGTACCATGAAGGTCAAAGTACCAATTGATGGAAAGGGCATTCCGCAAAGCTGATAGGCAAGAAGACAGAGTACAGGCCTCATTTGTAGCGAGATTAGCATCCCTCAACCTACAGGTATATCTTACTGGGCCAGCTTGTATGTGCTTAGGACAGGAAAAAATAGCAACTGTTATGCTTCCTCAATGTCTCAAAATATGGTATTACCAGTGATCTATGATCAGAAGATTCCAATTCTCACATGGTTGCCAGAAAGCCCATACCCTATAGTCCTATTCATGCTACTCACATTCAGGGCACTTACACTGTGAAGCGGGAGCAGGGTTAAACTGCTGGTCCTGCCCCCGGGCTACCCTACCCCTGCTCATGTGCATGAGTTCCAGGCAATTAGAACACCAGTGCAACCAGGTGTCCCGATTGCACTGAGCTGTTGCACAGAAACAGCTGTTCACACACAGGGGTTCCTCAGCAGGTGCCAGGTGCTCACATCATGCACCCTTAGGGTAGGACTAGCCCAGGGATGTGGTTATAAGGAGTGGGGGCAGCAGACCAATCCCACTCTGCCATCACCAAGACAATGCCCTACATACAAATAACATACGAGCAGATCTTATTTGTTTCTATGAACTGGAGACATGGTGTATGCCTGGGAGATCTGGTGAAAAAGAATTTAGGGAAATAAATTGTGGAAGTATTTATGGGGGAAAGAGTGGGGAAATTATGGACATTAATGCACTGGGCTTTTATGAATATTTCACAGTGTTGCTTTTATAGTATTGTATTTTATTACTGATAGTAGTAATGTTTACGTTTCGTATGAGCTGTTTTGGGCTGCAATTACCTTGGAGGTAACCCTCACTGAGCTCGATGTGACTTACTTCTGAGCAGACATGTATACTATTGTACTGTTTATGTTGTGCTACCCTGGCTACCCTGCCTGTTAGTAGAAAGCGATTATGGAAATACACTCTTGCGGTCCTGAAAGTTTTCCAGTTACACAGTTTGTCCTTTTTGATACACACACACACACACTCACACACATTAGTTTCTTTGTTACAACAGAGTTCTGCCGCTTCCTTATTCTGGCAGCTTTCCAAGGATTCGGATTTTGAGATCTGCCTTTGCTCTTGGCTGCAGAACTCAAGTTTGCAATCATTATGAAGAAAAGAAAGAACGGAAGAAAGAAATCTCCTTGGCAACTCTCAGTTCGAATAGTTCCACGACTGCAAGGAGAGCAAATTGCTTCAAAGTGCCTCCAATAAAATATGACTACCTTCTTTCCTGTTTCTTACAGAGGCGAAGAAAGCGATCAATAATCTCTTATTCCATGGAGAGACATCTTATGTAATAATTTGGATGAAGTTGGTGTGTGTGTGTGTGTGTGTGTGTGTGTGTGTGTGTGTGTAAGTGCCTAAATGGAACACACACTTCAATCCACTCCTTTCGAAACCTCACGGGGGGCGGGGGGAGCAGAGTTGCACCTGAATAATCAGTGGGGCTTGTGTGTGAGAAGGTCCCTGAAGGATTATGGATTGCAAGTGACAATACCCTTTTTTTTAATGAGTGAAACTCAATGATTTAAAGAAAAAGAATCACCAATGAGGAAGAGTGTAGAGGATTGTGGCTTACCCTAAAATCTTCTATACTAATTTGGATCGATCCTTTTTTTGGAGTGGCTCTGCCCCACATATTCTGTGTATCTTTTGAATTAACATGGAGGATTTCTATAATTAATTTCATAAGTAGGACAGGACCACTTCTTTTGTGTTATTTCACTCTTACCCCAAATTTTGTTAAACCGGGTTCATGAACAGCTATACTCATTAAAATGCATCTAGCCTAGGATCAGATTACCAGCAGGTGCCTCTGGTAACTTCCCAAGCAGATCATGAAGGTTTACCAGCCATCCCTGGTGATGATGGTTATTTGTTAACATCTTCTACTCAGAGGTCTGCAATAGCTAAGGAGCCAAAGTAGATGTGACCTAAAAGGCACCTTTGCATTTGAGGCACATATTTTTAAAAGTGCAAGTAGAAGCCAAGGCTGTAGTGGTGTGATAATTATCAGGATCACAGCAGGAAGGGAGGGGGTTAACCTTTTCCTGCCACCTCCTGCTGTTAATGTGAGGCAAATCACTGTGAATCTGATGCAAATCTCCTACATGTATGTCTGCAGACATACAAAGAGCAGCTCCTTTTTACTATTTTTAAAGAAATCTTCATGTTAAAGGCAAAGAAAAACTCAATATCACATTTATTTTAGTCCACATTTAGAAACGGATTAAAATTACGTAGATGCCACTATGAAGGAATATTACATTCATGGCTGCTTTCAAACTTTGTGGATAATTCCTCTTAACTAAATATATACCATTCAGCTAATACTGTAACTCAGAAGAAATGTTAGGCATAATGTTCTGTATGCAACCGAAGACTTCTGTGGCTGCAATCCTATCAGGGATTAAATCCACTGAACTCAATGGGGCTTTGTTCTGAGAAGTTTTATATATAGGATTACATTGTACACTTACTGACCTTTCCTATGTTATCAGAAGTTCTATGGAGCTGCTCAAGGCATAACTTCAAACAAGCTCAGACTTCACTCTGAAGACATATATCTGCATAGCTTAGAATCATTTTGCTATAGGTATTTTATTGTTAATCTACTGCAGGCACAATGCTACATGTGAATTATTGATTACTCCAAAAAGGCCCAGAATGCAAACCTCACCATTAGATGGTCATTTACGATCATTAGCTCAACATATTTAGTTTCCTCTTCAACTTTATATGGGCTCTGATGAACCTGCGGGAAGAGTGAGAAACTGTAAATGTGTAAAATGGCAATGTATCTGATTGTAATAAAACTCATCGTGTTGGAATGAATTTATTTCCTTCGTTCTGGCCTCATTACAAAAGCACTTACAAGTAGTTCCATGTACCAAATTAGCAACAGAATATATGCCATGCCTCTCAGCATCAGCAATCTAATTCTGATGCAACTCTGGAAGAAACATAATGGGCAAATTTTGCATTAAGGTATTGATTGTGACCTACCTCCCATCAAAATGTGGCCTTTCTATGGGAATGCCACAAATCTATTCCAGAGTAGTGTGCGCACCAATAAGCTCAACAATTTATAAACTAAACAAACAACTGGCTTATTTAGAGAATTCTGTAATTAAGAGGGTTTTGAGAAGCTGAACCTTTTTTTCTACTTTGTCAGATACAAAGCACAGCACGCCTATGTGCTGGGTCTCCCTGCAGGTTCTCCAGAAAAATTGTGCCATGCAATTGTTGACATCAGAAAGCTCAGCCCCAGATGGAGAGCATGTTTGTTCTAGAGAACGTCCTGGGAGATCACCTTGATACAGGTCTTGCACGTTTCCTAACGGCACACACTTGACATGAGACTGTAAGTGTATGCGTGTAGCATGAAATCTAAGACATGCTGCTACCTTTGAAGGATCACACATACACTCACTTTCCCTTACACTCAATAGTAGCAAGTGTGGTGCAGCGGAGAGATTTCTATGTCATTTCTGCTTGTCCTATATGCAAAAAGGGATGCTCAGCATTCCTCTATCCCATGGGCACCATAGTCAACAGTTGGCCAAGGAAAAGCAGAAGTAACCAAAACCGAAGTAGTCAAGTATTTGCTCGCTAAGTGCAAGGACATAACTATGAAGTAAACAAGATTATTGCACAGGCGTAAGAAAAGCCTAGAGATCAGGATTTGTTCTTATAAGAGGAGTTTCCATATAGTAATAGATATGCAATGGAATTCCACGATTGGCTGTGTTAAGTAGAACATCCTCCCAATAGAAATGTATAACAGTTCTTGCCTACGTGTTTTTGGTGTGTGGCCTGCACTACTCTGCACTCTCACCTGAGTACATCCTCTACAAAGTGTCCTCTTCTCTGAGACCCCAGCCACAAAAGGGAAGTTTCTCCTACAGCAGCTGCCCTCCTGTCCCTGGCCTTGCTGCCACTGACCTAGATGTGGGTGAGTCACAATAGGGCCACAAAGGTGAACTGGTGGGACTGCTGGGTTGGCCACCAGCAGCCCTGTAGCCCTGACCTCTGTCCAAGCCCTGTCCAGGTAAGTGGGAATGATGTCAGTGTCAAGAAGGCACATTCACCCTTCCACACACAGGAAGGGAATTAATCTCTACATCACCAAGACTCAAGTACTCCTGGTGGAACTGAGCAGAAGGAACCTCTTCTGCCAGTGTAGTGGGCAAACCTGGAGTAGGAGGCAAGGGAGAATCATGCTTCCTGCCCAAAGCAAAGCAGCAGTTTCCTTTTGGGACTGGATTTCTGACAGAGCAGATGACATAGGACTTCCACAGCAATGCTGTCTATGGCAGAGTTCTACACTGAGTCACCAGGTGATGCTGGACATGGGATGTTACTTGCATGTCCAAACCGCACTATTATTAGGTAGCTCTTTGCAGAAAGCACTGAAGTCCATAGAGTTCTGAAAGCCCATGCGTCCTTCCGAAAAGAATCCCATATCCACCAAAATATATGCTTGAATGCACATTCTTTAAAGGGGAAAGTCAATAGGCACAGGCACATACCTGCCTTTTTCTTCTTTTGTGTCTCGGTTTCACAACGAACTTCTGTGACGTGGTGTTCATGTGCCAGAATTCTGAATGGAATACACACATTCAAGTCAGAACAACACAGGTCGATAAAAGACAGGCATTTTCAACAGCAGGACAAAGAAAGCAATTGCATTGAGCAAGGCTGAACAACAGCAGCGAAATATTGCAAGCATTTCATGCGTGGCTCAGTGTTCAAAGTGGAGGTTTACATTTCTGCACCCTTCAAAATGCTTTCCTGCAAATAAATGGTGGCCTTGGACACCGCCGTGTGGAAATGTGGACTTATAGACTTAAATAACAACACAGATAAGAAAGGTAGTCTCCAAAAAAATACCCACTTTCCATTTCTCCATGGCTGCATACCTGCTTCTCTAATGGCTACTTACATAGCCACAGCATGCAGCAGCTTTATATACAGACAAAGAACCAACATGAGCAGAATATTACTGCACCTCTACCACAGGAGTGGGGAACTGATGGACCTCCTGATATTGTTGAACTCTGTCTCCTGTGAGCCCCATCTAGGACGGCCAATATTAAGGGACAATAAGAGATAGGTTCCAACAACGTCTGAAGGGCCACAGGTCCCTCATCCTGCTAGCAGTTATTTTGTCATTATGAGCAGTATGTTACTGTTACCTTTGATGCATAGTCAGCGGCCAAAGACAACCCGCTCTTCACATCCATTTTCCCACACCAAAGCATTTTGAGTGCAGGAAATTTGCACTGTTAAGTGGAGCCCTTACTCCCACTGACGTCAACAGCACTAATTTTTAGGCAAGTCTGTGGAGGATGGCAGCCTGGGCCAGTGATGATCAAAGCCCAATTATATCAGCATTTTAATTAGGCGAGATAAGAGTTGATTTTTTTTTAAAAAAAAGTATTAATGGCATGAAGAGAAGTCAGAACCAAAAACAGTATAAAAAGCCAATGTAACAAACATCTCAGCATTTCACCAAAAGGCAGTTTCCTTATCTGAACGATCATATAAATGGATTTTGCTACGAAAAACCAGAAGCGTATCATCACCCACCTACTTCTGAAACTGCCCCCAGGAGGGATATATGAATAACTGAAAACTGATTTTTGCTGTCTCTACAAAACTGAGAGTGAAAAAAAAATCGACAGTTTTTATGCAACCGAGTGTAGCTTTCATACACAAACATATTTCTTCATCATCCATCCCATGCAACAGCAGTTTTATTATGTTTTGACCTTTCTAAAAAAAATAACAATGGGAAAAGGGACCAGTCTTCTTTCTGAACTATTTTAGATGATTTAAAAGAGGGCTGGGCAACCAGCAGTCTCAGGGCCACATACAGCCCTCGGCATAACTACATGTAGCTCTCAGTATTTTAATATAGCAATTTGATGTGGTTTGGCAGGAGGGAGAAAAGGGAGAGGCAGGAAAAGAAATAGAAGAGAGTTGGTCCCACCCCTTTTGACTTTGAATCTGCCCATCACGGGCTCCAGAACCGGCCACTGCTGGGATGTGGCCCCTGCCAGATTACCTCCAAGGAAATGTGGCCCTCAACATAGAAAAAGGCTCCCCAACCAACCCCAAACACTTCAGAATGTTTTCATAGGCACTGAAATATTTCCAGATTCCCCTAATAGGTTTACCCATCAGCTTAAATGTACTAAAATATTAATTACTCACCGTTTCAAGAATAGTACAATGGCAGAAATATGTTTTAAATATTATTATTTTCATAATTAAAATCAAACTAAATGCTTTTGAAAAGTATTGTATAATTAGATGTATTTATAGTTTATATAAACTGTATCATTTGAAAAAAATAGCATTATTTGAAATCTATTCATATTCATAGAACTTCTATCGAGAGGAGAGCCAGGGAGAGATGTTGTTCTGTTTCCATCACAAACCATGCCCAGAATAAATCCATGAACACTTGCACAGCCATAACCCACACTCCAGTTACGAAAGCTAAGCATGTATTATCTGGGAGATGGTGACTTAGCTGCTGAGAAAATGCTATCTCTCTGCAACAAAAGTGGTACTTGGGCAAATAAGGGGTGGGGGGAACACATACTGACTTCTCAAAATAAGCAGTTTAGTGTAACGGTGAAGACGAGGACAAGAGAGACCCAAGTTCAAGGTGCTACTCATCCATGAAACCCACTAGGCATCCTTGAACCACTCCAGCCTACCTCACAGGGTTGCTGTGAGGATTAAGGGTGGAAAAACTACATGCTGCATTTTTAGTTCCTTACAGGAAGTGCAAAATAAAAATGTAATAAGCAACTAAATAAGGCAAGGAAGAAGAAAGGGTGCGGAACCGATTTTTGTGTTTATAATCACCCCTTAGTTTCATGGTAAGCTTTGACTGCAGCAACCACGGGTACGGGTTTTATTATTTTGTCTCCCAAGTATATTTTCACACAACATGCATGCAAACAATACCACAATACTACTTCAGCGTGGCATGTGCTCTATTATTTTCAAAGAATGATACTGAACAGAACAAACTGATCATGGGAAAATCCTACCAATTCGTAAAAGGAACCACCAGACAGAGCTGAAGACATAAGAACAGACCTGCTGGATCAGGCCAGTGGTCCATCTGTTTGAGCATCCTCTTCTCCCAGTGGCCAACCAAATGCAATTGGGAAGCATGCAAGCATTTGCCTTTACAAAGGACAACACTATCAATGGCTGCCAGCCACGATGGCTATATTCTACCTCCACTGTCAAGGCATTGTGCTTCTGAATACCAGTAAGCAGAGTAACGTTGTGCTCATGTCCGACTTGCAGGCTTCCCACAGACATCTGACTGGCCACTGTGAGAACAAGATGCTGGACTAGCTGAGTCACGGACAAGATCCAGCAAGCTTGTCTTATGTGCTTTTGTTCTTACGCCTTGAAAACACCCTCTTCAGATCTTCAGCATCGCCCATCAGATGTCAAGGAAATAAACAACTATCCGACTTTTAGAAGACATCTGAAGGCAGCCGTGTTTAGGGACATTTTTAATGTTTGAAGTTTTATTCTGTTTTTAATGTTCTGTTGAAAGCCGCCTAGAGTGGCTGGGGAAACTCAGCCAGATGGGCGGGATAGAATAATTTAATAATTTATTATTATTATTATTATTATTATGATATATTATTATTCTAAAGAGACATAAGCAGTAATGTATTTACAGAAGCGCATCAGTTATAATCTGCCTGTGTTTTTTTTATTTGTGGAGACTCCTAAAACCAGTCATTAAGAAACTATCATAATATCAAAAAGCTAAAAATATTTTTGGAGGGAGGGAGGGGGTTTTAGAGAACAGACTTAATATTAGAAGAGGAGTTAGATTTTTTTCTGTTTCCCAATCAGGCTGGCAGATTATTTTCTTCAGCCTCTAGTTTAAAAATAACAAAACCAAACCCTACAAGTGATTAACTATGAAGTAAGTGCATCAATGAAGGATGAGCTAAGAGTACGTTTGTTGTGTTAAAAAAAACAAGATTAAAAAAAAAACACATACCAGATGGAAGATCATCCAAAGGAAATTCAAATAATCTGGATTTGTAAACAGAGTGTAAATGGAATTCCTCCTGAAATAAGAAACATCTAAATTTAGTAAAGTAATACAAAATAAACTTTCTTGGGACTTTACTCTAGCACCAAAGGGCTGTTATGCCATCTGTTATGAAGTTGAGAAGCATATTTTTCTGATGCAACCTCCTGACAGTTCAGAAACTCAGCTAGAACCTACATAAGAATTCCTAAATTGTTTGCTAAAGAAGGAAAGAGCAACTTTGCGAAATATGCTTCCTGTAGATAATATCTGCATTCCGCTTACAAAACACTTATCTACTTACTTGCAAAGTGTAGTTTTCTTCCGGCTCAATAAGATACGTGTGATTTCCATCATAGAACATGCCGCTGTTAAGAATTAGGGAAATATCAGACTCGCAAAATAAAAAATACAACTATGTATATATATATATATATATAATGATATACTGTGAACTTAATAGCTGGCGTTTTAAAGACAATAAAGTAAAACATCAGGAAACACACTACACTCTAAAACACTCTTGACAATTTCTGTCTGCCTCGCAGGAATTACTACCCAAATCACCTTGAGTTTCAGTTCATTAAACGCATCAATGTGCAGTGCCTCCTGCGTGCCACCAACAGGCAGCACGGCAACCCAGGGAGAACACCCTGCTTACCTGAACAGCTGCAGGTACTGGCATCTTACAGGCACTATATCATTTACTAACTAGAGAGATGCTCTAAGATGGCCTTTCCTTTCTAAGCGTCTGCAATCCTCTATTCTGCAACAATGTACTTGTGTCTTCTGTGAGCTGATGGAATTAGGGATTTCACTACGGGGTTCCCGAATTCTGCCGTAATCAATGGCCCCAAAACTGACATTTAGCTGTGGCTGCAAGAGAGGCACACCCCACAAAAGTCACAGCTAAAGTCTCTAGTGTTATGTATCTGATAAATTCTGTCCTACACTGTCAGAGGTTCTTGCGACTACTCTAGAGTAACGACGCTCCGCATGCTTGTCTTTAAACAGTTTTTATTAGTGTGGTCTATTTGCAGTGAGCTGGGTATGTAAAACATGTCTGCTCAGTCCGATGCAGAATCCGGCACTGAACCACCCCTTGACTTCCTCCGACATAAGAGTCTTGGGACAGCAAACCTCCTCCCCCTCCTTCTCCTGCGTAATTCCGTAACCGGAGGAAAGGGTCTACGCTCCATGTTTTCCTTCTCCCCCCTTTCCCCCCTCTCTCTTCCTCCCTCCTGTGTAGCAGGGGCTCTCCCATGCTGCCAGAGCCCTGGCCCTCTCTCTCCCCTTCCTGACTGGTCTCCTCAGCGTCCTCGCTGCCATCGCTGCTTGGGGAGGAGCTGCTTCTGATGAGAGGGGGAGGTTCTCTACACTCTCTTCCCCTTACATACACCTTTGCATTTTAAAAATCTAAAGCTGGTATGGTGCATCAAATTAAAACACTCTGCTGGGATAGCTCAGTGCAACTCCTTAATCTCAGCGTTGTGGGTTCGAGCCTCACACTGCATTGCAGGGGTTTGGACTAGATGATCCATGGGGTCCCTTGCAACTCTACGATACTATGATTCTATTCCCCCCCCCCCAAGCATGACATGGACAATATGGCTCAAACCCCACATACACCTGCATATGTGGTAATGGTGGAGACTTGTCGGATATTCTCACAAAGCTGGGATCATGCTCGGCCTGGCACAGCCCGAGAAAAAAAGAGGAGTTTGGCTGACAGCTAGTACCCTAGTACCTTAATATACTGAGGGGGGACTGAGGAGGGTGCTCAGGAGCCCACAAGATAAAATCAGCAAAGGGCCACCCTATCTGATGGGGTCTAACTCTTTCTGCGAGTGGCCTGAAGGAGGCAGTCACAATACACTCAGGAAGGCCACCAACACATACAAGTCTTCCATCCTGGCTTCCTTCTGTTTTTAGGATGGATATGATATATTATTAACATTCAGCAGCTGAAAGAAAGAGATAATTAAAGAGAGCTGGACAAGTATACTGTGGATTTATCTCTTCTTCACAAATCATCAGGTCTGGAAAGTTTGACCAAAAGATGAATGGAAAGTGTCACTGTAAGTCACAAGCCAACAAGATGAAATCAAGCAGTTCCACTTTGACGCGGCCTGCCATCGTCTGGTAGGCAAAGCAAGCATTATGGATAATGGTCTAAGAGCCGATATATGTCTGGGAAATAGGCACGTTCGCTGTTCTGGACAGGTCCGCACTTCTTCTGAAGGAGCATGTGTGTAGCTTGGGCATCCTCCTGGATACACACCTCTGTCACCAGAGCCCCAAGTGTCCTCTGTGGCTAGGAGTGCCTTTTGCTAGCTCTGTCTAGTTTGCCAGCTATGGCCATCCCTGGAAAGGGATACCCTGACCACTGTAGTTCCTGTGTTAGTAACCTCAAGGCGATCTGTTTGGAGCTGCCCTCGGACTTGGTTTACAAGCTCTGGCTTATGCAGAATGTTGCAGCTGGACTGCTGGTGGGGGCAAAACATGTGAGACCATTGTTAAAGTATCTGCGTACTCCACCCATCTACTCCTGAGGCAGGATCAGGATTCTTGTATTAATTCGCAAAGCCCTGAACAATTTAGACCCAGGATACCTTGGGGACTGCCTGAACCCTTATATTTTGGTTTGATCATCTGCAGGAACATCAGTGCTGGGATAGTGAGGTTCATTTACCATCACAGTGAAACCCAGCCTTTATTGGCCCATTCCTAAGGAATGCAAGAGAGATTCACCAGGTGCCTTCTGTAGTAACCTTCAAACGTTTGCTGAAAACTTTTCTTTGCTGCCAGGCAAACGCAGACAATTACGAAGCAAACGTTTTCCCGTAATAGTTAGCTGGTGATCCATTTGAATTTCCACGTGTTATGATTGTTGGTTTCTTTTAAATGAAACTGCTGTATGCATTTTATATATATATATATAAATAAAGAATACATCTTACTATTGAAGGAAGTCATGCAGCCAAGCCCTGCAGACTGCATTAAAAAGATACTATTTTTAGGCTAATGTTCAGCATGTAACCTGAGCTCGGCACGTAATGTGGCCCACTCTCAAGTCCTGATTATTGCAAAAGAAGAAGCCACATATTTTTATTACTCAGGGGTGGGGGAGGGTTGACAAACTAAAAAAAAAAGTCAGCCTTGCAAATACACACATATTTTTTTAAATTTATTTTGAAAAGTGATACCAAAAGTACTGAGCAATAAATCAATGAAGATCCCATAAGGTAAGTGCAGGCTTTTCAGGGAAGTTGGATGATGACAAAGAATCGTGAGGTAAGAGCTTTCTATTTATAGCCTCATCATGACCTTAGAAGCAATCTCTTACCACAGGATGATCCCTCAGGCCTGATGTTGTATCATATGTAGATCAAATATAGAGAAGCAGACCAATAAGGACACTACGTTTAGAACGTTTCGAATGTGTTACATACACTATCTCAGTAATCTCCACAGGTAACCTGTGAGGGAGGCCAGTACTCCCCACTCCCACAATACTGAAGAGGGATGGTGGTTGGAGGGGGTGAAGGCTTTGAGGTACTGGCTTGCCTAAGCCCAGTTCGTGAGTTCATGCAAGTTCTGAACAGGTTCAAAATGCAGTCTCTGAGCCACTACAAGATAAGATAAGATATCTTTATTGTCATTGTCCCCTTGCGGGAACAACGAAATTACTCGAAATTACACCAGGGGTAATCGATGTGGTGGCCTTCAGCTGTTTCGCGACTCTGAAGACTTGCTGTTCTAGCTGGGGCTGATAAAGCTGTGGCTCCGTCTAGCCTTCCTGTCTAGTATTTTATATCTTTTATTTATTTCATTAATACACACACACACACACACACACACACACACACACACACAGCACTTGACTACAGCAGAAACCCTCAAAGCGGTTTTTAGTAGCCACTAGTTGGGTTTCTCCACCCTATATTTGTCTAATCCTCTTTAAGACACCTACTTGGCGGTAGGTATCTACCGTATTTACTCCAGTCCAATGCGCCATCGAATCTAATGCGCACCTCAATTTTCAGAACCTTGAAACAAAACGGAAAAAAGGTAACTGCTGGTGAATGCAAATGCGCCATCGGATCTAATGCGCACCTTAATTTTCGTAACACCATTCAGCCAGAAAGAGTGTGCCAATGTTAGATTTGACTAAACACGGTATTTATCACAAGCTGGTTGTTGAGCTGGTATCTAACACAGCTAATGCAGCATGGACTGAGCGCAAAACGGTTCATTCAGCAATCAAGGTAAATGTGAGTTGTTTCCAAAACTACAAGTATTTCCAATTTGGCCCATTTAAAACAACAACAACAAACAAGTGGTAGGATGAATAGAATTATGGACATGTTTGCATCAGAATCTGTCTTATACTGAGTTATATAATTGGTCTATTTAGCTCAGTATTGCTTACCCTGGGGTAGTGAAGTCCTTTTTGGCCCAAGAGCTGCAATTCACTGTTTGGACAAGCCTTCAAGGGTCACAAGCCAGTGGTGAGTGTGATCCTCTTTTTGTGCCTGTGCTACATGCTACCTGCCACCTGTCTCTCTCTCTCACACCCACCCACACCCACACCCACCTCTCTCTCTCTCTGTCTCTCTCTCTCTCTCTCTCTCTCTCACACACACACACACACAGGCACACACACACAGGCACACAGGCACACATACATGCACATAATTGCAGAGAAAACATACAGAGAGCAACCCCCACCGATCAGCAGAAGGTGGATTTTCCTTCCTGTTGAAATCCAACAATGGAGAAAGAAGTCATTCTCTCCTATCTTCTAATTCTTTTCTGAAAAGTGGAGAGAGGCATTTCTCTACCATTGCAGCACTGGTCTGGGCAGGAGGACCTCTTCACTCAGCCAAGCACTATGAACTGCAGAAAAACACCCTCCAACTCTCTCTCTCTGGTCCTCTCCTCCCTCTGGCACACCACCATCAGCACCAATAGTAGGTTGGAGCTCTCCAGAAGCTGGAAGGAGTGCTCCAGTTTGCTCCAATGTTTGCCAGGGCAGCTCAGCAAGCACTGAAGACGCCTGACACTCTTGGAGCCCTCTGACCTACAACCAATGGCAATGTGGAAGAGGAGAAAGAAGCATTTTCTTCAACACCCTTGTCACTGCTGTAGATGGTGCTGCCACCGATGGTTAGGTCTGGGGCTGCCAGGCCATGGTAAAGCACGTGCTCTACAGAGCCTGTGCTAGAAAGTTCACCCCCCCTCCCCTTTTTGTTTCAAGTTAGCTATTTGTATACGTCTTAGACAAACTTACTGAAGTCCATGGCAGGTTGACAGGGCAACAAATGATTCTGAATTTCCTCGGATGTGACCTTGGTAATAACAGTGCTCTCCACCCTGTAATTAGAAACAGAGACTTTTGAGTTCACAATACACATACACAGCAGTGTTTCTCAAATCAACACAGGTCAATCAGGTTGAAGTAAATGAGAGCAGGGTAGCCATACCTAGTCCTACCTTTGCTAATACAGTAGGTGAACTAGGTTTCATTACAATTGCTGATGCAAGGGGTGAACCTTCCTGCTGCGTAAATAACCGAAGAGCTTTGAACACCAACATTCTCTTGTGATTCTCTCTGACTTTACATGTATTACAATCAGAGCAAATGTACAAGGTTGGCTGAATGTGGATCTCGGATTGTCTACATCCACCAAAATGTGGACATTCAGCCTGTGATATATATACACAAGCATATTACTCTATGAAGAACACTGGTAGAATATAACCAGAACAGCTGGCCCATGTTGGAACCAGTAGTACAAGACAAAAATCGCTTATTACTTATCAGCAATAAATGTAACTAACAGGAGACATGGAAAAGTAATATAGGCATAAACTCACACACCAACTTACGCACATAACCATGTTTATGCAGGTTACCGATAAATAGATTGGCCTTCCCTCGCTCGGTGCTGCTGCCCATTTCCTCTTGCCAGTCCTTTATTCCTCAACTGCCTTCTAGAAGCTCCCCTTTTCCAGGAAGCCTTTGGACCATCCCTCTAATATTTTCTTATATGCACAATTGTAATTAACTCAAAGCATGTGTGATCGAAGTTGTGTTCATTTCTCCCCATGAAACAGTCTCAAGTCCAGCTGGGGGTGGGTGGGTGTTGTTGTAGTGCGGCACATCCCATTTTAAAACTCATCTGCAGTAAACTAATTTCAATCTGCTATAAACATTGGTATATATGATCAATCCACTGTTTGCAACAGTGGGTGAAGGAATGTAGCAAAAAAAATTAATAAAATGCATTTTATACTATAAAATATCAGACTAAGGCGCTACTGGAAGGAATTTTTTATTTTGTTTTGACTAGGGTAGTGTATGCATTACCAGCTTAAAACACAGCTTGGTGGTTCTTTTTCCTGTTTGAATTGAAACTGGTTGGAGAGGGAAATGCATCAAAACAGAGCACTTCATGAGAAAGGACAGGACAGGTACAGAACAGACATGGATTGTGGTCAATGTCATGTAGCGGGAGTGCGCTGGTGCAGGGTAAGCAGGAGTGTGTATACAGCCTAACTCAGAGTAAACCCATTAAAATCGAAGAACAAGTTAGTCAATAATAACTTAATCACATTTGTTTCGATGGGTCAACTATGAATATGACTCAAGTCTGATATAATCTTGGCTGCGAGTCCTGGAAGACCTGCTCCCTGCCTTGCAGGCCTTTTTCCACCTGGCCTGGGAGGATGGAGCCCTGACTGACTCCAGCTAGAAAAGCTGTAGAGACTCTTGGGTTGGTAAATTGTTTAAGGGGCGTTGTTCTTATTGAGATTGTTATTCTTTGTATCTTTATTTTTAGAACTTATTGTGATTTAGCGTGGATTTGGTTGCGTAGCCTTCAATGTGTTTTATTGTTGGCTGTATTTGTTATATTTGTAATTACGTGGGGGTTTTTTCCCCATGTTGGTAAGCTTCCTTGAGCATGGTTTTAACTATGGAAAGACAGCTTACAAATAAAATGATGTATGTCTGAAATCACTTCCTGCCTCTTCTGCGTATCTCAAATTCCAGCAAACAAGTAACTTGGAGAAGCTGGCTCCTAGCCACTGAACTAAACACAGCACTCCCAAGTAGCAATAAAATGTCACTCTGCTCAGTTCCCATTTAGATATCCTTCAACCACTTGCTAGCCTGAGGGGAGAGGAGACAAAATCAGTGACATTATTTGCTAGTCACAGTATTGCCTTTCCTTGGTCAAGCTAATGAGTTCTGAATTATTTGCAAAATGCCAACTGATGAGTAACCTTTTCTTCAGCAGGCAGCCATTCCAAGGTCACTGGGTTTAAAAAATCACTACCCTCAGCATGTAGCTAAATCTAATTACCAATTACTGAAGCGTCCACAAGATTAAGTCAGTAGCAAGATAGTGCATTGCTCCCAAGTTTTAGATATGTTCTTTGCTGAGCCAGTGGTTGTTGGTGGGTGATGTATGGCGTGTGAGGAAGAGGAAGCAAACACAAAATGGTGCTTGGCCACGAACACAACTATGGCACTTGAGAAAAAAACAGTCGTTAAGTATGGTATGAAATCAAAATCAAATAAGTGTTGGAAATGTAAAGAGAAAGAAGGTTCTTTTTAGCATATGTGGTGGTCTTGTAGCTTACTGGGAAATGATATATAATATGATATATATATATGTTTAAAATAACATTTGTAAAGAAAACCAGAAGCTTTCCTTTTGGGAATTATAGGGACAGAGCTACTCAAACTGTATAGAAAGTTATTCATATATGCGACTACAGCAGCAAGAATGTTACTTGCCCAAAAATGGAAAGAAGAAGAAGTCCCAGCGAAAGAAGAATGGATACAAAAACTTATGGAATAGGCCAGTGGTTCCCAACAGGTGGTCCGGGGACCCCCAGGGGTCCGCGAGCTATGCCAGAGGGGTCCGCAAGATGCTATTAGAATAAAAAACATATTAAATATATTTCGTATGATAACAGATTTTTTGTTTTGGCCGCTTCCTGCATGAGCAGAGTCTAGCGCAAAACTAGAATTAGATAGAGGTAGTAGTTCTGCTGTATGCCGTTAGGTGGCGCTTTACAAACACTACTGTTTTGCAAAGAGGCAGCGCGCGCATTCTACTAACGCTCACCTCCCCAAGATGCTTTGCGCGCGTCGGCTTCATTTGTGCGCTACTGCGCAGGTACCCTGTCTTCTCCATTCCCCTCCCTCCTCCCTGGCGCGTGCTGCCTCTTTGCAAAACAGTAGTGTTTGTAAACAAAGCGTTGTTTTTCGCGGAAGCTACAGTTCGCGTAGTTAAAAATGGACCGTTGGTTAAAAAGTGGTTCGTTAAAACGACAAAGGCCTACAGATGAAGAGGAAGAACTGTAAAAAACGTATAAATATAAAATATAAAAAGACTCTTAATTTGGCTCTCACTTTTTAATTTTAGGATTAGGAATTAATGGGGGTCCTTGTCACAATAGCGGCTCGATGAGGGGTCCTCAAGAAAATTTTGTTGGGAACCCCTGGAATAGGCAGAAATGGCAAATTTTACCGGAGAAATAAGAAATCAAGATAACAAACTTTTTATAAAAGAATGGAAATGGTTTCTTGAATATTTACAAATAAGCTGTAAACAGATAAGAACAATGGATTATAAGAGTATCTATTTAAAGTAGATGACTAAATGAGTAAATTTAAGTTAATTTGGAATATGCAGAAAATATATAAAATAAATTTAAGGAACCGCAGAAAGAGGAGGAAGGAAGTCGAGTTTTGAAATATTGAAATGATTGTAAAATAATTGAAATGTATAAAATTGAAAATCATAAGAAAGAAAGAAAGAAAGAAAGAAAGAAAGAAAGAAAGAAAGAAAGAAAGAAAACACAACCCACCAGCAAAATGCTGGTATAAAAAGAAGCTTCGGCACTGAGATACATTAGGGCAGGGGTGGGGAAGATGGTGCCCTCCAGACTCCAATTCCCATCAGCCCCACCCAATGGTCAAGGATGATGGGAGACATAGTCCAACATTGTCAGGAAGGCCACTGGTGTCCCTTCCCCAACTTGGGAGTAGACAATATTGGGATGGACCAATGGTCTGACTCTATCTGAGGCAGTAGAGTCTTTTTCTTTGCATGTGTGCAAGCAAACTGCCCACAACCTTTCTTTTACAACTCCCTGCCCAATGCATTTCCTTCTACAGTGTTCTTAAACAGTGAAAGACCTATGCCAAGGTTTTCTTCTTTTGTAGAAGAAACTCCCCGGGTTTTCATACATGCAATTGATCACGTAGTTCTGCCCTTTTTGGCCTGTCTCCTAGGCATGTGCCTTATGCCACTGTGGGAGCAAAAGCATGAATCTGACTCTGGGCAACTGAGATGATCAAGGATATGGAAACTTATGAGGAACAGTTGAAGGAATTAGCCAAGTTTAGCTTGGAACTGAGGAGACGGAGAGGAGATATACTAGCCATCTTCAAATATCTAAAGGGCTGTCACACGGAGGATGGACCAAGCTTGTTTTCTCCTGCTCTGGAAGGCAGGGCTCAAAATGAATGGATTCAAGTTACAAGAAAGGAGATTCCGACTAAACATCAGGAAGAACTTTATGACAATAAAAGCTGTTCGACAGTGGAATGGACTCCCTCAGGAGGTGGTGATTTCTTCATCTTCATCATCTTAATCATTGTTGTTGTTAATTTTATTACCATATTTTTCCGTGTATAAGATGCCCCCCTATTTTTGGGGACTCCAAATTAAGAAAACACCCCTCACTGCTACCCATGTATAAGATGAGCCCCAATTTTAAACCTTTTTTGTTGTTGTTAAAAAGCCTAGTCTTATACACAGAATAATATGGTATTTGTAACCCACCCATCAGACTGGGTTGCCCCAGCCATTCTGGACAGCTTCCAACATATATAAAAGCAGAGGTTGGATGGCCATCTGTCATGAATGCTTTAGTTGAGATTCCTGCATTGCAGGGGGTTGGACTAGATCAGGGGTGGCCAACTCCCAAGAGACTACGATCTACCCAGAGTTAAAAACTGGCAGTGATCTACCCCCTTTTGGGGTCAGGTCAAAGTTGTTGAGTTTTTTCAGGGAGGAGGTAAAATGTTGAGCTTTTTTTTAGGGGATCCACAGTTGTTCAGCTTCTTTAGGGGGAGCCAATGATCTACCAGTGATCTACTGCAGATATCCAGTGATCTACTGGTAGATCACGATCTACCTGTTGCAAATGCCCGGACTAGATCGTGGGTATGCAAACTAAGGCCTGGGGGACAGATCCAGCCCAATCGCCTTCTCAATCCGGCCCGCGGATGGTCCAGGAATCGGTGTGTTTTTACATGAGTAGAATGTGTCCTTTTATTTAAAATGCATCTCTGGGTTATTTGTGGGGCATAGGAATTCGTTCATTTTTTTCCCCTTCGAAATATAGTCCAGACCCCCACAAGGTCTGAGGGACAGTGGACCAGCCCCTTGCTGGAAAAGTTTGCTGACCCCTGGAATAGATGAATCTTGGCATCCCTTCCAACTCTACAACTGTATGATTCTGACTCCTAAATTCTGACTCCTAAAAGGGCACAGAAAAATGGTCCCCAGCTTCCTTCCCTTTTGGGCCTCTCTTAGGTGACATTCAAAGCCAGTTCCTTCATCTTTACAGGGAGGCAATTAAGAGGCAGCTTTTCTAGCAGATGCTGCCACATCTCCTTGGCAGTGAGCAGCAGAGCACATGTGGCATCTTTCCATGCCCTGAGGCTCAAAGTGTGAAGCAGCTTGACCTCCCTTCACCTTGTTGCCTCTTTCCCAGGGCCGAGTGTTGTGTGTAGTTTTGAGCTGTCGGTTCATTAATTTAAGGCCAATGTTTAGAACAGCGATCTTGACCTTTTTGGAAGACTTTAGAATTTTTCTAATAACACCCCCTGCCCAACCATGGGTATTGAACATGCTGTCTGGGGCTGATGGGAGTCTTAACAAGATCGGGAGGACCACATACAGTCCATCCCTGTTCTGCAAAGGCTGGCAGCCTGGGAAATGGCCAGGGTTGAAAGCCAGGATTTTCTGCATGCCCTCTGCCACCGAGCTACAGCCCTTCCCACTCTCTGAATCATTTCCTCCCAAAGAGGCCCAATTGTTTTAGGTGCTCAAATGTAATGTGAAGTTCTGACCAAGGAATTCATCTGCCACTTGCTCTGCTGAAACTTCTGGTCTCTTATCTTACAAGTAGCACTTTCAAACCGGCAACAACTACTATAATCTCTAGAGCGTGTGCACTCACTGCTTTTTTATTAATGTGTCCTCTTTGCTTGACAGCATCAATGTGCTATTTGAGAGCCAGGCTCAAGGCCTACAGCTAAACATAAGCCAAATCTGCATCTGAGATGCTGGAAAACCGTCTGCAATCGCAGCTTTTCAAGAATGTACGCCAATAACAGGAAAAAAAACTTTCTAGAGAAATGGAAAAGATGGACTAGTGTTTCAAAGAGCACAACATTCCTCGTGTGTGTGTGTGTGTGTGTGTGTGTGTGTGTGTCCGTCCCACTTAAAATGGATATTTCAGCTGCATTATAGAAATGTTTAAAAGTCACTGAGTTATGAACTGGGTCAGTGGCTCTAGAAATTAGGTGAGCAAGACAAGCTATTTTTAGTGATTGCTGTAGACCAAAGAGAATGTCCTGAATGAGTGGTATTCACTGAATGGCCTTGGGAGTAACATACGTCCTGCTGTTGTTTACAGCCTTCTACCCTTCTTGCAAGCTTCCTTTCCCTAATTTCTTATGTTGTGGTTGTGGCACAGGTTTCCTTCAGGTCTGTAATCCTGAGCTCCTGAGCTTGTGCCACATAACACTCATTCTGCACTTGCAAGAAACCAGTTCCTTAGCATGGCAGCACCAACTCTGTTGGGCAGCCGATTTTCAGAAGGACAGTCCAGAGGGCATTACGATTTACAGTGTTGAAGGCCTTAGTCAGGTCAACAAACGCCATATACAGGGGTTGGTTTTACTCTCTGCATTTTTCTTGAAGCTGTCTAGCAGTGAAAATCATGTATGCTGTCTCCCTAGAAGGTTGAAAACCATTTAGGGATTCAGGAAGGGTAGCCTCGGATATAGTTAGGAGATGGTTTGCTAAGATCCTTGCAAGAATTTTGCTGTCCACAGCTAATAAAGATAGTTTCCACAATTGTCAGGGGGTTCTTGCGACTACTCCAGAGTAACGACGCTCCCCATGCTTGTCTTTAAACAGTTTTTATTGGTGCACTCTATTTATAGTGAGACAGGTGTGTAAAACATGTCTGCTCAGTCCGATGCAGAATCCGGCACTGCCCCCCCATGTGATCTCCCCCAACATAGGAGTCTCAGGACAGTGAATCTCCTCCCCTTCTTTCTCCTGCGTGATTCCGGAACCGGAGGAAAGGGTCTACGCTCCATGCTTTCCTTTCCCCTCCTTCCCCCCCCTCTCCTCCCTCCTGTGTAGCCGGGGCTCTCCCATGCTGCCAGAGCCCTGGCCCTCTCCCTCCACTTCCTGGCTTGCCTCCTCAGAGCCCTCGCTTCCATCACTGCTTGGGGAGGAGCTACTTCTGATGCAAAGGGGAGGTTCTCTGTACTGTCTCCCCCTTACAGCAATCCATTCTGTCATCTTTTTTTGAAAAAAAAAGTTGATAATTTTGGCATCCCTAAAGTCTGCTGGGATCTCCTCTCGCTCCCAGATTTTTTCGATGAGATTGTGAAATTGTTGTGTAAATTCAATTCCGTCCACTTTGAAGACTTCGACAGATATCCCTTCAGGTCCTCTGGCTTTGTTGTTTTTCATTTGGTTAATAGCTGTACACAACTCTCCCAGATTTGGAGATGCTGCAAGCTCATCTCTAATTTGTTTTGGCAGAATTTGTGAGAGGACCTCAGCAGCTATGGGGAAGGTTGCGGTTAAGGAGATGCTGGTAATGTTCTTTCCAGAGCAGTGAAAGCTTCTTTAGCTTTTAGAAGTATGGTAGCATCTGTTGAGCGTAGGGGGCAAATGCCACGATTTATTGCCCCATAGATTGTATTTGTGGCTTTCTGTACTTACACACTTATCATCATATGTATTTGCTGATCTCTCCACATGAGCCTATGTAACTAATCAATCCAGTATGAAGACAATCATGAAAAAGCAAATCACTGTATAGCAACACTAAGTAAAAACACAGCAGGACAAAAAGCAGCCAAAACAGTGAAGACTTCTCATCTGTCAACAGAAGGACAACAGAGATGGGGCCAAGTGGGACTCCCTGGAATGGGACTTCCAAGGCTTGAAGAGGGGATAAGCAATTGATAGGCAGCGGCAAGGCAGCGGCTCCCTTTGTGAGGAGGAATGTTACAAACATGTGCACTTGGGCTTGCGGGCACAAAATCTGAAGTAATTTCCTTTCCTTAGCATTTAAAGGAATCAGAATTTAGCTTTAGCATTACGAACTGCATTTTATTAAGCCCCTCCACGAACACATCTCCTAGATTTAAAAGAGGCCCCTGGCAACTTTGTAGTGAATATCACTGACCTACATAAAGGAAGCATTTCTGCTCTTTTCTTGTTGCACAGTATCTTCTTGCAAGTATCAAGACTCTGCATGCCTCAATGGAACGTCGATGTGAAGTAGAAGGAAAATGTGCCCTTTCCCTTAAAAGGTTCTGCAGGGGCAAATATTTGATTGAAGAAAGGAACTGAGGAAAAAGGCCTTAGGGCACGAAAAATGCAAAAATGGCACGTAAACAGTGGGAGAAACGGCTAGTAATCCCAGGATTTCTTTGCACCGACCTTTGAGGACTGTGGAGAGTTGGAGTTTGAAAAAAGAGGTTTGGAGGGAGCAATTGTGGTGGAATCTGGCAGTTTTTTGGCAGAATTTGGTGGCTTTTTGGAATATTTTTTGAGGTGGCACTAAAGGCTGAGAAACCTAAGATGGCACATACTGCTGCAATGACTGCATGCTGCTTCTCCTGTTTATCCCATCTTCCTTTCCTTTGTTGCTTCCGCAATGAGAAATTTTACCTTGTAAGCTCCTCGGGGCAGGGACCTATCCCCTTGAATTCTGTAAAGCAGTATGCCTCCTGATGATGCTATTGACATGGGTGTGTGTATTAGTTTACACATACTGATTTTGATATATTAATAATCAATAATGATGATAATGGGTGGTATCCAAACAACTCATTCTGTCACTTCAAGGATTTCTGCTTGTGCAACAGAACTTTCTTCCCCTGCATACATCCTACACCCTACCAAATCTGCTCTGGAGGGTTGCAGGGAAACCCCACACAGATTTAGGGGCACATGACAGGTATGTCCATCCCATTGTGCAAGCAGGAAACCTGGCACTGATGGAACAAGTTAGATGCACACCGCCCATAATAGTTAAGCAGTAAACCTTGATGCTACTATGATTTGACAAAAGAGGAATAATGAAAACAGGGAAGCTCAATCCATTTGGGTTTCTGATCCTTTACGTCTAAACATCAATTGCAGCTCTGACACTGACAGTGCCTGCTGCTTTTTACACCCTTTTCATGAAGTAGAAATTAATAAGGCATTGTCTATAAATACACAGGGGTGGCCAACTCCCAAGAGACGGCGATCTACTCACAGAGTTAAAAACTGGCAGTGATCTACCCCCCTTTTTGGGGTTCAGGTCAAAGTTGTTGAGCTTTTTTTAGGAAGGCCCATGGGGGGGGGGGAGGTTCGGGTTAGGTTTTTTCAGGGAGTATCACGATCCTGTTGGACATGCCTATATTAGAGGACAGCTAGTTTAGTTCCTCACATCTACGGAGGAGAATGCATTTTACAACATCACCTACAGGAGCTGTTGATGTATCACAACCTATTCCTAGTCTAGGAATCTTCTCAGATTCAAGGTGACTGGGAAGCAGAACGGCAAGGGTAAAAATTATGTAAGCAGCTAAGAATGTGTTGCAAGAACAAGCCAAGGAGTTCTCAGCAAACCATCTTCTACCATATTGCATCCATCTAGGCTTTAGGGAAAAGGAACAGGAAGCTGCCATGAACACTGAGCATAGCTGCCAAGTTATCCCTTTTTTAAAGGGATTTTCCCTTATGCTGAATAGGCTTCCTCGTGATAAAAGGGAAAACTTGGCAGCTATGACACTGAGCGAGGCCATCAGTCCATCTACCCGGATTGGCAGCCGCTCTGCAAGGGTGATGCAGAGATTCTACATGCAAAGCACACTTTCTACTACTTCGCTATGGCCAAAGAGGACATCTGCATTTCTTGGGAGACAATTCATACATGACTGAATTCCTCCATGAGCTACACCTCAATGCAAGGAAATGTTTATTATCCCTTGCACCTTCCTCCAAAGGAACCCAGGGCAGCAAATGTGCAACCTAAAAGTAATTTGCCAACTCTGGCAATTACATGCATATGGGTTTTGTTGCACCTTTCACACTATATATGCCCCCATCACAGCTTCCCAGAAGATACGCTCACAATATGCACACAGGCCTGTTAACCATCAAAGATGACTGTCTACCTATGTGTATGTCAAAAAAATACATAAATACATACATGTCACACCTGGCACCAAAGTGGCAATGCCTGCCATTAGTACATTGTTTGAATACAGTCAGAACCATTTGCCAAGGCTGTTGTGTTTGGATCGTGTTTCCGATAGATAGGGCGGAGTGAGTGAGTTGTTTTTAAGAAATAGCAGGGAACAGATTTGGATACTTAACAGGAAAGGGGACTAGTGCATATTATTCAGACCGGCAGCCCTTTTATCTTGGTAGCAATCCCGATGACAGAATGATAATCAAAGAGAGATAAAAGGACACAGTGATCTGCTGCAACTGTATGTTGGGAGTCTGGAAGAATCCCAGATTGCCTAAAGGAAAGAACAACAATATATGACAGACTCATGGAGGGGTTTTTTGGGGGGTGGAGGGGGCTTCTGTTTCTCTAGTACCTCTTCCCACCTAAACCATACCAGTGCCACTGGTTTCAGTCCTGACAGCTTAGCGTGAGGTTTGCCAGTCAACAAGGAAATCTGGTATTCTGAAGATGCAGCTTTTCAGTATCCTTGCATGCATCTCAATTGCTGGTGCTAAAATAAATCTTAGACCCTGCAAAAACTGCTTGTTACCATTCCTGCAGCTGCACACCAACCCAAAGGCATGTTTTCTCAATCTCACTTTCTCTCATATGAATGCAATTGAACAGTGATGCCATCTCTTCCACGGCAAAACCAACTGCCACTCATTTGCCTACATGCCAAAATATGTTGCAGTGTGAATTGGGCTTGTGACCCTGGGCAGAATTACTGGTTGCCTTGGCAAATGTGTGTTGCTAAACCCATGTTTCCTCAAGTGATGTGACTGCAGGGGAGGGGCATTTGTGGGGAAAAGACTTGACATCTGCTGATTGCCCCTGCAATGCCCCACCAAAAATGTTTATTTTTTCCTTCAGCCTTTAGCTCTATTCTAAGAAGCTGCATGGGGAAAAGGGAGCCAAACAAAGCTTCGATGGGCCATTTGCAAGGGAGAATAAATGGGTGAGGCTAGCAGCTCTTTAATACACAAGAACTGAAATAGGCACCTTGTTGTATATGTATGTGATTCGGTTTACAAATTCTATACCTGGCAGCCCAAACAACTGGATAGTTTAAAAATGGTGCAAAAACAATGTGCCCGTTACATAACTTATTTTTGTCGTCCTTCCCGTAACTGTTTTTTTAAGCAGGTTATTGAAATGCATCGAACAATCCTTTGTAGTTTTGTTTTTCATACTCTGGTGTTGTGGCTGACTTATTTTTGGAAGGAGCCTTCATCTAAAAATGGAGTCAAAATATACAGCAAAACAATAATCACACTGTTCTGTTGCACTGCATCATCACAATAGTGCAGAAAGTCCAGGCTCATTTGACCCAAGATCAGACTCCGGATTTTCCAAACGAAAACAAACATTGCTCACTCTCTCTTTCATTCAGGCTCACGAAGTGCCCTTGCTGGGATTTTTCATGGATTGGCCAACAACAACAAAAATAAACAAAGGTTTTCCAAGCCTCCACCATTCTGAAGCACTCATACAAATCTGGGAGCCAGGGGTGAACCTGTGGCCCTCCCAGTGTTGCTGGACTACAATTCCCATCATCCACACCAGCGGTACTTTAGACTTATCTGGATTGAGCTTCAGTTTATTGGCTCTCACCCGGTCCATTACTGAGGCAAGACAATAGTCCAGCACATCCACTGCCTCACCTGCAAATGTAAGTAAGTAGAGCTGTGTGCCATCAGCATATTGCTGACAAAGTAGTCCTAAGTGCTCTCTCTATCTCTCCTTTTAGTTTCTTCCTGCCAAGGCCTCTCTTGTTAGTTTCCATTTGGTTCTCCCTAAAGCCAGCTTCCAATGCAAAAGTGTATTTTGGCTGTCACGTATGAACTATTAGTGAATGAGAGTTATTAGAGGAGGAGGAGGAGGAGGAGGAGGAGGAGGAGGAGGAGGAGGAGGACATCCACCTAACCCTTGAATGCAGAAATGCTCTTTAAATGCTGAATTAAAGGCTACATTGCACAATATACAGCAGCTGCATTTAGTTAGATCAACAGCCCCCTTCTTCATTGCAAAACATGGTGGGAGTGGCTCTAAAACAGGGGAAAGTGCAGGGAGCAAGACCACCTGTTTATAGACCATTCATGGGTAGGAAGGAATGATGACTGGCTATTTAATTAGCCTTCACTCTGATTTGTCTGCGGGGAGGTTAGACAATGTTGCCTCAAAGCAAGTCTCAACCTAGTGCATTTTCCCATTGCTTTCCTTATTGAAATAAGTCCAGTCTTCTGGGGAAGTGGGTTTGCTGCACAATGCCTTCCAATCAACCAGACTTTCACAAAATGATTTCTGCACAAAATGCGACTCAATCCCACCTCAAAATAGCCACTGCTTGGAAGCTCCCTAACTGAGCACACCCAAACTGCCAAAGGAACACAGCAGCTTTGCAGAACATCTGCTGTGAAGCAATGGAATTTGATCTTTGAAATTCTAATTGGGCAACCCTAGGAGAAATTTAGTGGCACGTGCAAAACTTTTTGTAGTGTTTGTCTCCCTAAAGGAGAAAATGGACAGAAAGAGAATAAACTGATTTCTTGGGTCACTTGAATTGAGTGCAGCTACAGCTCTGGTCGGCAGTAACAGATGTAACAAGACAGCATAAGGAGACTAAGTAAATCCACACAATGGTAAACCAAATGAGAACCAGGTTTAATCAGGTGAGGAACTATACTGGTGTGTGTGTGTGTGTGTGTGTGTGTGTGTGTGTGTGTGTGTGTAAAATTTTGCACTGATTTTCATATGTATTTTTGTAATGTTTCATTTAAGTTGTCTGTCGTTGCTTCCGTTTTTTGTACAGATATTTTTTAATATATTAAGCGGTCTGGCTATTAAATAATCAAAAACAAAGAATAAAAGAGTCAGAATCAGGCATTCATTGATGGGCTTTAAAAAAAACAAATAAGGTGGGTTGAGAGCATGCAAGAGAGTTCCTACACTTTCTGTATTTTCAAGCGGGACTTTTCTGCAACAGCAGAGTAGTTTCCACGGACCTGAGGAGGGTCTTATGTGGGACCTACCACAAGGAGGCTTCCCCACTACACAAGAGTCACCCTCAAACCTGCAGACGGTGATGGGGACAGAAGGCAGAGCTAGCATGCTTGCCTTCTCTCTCCCCTCCTCATCAGCTTAGTTAAGCCTGGCAATGAGTACCTGAACAGGGCCAGTGGATGTCCTTAATCAGCGCCCTGATGAGACAATGGACTGGATGAGGGCCAATAAACTGAGGTTCTGGAGATGACTGAGCTTCCCCCTAAGCGATCAGGTTCACAGTCTGAGAGATGCTCATTGATCCTGCAGTGTCGCTTGAGGCAGAAATGGCCTCATCTTTAATCAGGTTAGGATAATATACCAGCTGCAATCCTATAAGGGGCTTTAAATTTCATGCAGAGAAATTGACGCATATGCCACCTCCCTCTTCCCATCAGGAACAGCCCAAAACTGCTGTGAGGACAGTCCCTCCATAGTGACTCCTAGCACATAATAGGGGGGGATGGAGTCAGCATGGAAAGAGCACCTCCAATCTCCCCCGTGCCTTATAAAATTTTATTGCTCTGCCACTGGCTTTATAGCCACAAATGACTCCACATTTATTATTAAAAGTCTTGAGCATTCCTATACTGTGTCTGCCATGGAAACTGCCAAAATGCACTGCATTGTCTTTAAACTATGCTAAAGAGGTATTCTAATATTAGAATGCCTTGAAAAATCAGAACCTAATTTGGTAAAAAGAAAGAGAGAGCGAGACTTGCTAGTGATCCAAAGTGTTTAGATTTCCACCTTTTATGTATAGCTAATGCCCGACAGAGAGAAACAGATGCCCATTCCTGTTCTTTCTTAGCGTCAGATTTTCATAAGCTGCATTCATAGCAGGCACACTCTTTAAATGTATGACTGAATGGATCCATACTTAAAACACACATCTTTCCAAAGGCTGGAGAGGCATAACTGCCATTCATGAGCTGGGGGGGGGTATCTGCTTTGCATGCCGAAGGTCCCATGTTCAATCCCCAGCATCTCCAGGTAGAGATGGGAGTTTCCCCTGCCTGAAACTCCAGAGAGCTGCTGCCAGTCAAATGTAGACAATATTGAGGTACATAGACCAGTGGTCTGACTCAACATAAGGTAGCCCAGTCACCTTTCAGCTACTGCCACTTAAATCCTGGCAACAGGCTTTCTCTCTGCCAATTTCACTACCTCTCCCCCTCCCCCTTATAGTCAACAGTAAGTTATTAACACAGAGACATTGCCTTGGTCTCTTGACCTGAGTCTCCTATTTTCATTGCTGCCTTGTTTAAGGCAATTTTTTGTGTGTGCATATTTTAATTACCAATCTTTATAGGGCAGTGGTCAGAGTGTTGGGCCCAGAAGAGGAGGGTTCAAACCCTCACTCACGGGGTAAGCTCACTAAGTGACCCTTGGACTAGTCACTGTCTCCCATCCAAATGTACCTCAAAGGGGAGTTGTAAGGATAGCATGGGGGTGGCGGAGGAGAGAACCATGGGATACCACCTGGAGGTCCTTGGAGGAAAGGTTTGTGCAACTGGTTTATCTTCTTTATAAACCACACAGAAGTCTATTTTGGCATTAAGAAGTATACTGCTACTATTACTACTACAATAATAATAATAATAATAATAATAATAATAATAATACCACCACCACCAACAACAACAATAAAGTAAAAGTGGCGAAGCAGAACCTACAGAAGTTGTAGTCTCAATAGCCAAAGCTGAGACGAGCCCCCACACACAAAATGTGGTATTGTGCTGTCACTTGGATCTCCTTCAGGTGCCTCCTCCTTGAGAGGTGCGGAGGGTGGCAACACGAGAAGGAGCCTTCTCTGCAGTGGCTCCCCATCTGTGGAATGCTCTCCCCAGGAAAGTTCACTTGGCACCTTCATTATACACCTTTAGGTGCCAGGCAAAAATGTCCCTTTTTAACCAGGCCTTTGGTTGACCAGATTGACATCCTATGCCAGGCTTCCTCAACCTCAGCCCTCCAGATGTTTTTTTGGCCTACAACTCCCACGATCCCTAGCTAGCAGGACCAGTGGTCAGGGATGATGGGAATTGCTTTACAATACTGAGCCAAATAAAAACAAGCTTTTGAACTGGGGTGAGGAACCCTGGGCCTGGGGGTCGAAAGCAACTCTCCAGGCCTCTTTGTCTGGAACTTTCTTCTGGCCACACCCCTCACTGGTCTTGCTCTAAGCCAGTTATAGGGGACCTGTGGCCCTTCACGGCCTCTTGGACTCCAACTCCCATCAGCCCCCCAGCCAGCAAGGCCAATGGGCAGGGATGCTGGGAGATGAAGTCCCACTCCTGCTGTGAGCTCTCCTTAAATGTGTCTTGGTGGGAATGCGCCTTTGAACTGCCTCCAGCTTGCCTGGATGAAGAGGAGCATACATGGGCAGAAAGCTCTGTCATCTGTGGGGCTGGAATGTGCAATGGCTAGAGCCCTTCCCCATCCCTGCTTTGGAAGACTGAAATGTGGCTTGGTTGTTTTATAACTCGGCTCCCAATTTGCGTTCCCCCACCAGCACCCTCTGCAGCCAAGTTAAGGCAGCTTAATTGCATTGCATGCAGCAAGATGAAAATACATTCATAACAAAAAATGCCAAGGTGCAAGTTCTTACTTTCACTTCCACCATCTTTCCGCCATGTTCGATGTGCCTCTCGAGGTATTCTGAAGACAGCAGATCACTGAAATGACAGGCAAGGAGTGCTCCGTTATATGACATTTCCTCAGCATGTAAACACTGGCGTTTAAAAAAGCAAATACTTTTTCTCAAATGTTCCTACACACACACTAAAAACACTTGACAGTTAGCTCCAGCAAAGCTACATTCGAAATGTGTCGTTTTTCATAAAAGTAGCTACAGTGGAACCTCGGTTTATGAACACCTTGGTTTACGAATTTTCGGTTTACGAACGCCGCGGACCCATCTGGAACGGATTAATTCACTTTCCATTACTTTCAATGGGAAAGTTCACTTCAGTTTATGAACGTTTCAGTTTTTGAACAGACTTCCGGAACCAATTACACCCATGCTTCGTGTTAAGTACGCTTCAGGTTGAGTACTCCGCGGACCCGTCTGGAACGGATTAATCCACTTTCCATTACTTTCAATGGGAAAGTTCGCTTCAGTTTATGAACGCTTCAGTTTAAGTACTCCGCGGACCGTCTGGAACAGATTAATCCACTTTCCATTACTTTCAATGGGAAAGTTCGCTTCAGTTTATGAACAGACTTCCGGAACCAATTGTGTTCATAAACCGAGGTACCACTGTACCGGTATGCTGAATAGGTGCTCCCGGTGTTTTAAAAATCAGTGACCTCTTTCTTCTTAGTGTCTTAACAAATGAAACTGATTTGCAAAAATGATACATGTTAAAATATGAGAGACACTGCATACACCTTTGTAATTCAAGAAATGTTTAATAAAAAATATTCACAAAAAAAAATCAGTGACCTAAGAGATGCTGATAGCAGACAACCCAAACCCCAAATGGATGCATCAAACCTAATAATAATAATAATGATACAGTAATGCAAACACTATAATGCAGTGTTCCTATGTATAACTATATAGTAATATGAGCCTCTAGGTTTCAGGTACACTCCTGTTATTTTTGTCATTGCTGTAACAATTACAATTCTTTCCGATAAAAAAAATACTAATTTTAGCAAGTAAGTACTGTATAAAAAGCAAGGTGGCTCCAATGGATTTTCACCTTACTTGAAGCAGTAGTTAAATATTATTTTTCATAGGGAGATTGAGCATTTCGTGAGGCAGCGTGGGAGAAATCAGTGAACTATTTGTTCACGCTGTTTATTTGTTTTAAGAGCTATGAAATAAGGAGCTGTTTCTGACAAGTCCGCACATTTTGAAGTGATCTTTCTATTTGTGCCGATGAAAGATTCTGCTTAGAGAATTCTCAGTTATACATACAGAAAAGGTGGCAAGAAGTGCAGATATCTGAGAAATTCCAGAGCAAGGGCAACTAATTCTGTAGCTTCAGTAACCAGCTCCATGCTATGCAGTGCCATCCTTCCATTCTACCTGCCGCTGAGTTGCTAAATTGAAAGTTTGGTGGTACTAATATGAACACAATGTATATGGCCCAATAAACTCTGTTTGGCCACTGCCATTTTAGCATGCAATAAACACTGCAAGATCCAATGACGTAATGATAAGAGGGGGTGAAAACACTAGTGTAAGTGAAAAGCTTCCCTTTGCCAACTTTTTAATTAGAAAAAGGGTCATGGGCGTACCCAGGATCAAAACTAGGGGGGGCAAGGGGAGGGGCCAAGGCACGGAAGGGGAGGGGCCACAAAGTGGGCGGGAACGGCGAACTCGCGCTCCGCCGGGCTGTGCCCCTCCCTAGCAGCAGGGCTGGTGGGCGGAGGCGGAGCCCAGCCCAGCGGAGCGCGAGTTCAGCGTTCCTGCCCGCCGCGCCGCGCTCTCTGGTTCCCCGCCGCGCTTGGCCTTGCCAGAGGGCGCGACGGGTAGCTGGAGGGAGGGCGCAGCGCGGCGGGCGGGAACGGCGAACTCGCGCTCCGCCGGGCTGTGCCCCTCCCTAGCAGCAGGGCTGGTGGGCGGAGGCGGAGCCCAGCCCAGCGGAGCGCGAGTTCGGCGTTCCCGCCCACCGCGCCGCGCTCCCTGGTTCCCCGCCGCGCTTGGCCTTGCCTGAGGGCGCGCCGGGGAGCTGGAGGGAGGGTGCGGCGCGGTGCGGCGGGAATGGCGAACTCGCGCTCTGCCGGGCTGTGCTCCGCCTCTGCCCACCAGCCCTGCTTCTAGAGTAGGGCAGCTGCCCTAACTTGCCGCATGGTGGGTACGCCCTTGAAAAGGGTGGGGAACTTTAGGTCAAGAGGCCAAATGAGTCTACATAAGAGTTGGGAGGGACCCCAAGCGCCATCTCATCCTATGTCCTGCAATGAGGAACCTCAACTACAGCATCCATGACAGATGGCCCCCCAACCCCTGCTTAAAAACCTCCAAGGAAAGAGAGCCCACAACCTCCCAAGGGAGTCCATTTCATTGTCAAATAGCTCTTACTGTCAGAAAAATCTTCCTGATGTTTAGTCTGAATCTGCTTTCCTGTAACTTGAAGCGACCTGTTCAGGTCGTAGCCCACAGGGCAGGAGAAAACAAACTTGCTCCAATGCTACATCTTCCATATGAGAGCCCTTGAGATATTTGAAAATGGCTATCATATCTCCTCTCAGTCTCCTCTTTACCAGGCTAAACATACCCAACTCTCTCAACCGCTGCTCATAACGCTTGGTTTCCTTTGATCAACTTGGTTGCCCTCCTCTGCACATGTGCCAGCTTGTCAATATTCCTATTAAACTGTGGCACCCAGAAATGGAGACAGGACTCCAGATGTGGTCTGACCAAGGCAGCACTATTAATTCCTTTGATCCACCAGACACTACACTTCTGTTGATGAAGCCTAGGATAGCATTAGCTTTTTTGCTGCTGCATCATACAGTTGACTCATGGCACAATTCTCATTTAGAAAACCCACTAGGAAAGCCAACTTCTATCTACAAGAAGCCATGTTCAGAGATATATCCAACACATACATTTAAAAAGCAAAATAAAATTTGACCACACCCTAAGGGAGAGCAATTTATCATTCAAAAGTCTGGTGGTATAAAAAAAAAGTGTTGCCTGGCACCGGAATGCATTTATACCTTGCTTGAGCATCAGGAGAATATTTGAGGGCTAGCTGTAACTAGTTTTGCCAATTTCTGGCTGTGTTGATGAAAACCAAACAACAGAACAGGCTTGCATTCCATACAAATTTAAAGCTGTAATCCTGTGTACACTTTCTTAGGAGTAGGCCCCCACTGAATTTAGGAAGACTTACACACCTCAGGAGGCATGCGCAGGATTGTCCTGCAAATGCTTTATTTTAGTGCTGCTGACGTCTTGTTTACTGATACAAAACAGAGAGTGCAGAACTCCCACCTCACTTGGAAACCATCCTCTTAACGCTGCTGCCGGTGAGAGTAAAGAAGAATTTTATGAATCAAATAAAAGTATTTCTAGAACACATTGCCAAAGTTTTATGGCTCTTCTTGCAAACACCGCCACATCATACCAAACTGGGGTGGGAGCTGATTTGTGGGGAAGGGCTGTAGCTCAGTGCTAGAGCACATGTTTTGAATACGGAAAGCTCCATGCTCAATTCCTGGCACCTCCTGCTAGGTCTGGGAAATATTCCTGCATGAAAGCCTGGGGAACGGCTGCCTGTTGGATACAGACAATACTAAGCTAGATGGGCCAATAATCTGAAATCAGTATAAAAGCAGCTTTCTGTGTTCAATAGGAGCATTATTTGTTTTTAACAAGATGCAGGCTAATGTTTCCCAGCGTGGAACGACAAAAGCCCAGTTTTTAATAAATGTTGCAAACAGCTTGCAAAGATTTATGGGAGACCTAACAAAAATGCAAGCCACTAACATAAGGCAAACAGCAGTACTGTAGGGGTTTTCATATGGCAAAACCGAATCGTACGGCACACATGCCATTTTTGCTGTACTTAAAGGCCATAGCCTTTTGTTACAAGGAAATAATTGGCTTTTATTAACCTTCACGGCGCAAACAAAAAATCTAAGCAAATGCACAAGAATTGGCACTTGCCCTTGTGACATAAAAGCACAGATTTGCTTTTGCAATGAAATCATTTGCATGTGAATGGTGACAAATAGCATGATTCTTTTATGTCCCTTGAAATCAGAATAGGGTTGCTTGACAGCAGGACTACCCTGAAATCCTGCTAGCTTGAAAGTGGTGGCGGTGGACGAGGAGGCAACATATACATTAAGGTGCAACAGCTCTAAACCAACTTTAGGCTCACAGGCAGACATTTTGGGTTAAAACAAGAATAGAGTAAAATGAATCAATGCAGAACAGCCAGGGAGTCAGATTTACTGGAAATCTAGAATAATCCTGTTGGGGATAGCTTTTCTGGGTGTGTCATGAAAATGGGGGGGGGGGGTGTTTGGACCCTATTGATTCAAGGATGCCCTGACACACCCCATTTTGAGTCCTACTGATCCCAAAACACCACCAGCGGTGTTCGCATACATCTATGCAAGCAGGGTGTTCCACCAGTATACCAGGAGTTCCTCCAGAGCAGGCATAGGCAACCTTGGCTCTCCAGATGTTTTGGAACTACAACTCCCATGATCCCTAGCTAACAGGGCCAGTGGTCAGGGATCATGGGAGTTGCAGTTCCAAAACATCTGGGGAGCCAAGGTTGCCTATGCTTGCTCCAGAGCAAAGAGGCTGTTCCTGCCAATGGCACTCATATTCAGAAAAGCAGCATTCATGCTGACTCTTACGCCTCCTCAGCCAGACTCCAGATGAAGATATGATGGCTCTGTTAAGCACATTTAATATTGATGAAATGGTAAGATAGTGAAATTTAGAAATAAGTACTTAGTCCTTTATCAGCCATCCCAGGGTCTTTGCATCCCTTGGCCACAACACTGGAAGGCAGGAGAGGGTTCACTTCTTACCAAGCAAACAGGGGGAAAGAGCTGTAGCTCAGTGGCACAGCACATGCTTCTCATGCAGGAGGTCCTAGGTTCAATCGCTGGCATCCTCAGGTAGGGCTGGGAAAGAACTGTGGCTGAATCCCTAGAAAGCTGCTACCAGCCAGGGTTGATGATTCTGAGATAGAATGGTCCAGCTCAGTACAGTGGTACTGTCAGGGCGGTTGCTGGCTACCCTCGATCAACGACACTCCAAACCATCTTGTCTTTAGTGCCTGTATTGTGAAAGCTATTTACAATGCAAGAGCTTCATGAAAATATGTCTACTCAGTGCTATCAGATTCTCCCAATGGCACTTTTCGGCTCCTTCCCCAGCAGAGTAATTTGGGAACCTCAAATCTCCTCCCCCTACGTTTGCAAGCCGTTGATCGTCTCAGTTCCGGGGTAAATTTGAAAGGACGCCCCTCTGCTGTTTCTGCGCTGGAACTCTCTGCTGGTCCCTCCTTCCTTGCTGATATCACGGGCTGCAGGTGGGGCTCTTGTAAGCTGTCTGAGCCAGGTCCGCTCCTCTCACTTCCTCTTTCCTGTCTCCTGTCTTTCCGCTGCTGTCCAAGCCATTAGAAGAGCTGGAATTGATGGGGGCTGGCTGTTCCCTGTAAGCCCACCCCCTTACAGGTACCTTGAGACTCGAACGGCTTGGCTCCTGAACAAATCGGCTCCCGAACAAGGCAAACACGGAAGTGAGTGTTCTGGTTGGCGAATGTTTTTCAGAAGCTGAACGTCCAACGCACCTTGGTTTTCGAACGGTTTCTGGAGTCGAGCAAAGTCCCGGAACGGATTAAGTTCAAGAACCAAAGCACCACTGTATAGGTCAGGAGCAGGAGTCAGAAGCAGATGAGCAATAACTCACATGTTGTCAGTGAAGTTAATTCTTTATTCAAGGAAACAAAGACAGCTCAGGAGGCAGGCCGACAGAGCACAGAAATTCTTCTCAGTGGAACTTGCAGTTGCGAGGGCTGAAGGCCCCACAGCTCCCTAAGTCTCCTCCTTCCACAGTTCCTACCCAAGCAATCTGAGGCTCTGTTGCCTTGCCTGCCTTTGTTCCTCTCTCTTCATAGGTCTTTGGATTATGTGAAGGAAGCCAGGTAGTTCAGCATCTTCAAGATACATATTGTAGTGGTTGACAGAAGAGAAAAATCATGAGCACCACCATAAAATGCCCATTCAAGGGACATAAAAAAGTTATACAAGAAAGCCACAACTAATCTTCTACTTCAGCTAGCAAACAGCAGACCTCTTAATTGCTTAATCACAGACTTGGGAGAGGAGAAACTGAGCCAATCCTAATTATCCAACCGCAGACTCCAGAACATGACCACGGCATCTTGAGTAAACCACCATCAATCATTTACAAACACGCTAGATTAGAATTCAGCATGCACAACAACTAAGGCTAAAGGCAGCATCTATTGCAGAACTACATTAAAAATCCAGGTACAATGTTCATCAAACTCGTATAACCACATTGTTTCATGGCTCTCTGCATCCTGTCCCAACACCAATTTGGCAAAAAGGGCAGCTGCACTTTGCTTTTTGGAAATCTAATCTGCCATCCTGCCTTGGAAATGAGCATATCTATGGGGAGCAGCCTTAGCAAGAGGCAAGAAGCACCAGCAACAAAATATTGCAGGGTATCCTACATTCTGTGGTACCGAGCATGCTGAGTCCTCAGTGGGTTGTTTGGGGGATCTTTAGCCCCCCCCTTAGTTTTTAAAAGTGGGGTGCTTTTTGTCCCCCAAACATGTTCCCTCTTTTTTCTCGCTGGCCCTGTTTCTAGCTATACTGGTAGCCCTCACCATTTGACTTCGCTATTAGAAGGAGTTTGTGTCAGTCCTTTGCACACCACATCTTTGGTGAATCAGTTTGTGAAGGATGACAGGATGACTACCGGTATGACATGACTTCTGCTGTGTTACTCAGTACGATTCCAGTTCTTCCCAGAAGTGGGTCTTGCTGGCAAGTGGAGGATATTGTGACATTACTGGATTTCCTCTCTTTCATTCCTCTTGCAGTAGATCCACTTACAGGAAAGGCCTAGAACCTACTGTGCAAGCTGGAATCCTTCACCAACAGTCGGCTGACCTACAAAGAATATCCTAACAAGACTATTTGTTCCTAAGTAATTCCATTAATGCTCTTTCTTTCTGCAAACATAGCAGAAAGGGAACTTACTGGAACAAGGAGGAGGGATTTTTAAAGTGCTTGTCCTTCCTTGTAGAAAGAAGTTGGCTGCTACATGCACTCTCATGCTTCACTATGTGTGTGTGTGCGTGTGTTTTTTTAAAAGTATCTTTAGGTGCCGGGTGAAAACATTTTCCTTCAACCAGGCGTTCAGCTGATTAACATTATGAGGTTTTTAAAATGTGTTTGTGGGAGTGTGGTTATTGATTTGTTTTATTATGTATTCTGTGTTCTCATTTTGCCTTTTTATGTTGTGAACCACCCTGTGATCTTTGGGTGATGGGGAGCATACAGATCATGGAATCACAGAACTGTAGAGTTGGAAGGGACCCCCAGGGCCATCTAGTCCAGCCCCCTGCAATGCAGGAATCTCAACTAAAGCATCCCTGGCGGATGGCTATCCAACCTCTGCTTAAAAACCTCCAATGAAGAAGAGTCCAAAGCCTCCTATGGGAGTCCATTCCACCATCAAACAGCTCCTACTGTCAGAAAGTTATTTTTGACGTTTCATCGGATTCTTCTTTCCTAAAACTTGAATCCATTGGTTCGCCCCCCCCCCCTGTACCAGCAGAAAATAAGCTTCCATGTGGCAGCCCTTTGGATATCTGAAGATGGCGGGCTTGTGTCGGACTGTTGACACGGCAAGAAAGGCACTCCAGATCAAGGGAGATTTATGGGGAGGTTGGACTGGATAAAAAACCCACACAGGAAAAATGGATATGTGTTAAATCTTATTTGATGCCTATCTTAGAAGCTGCGACAAAAGACAAAGAGAGAAGAAAACATCTAGAGGGACTGTTGGAAAAAATCAGGACTATTGTGGATTACAGCAAGATTTTGATATCAGGATTAGGATGGCAGTGCAAACAGTTATCTAGAATCCACAGACATTGAAGCATGGGAAGCCCATTTTTTTTGTTGATTTGGCATAATATTTGGCTTAATTGATATGTATGTTTATAATTGGAAATAATTGAAATAATTGAATTGTGTTTTAATTGGAAAATTTAATTTAAAGTATTTTTTTAATAAAAAAAGATATCTGAAGATGGCTATCATAACTTCTCTCCATCTCCTTCTCCTCTTTTCCAGGCTAAACACACTCAGCTTATTTATTATTTAATAAATAATAATAAAATAATTGACACAATTAATTGAAATTAAAAAATGACAATCTTGAAACCTGTGACTTAAGTCAGGCAGACGAAAATGTCTTCTCGGGAGTAGCTCTTCAGAGTTTTGGATGGGGTTTTCCCCCAGTCCTACCTAGAGAAGTTGAGGATTTAACTGGTGACACTTTGCATGCAATCCATCTGCTCTAAGCACTGAGCTACCCCCAAAAACCCACTAAGGCTGCAGTCCTAAAGCACATTTATTATAGAGGAACCCAGTGGGACTTATTTCTGAATAAACACACTGAAGGGTTGCACTGCAAACCAGCATTTCCCACCACTGTAAAAGGTATTTCTGCCATTCCCACCGCCATTCACGATGCATCCTCAGTTCTACATCGTTGTGGAATCTCCCTCAACACTGCTAAATTATTGATAGTTTAGAAGAGAAAAAAACCTGTTCTGATGCACTATGTGCTATTTATAACCATGGGAGGGGTGGGAATCAAACTACACAAGGATGCAGCAGCTCTGTGCTGCTTTTCAGCTGTCAAGCACAACGGATGCAGTTGCCAATTTTAGAGCCAACCAAAGAATGGAATTTTTATTTATGAGAAGGAAACGGGGATCTGATCATTGTAACGATTTCTATGAAGGGAGAAATGAAATCAAAAACAAAAACAAATCTTTAGTGGTGCCCATTTTAAAAATTCTCTATGTAACACTGTTGTTGTTTAGTCGTTTAGTCGTGTCCGACTCTTCGTGACCCCGTGGACCACAGCACGCCAGGCACTCCTGTCTTCCACTACCTCCCACAGTTTGGTCAGACTCATGTTCATAGCTTTGAGAACACTGTCCAACCATCTCTTCCTCTGTCGTCCCCTTCTCCTTGTGCCCTCAATCTTTCCCAACATCAGGGTCTTTTCCAGGGAGTCTTGTCTTCTCATGAGGTGGCCAAAGTATTGGAGCCTATCTAATTTGGTGTAAACTCCCCACACTCCAATAAATGTGTATATATTGCAATTTTCTAAAACAACAACAAACCTAAATGTGGTAGAAATCTCCTTCCAGAATAAAATGCCAAGTTATTTTAGTGCATCAGATTAGTCACATGAATAAAACAAATTTATGTTAGCAAACGAAGCAAGATCCAATCCTCAGCGTACATCAACACAAAAAGTACATCAAAACAAACCTTTTCCACCATATGCTAGCTGCATCTGAAGTCACAGCTACATACATTATTGCCCACCTGTCAATTAGTCCTGCTGTGTAATGTTTATTCAAGGACAAACACATAGCCTAGGTGGCATCTAAAATGGATGAACAGTTGCATTATTTCTCTAGTCCAGGGATGGGGAAATCTATGGTCCTCTAGATATTGTTGGACTCCAACCTCCATCATCCCTGAACATGGGTAAGGCTGCCTGGGCTGATGGTAGTTGGAAACCAACAATATCTGGATGGCCACCGGTTGCCCATCCCATCTCTAGCCAAACATAAAATCAGACATAGGTAAAGGTAAAGGTACCCCTGACCATTAGGCCCAGTCGCTGATGACTCTGGGGTTGTGGCGCTCATCTCGCTTTACTGGCTGAGGGAGCCGGTGTACAGCTTCCGGGTCATGTGGCCAGCATGACTAAGCTGCTTCTGGCGAACCAGAGAAGCGCACGGAAATGCCGTTTACCTTCTCACCACAGCGGTACCTATTTATCTACTTGCACTGCATGCTTTTGAACGTCTAGGTTGGCAGGAGCAGGGACCGAGCAACGGAAGCTCACCCCGTCACGGAGATTCGAACCGCCAACCTTCCGATCAGCAAGCCCTAGGCTCTGTGGTTTAACCCACAGCGCCACCCGCGTCCCCAAAATCAGACATAGAATCACAGAATTGTAGAGTCTATGGTGTGTGAACACTCTATCCAGCCAGCGGACCGTGCTCCCGAAGGCACAGCCCTCAGCAGCCCTGTCTGGCTGGAATGTGTCTTCAAATTGTGATGTCTCTTGCTTGCCTGGAGGTGCCTGTGTATACAGAAATTTCTGACTTCTGCTTGGCTGGAACGTAGCCTATTGTACAAAGCCACATTCACTGCTCTGCCAACTTTTGCCTCTGGCCGTTTCTACTGGGTCCACCACCACTGCCATACAACTCCCATTAAACTAACCATGAAGGAATATGGCCCTCTAGCTGGAAAAAACACCTCTCCAGATCTCTTCTACTGCAATGGTAATCCAACAGGCACTAGAAATCGCATGGCTCAAAAGTGTTTATTATTTACACTACCAGTTCCTACTATTTCAAAAGTGTGAAGGTGGCTAGGGCTCAGACACAGAGTTCTTCAAAATAAAAAGACTGAGATATGATGGGGGAAGAATATTGTTATAGATTGGGGGTGGGTGGCTAAAAGCTAGAAGTTAATGAATGGTAGGATTTTGGTTATTTGGATTTTTGAAGATTGGAGGCCAGTGGAAAAGTACAGGCTAAACTTTCTTTCCAAGACAGGGCCTCACCTAGGATAGAGGCATTAACATGACAAAAGGGGAAGATTGCCCATCTGAGAGCCTGGAAAAGAGAGACAGGAAATGAGAGTCTTTGGCAAGGTGTGCTAGGAAGAAGAAGGGAGAGGAAGAGACTGTGATCCATCTTGAGCAGGCTGGCTGAAGGCTGGCTGGGAGAGATGTGTTGGACTCCAGGGCTGCACTGCTGTGGGGGACAAGCACCTCTTGAAATGACCGTGCAGTAAGATCCGGACTCTCTCCATGAAAACTGAAGGTGTAAATATGTGAATCAATCATATTTCTCCTCCATGTCTCAATTCTCCAAAGGAACACAGACCCTTGGTGAGTGCCTGGAACCCCCTGGGATCTTGCTATTACTTGGCAGAGAGTAGGGTGGTACCCAACCTTTGTAACAAAATCATCTTGAAAGCAGCAGGTGGTTTAGCTTTCGCCTACTACACTTCCTTGAAGGGACAAGGAACGGGGGGGGGGGGACTAGCTCCACTGAGCCATGGAGCAAGCAGCTCCTGTTGAACAGTTATTCAAGCAGAATAATATTCCTGTTGATTTAAGAAGCAAAGAGTGAAGCAGGAAGGGGGGAGAATTGGAAAAGGGGGTGCTGCAGTTGGAGGGAACAGGTAGTTATCAGGATTGCGTTTTAGCTTGTTTTTGATAATATATCTGTTTTATTTAGCATGCCACCTTGAGATCACAACATCAGAAAGGCAGGATAAAAATACAGAAACATACAAAGGTGGCATGGGAGAAGCTGGGATGCAGCTCCAATGGGCAGCTGCTGGGGTTTGTTTCACTGCTTATCTAGCCCACCTTGATTTCATGATCACCAAAGCAAAGTCAGGTGACCTGGTGAGAACGATCCTAAGAACAAACCTTGGCACAAATAAGTGCAGCCCACTGTTGAAAAAGGCACATTTCCCCTACAGTCAAATCCTAAAGATAAGATGGGAATGACCATTCCATGGGCAGCATGGAAAGCAGGAATGATTGCTAAATTTGTATGCACAGACGCCAATAAAGTTTTAAAGAGGAACATTCAAATCACATTCCCACTCCCAAGGAACCAGGCCAGCATCATAATTTTTCAGCATGTCTGCTTACTATGCAAATACAGATGTCCTTTTTTTCTTTGTGCATCTGCAGGAGAGAAAGAAAATCAGAGATGTCCAGTGACCTCACATAGAGGCCTTTTCTCCTTTTTTGCAGCATATTACATTATGATTGTATGGAATGGTCTGGATATTTTAAAGTATTTTACAGATACTGCTTTGTGGTTCATCTTTAAATGGCAGTCAGCTGTCTCTACCCTACTGCGGAATGCTTAATAAAACTTAATGCATTTACAGAGCTAAATAATACATCACTACAACCAGGCGTTAAGAGCAAGTAAGGATATGTTGGAAAACTGGCATTTGGAATATCAAGATGAAGGAGTTACAGGAGATCTAAACTGGACAGTAAACACTAGAAGGTGCCATCTCCCCATTTTGGTGACACAACTGAACAGCTGGACGTGTCATCGCCTTTCATAATCAACTGTGACTAAATTGTATACATAGCAAGTTGTAAATGAGCCATTGTTAAACAACCACTCCACCATCATGCCATTATGGATTTAATTGAACTTCAGCCTCCATGTCAGACAGTATGTAAGCTTAAATGGGCCCATATCTGCATGAACTGTCAGATGCAGCTAAGCAGAGGCCAGTGTTGACTTTTCCTCTAGAGAAGATGGCCATAATGTCACCCTCTACTTAAGTCTCATGCACGTCCAGCTGGTACCTCTCCCATTTGCAGCAGGAAAGCCTGACATCCTCAAGGGGGCAAGTTACTTTTGCCCAGCAAGAGAAAGTGGTGGGAAAGAGGAGCCCACACCAAAACAATTATTGCTGCCGGCACGGTTTTCTTTTCTTTTTTTATAGATTTTTATTTGAAAATTGGATAAAACAATACACTACATCTTCGAATCGGTCCAAGAACATTCTTGTACAATTTTTGAATATCGAGATTATGAAATATCAGAAGAAAAAAGAGAAGTAAAAAAGAGAGAGGAAGAGGTGAAGTGTGAGTAGAGAGGGTGATGTAGAACCATAGGGAGGGGGGGAGTAGACAAATATTAAAAAAAGAAAGAAAAAAAGATGAAAATAGGTGCACGAGAGAGAAAAAAAGGGGAAGGAGGGAACAAGAAAGGAAAGAAATAAGGGTAAGAGGGGAGGGGGGAGGGGAAAAAGAAAGCAAAAAAAGAAAAAAAAGAAAAAAAGATTATATAAAGGTCCGCTTGAAAAAGATCATCTCAAGGGCATAGTGCTTCCACCGCTTTCAGCACAGTATTTCTTATTATATTTTCATCCTCCTGTTAAAGATATTTCAATAAACATTTTACCTTTAAATCTGTCTAACAATATATACTGTATATACGCTACTCATCCTTACAAGATTATTCCAAACATAGCCATGTTTTTGTCCCCTTGTCTGTTTTCGTTAAGTAGTCATTTAAACATTCCCATTGTTTTTTAATCCTATTTTTTGGTTTTTGTCGTATTGTATCTGTGAGTTTCGCCAACTCCAGATATTCGCATAATTTGTTTACCCATTCCCCTTTTGTTGGTATAAGGGTACCTTTCCAATATTTAGCAAGTAACATTCTGGCGGCTGTCGTCGCATATAGAAATATATTGGTTCTGTCATATGGTATTTCACTACTTAGGATGCCCAGAAGGTAGGATTCTGCTTTTTTTAGAAAATGCTATTTTTATTAACTTTTGGATTTCCGTGTGTATCATGTCCCAATATTTTTGCACGTCTGGGCATGTCCACCACATATGAAACAGGGAGCCGACCGCACTTTGGCACCTCCAACATTTGTTGCTCATGTTCTTGTTCATTTTTGCTAGCCTGTCCGGTCCCAAGTACCATCTGTGGTGGAGTTTCATAAAGTTCTCTCTTAGAGAGTAACAAGATGTGAACTTTATACTATTCTTCCAAAATTTCTTCCAATCGTCTAAGCCTATTTCGTATCCAATAACTTGTTCCCATTTGCACATATTTTTGTTTTTCACTTCATAATTTGTTTCTGATTCTTCTAAAAGTCTATACATTTTGGAAAGTAATTTTTCGTTACTATTCAAAATTTCTTTTTCAAATCGTGTTGACTTATTTTCAAACCCCCTAGTGCTTTTATCTTTTTCGAATGTTGCCTTAATTTGGAAATATTCCAACCAAGATACACCTTTATCTTTCAATTCCTCATAGCTTTTCAGAATAATATCCCCATTTTCAATTTCAGTTATTTCCCTGTATGTCAGCCAATTTTCTTTTTTGTAACAATTTAGGGTTGCATTCGCTTCCAGCGGCGACAGCCACCATGGTGTTTTTCCTATTATTCTTTCTCTTGTTCTTTCCCACACTTCTAATAATGCTCTCCTAATCGTATGGTTTTTAAATCCTTTGTGATTTTTGCTCTTATCATACATCATATAGCCATGCCAGCCGTAAATTTTGTTGTACCCTTCCAACTCCAGGGTGTCAGTTGTTTTTAAGACACACCACTCCCTCAACCAAGTCCAACAGGCCGCTTCAAAGTACCTTTTCAGGTCCGGTAATGCAAAACCTCCAGCTTCTTTCGGGCTAATTAGCGTCTCCATTTTCATCCTCGCCTTCTTGCCCTGCCATATAAAATCCGCCAGATCTTTCTGCCAGTCCTTCAGGTATTTAGTTCCAATTATTATCGGTATGTTTTGGAACAAAAAAAGGATCTTGGGTAGAGCTATCATTTTTATCATGGAAACTTTCCCCCAGATGGAAAGATTCATATGTTTCCATTTCTCAAAACTGTTTTTAATTTCTCGCCATTTCTTTACGTAATTATCTTTAAAGAGGTTTGTGTTTTTGTTTGTGATCCATATCCCTAAGTAATTCGCTTTGCTTTCTGTTTTTATCTCTGTGAGTTTTGCCAGTTCTTCCTTTTCTTTTTCGGTCATATTTTTAGTTATCATTTTTGATTTATCTTTATTTAATTTAAATCCGGACACCTCCCCAAATTTTTTCATGTCTTCCAATGCTTTTAATATGCCTATTTCTGGTGTTTCTGTTAGTACGACTAAGTCGTCAGCGAAAGCTCTAACTTTATAAGAATATTTACCCATTTTTATTCCCTCAATTTCCTTATCTTTTTTCAACATTTTTAGTAGAGTTTCCAGTGTCATAATGAACAGGAGGGGTGAAAGGGGACACCCCTGCCTGGTCCCTCTTTCTATACTAAATTCCTCCGTAACTTCGTTGTTTATCAGTAACTTTGCTTTTTGTTTTTTATATATTGCTTTAATTCCGTTCAAGAACTTTGAGCCTAATTGTAAACTTTCACACGTTCCATGGAGAAAGCTCCATGAAACGCTGTTGAACGCTTTTTCTGCGTCAACCAACAACATTGCAGTTCTTTTACTAGGATTCATTTCTAGATACTCCATTAAATCAATAATTATTCTAATGTTGTCCTTAATTTGTCTCCCTGGCAGGAAACCAGCCTGTTCTCTTCCTATTATCCTCTCCAATAATTTTTTCAGCCTATTTGCCAGAATCCCGGTGAAAATCTTATAATCTATATTTAGTAAGGATATCGGTCTATAGTTCTTTACTAGGCTCATATCCGCACCTTTTTTCGGTATTAAAGTAATCAGTGCCTCCTGCCAAGAATCGGGTATTTGCCCTTTTTCTAGAGCCTCATTCATGATTGTTTTTAACTTTGGTACTATAACTTCCTCCAAGTTTTTATAATAGTTGGCCGAAATCCCGTCTGGCCCTGGTGATTTCCCTTCCTTCAGTTTCTTTATCGCGATCCTTATTTCTTCTTCCTGAATCTCTTCATTAAGATGCTGATATTCTGTTTCCCTAATTTCGGGTAATTTATTATTTGCTAAGAATTTTTGTATTTCTTTCTCATCCATCTTTTCCTCTTTATATAACTTTTTATAATAATTTATAAAGCAATTTTTAATTTGATTTGGCTCCGTAATTTCTTTATTTCCATCTACAATTTTATTTATTATCCTACTGGCTTGTTGTTCTTTATTCAACCAGGCTAGCATTCTGCCAGGTTTATTTGCGTGTTCAAAGTATCTTTGTTTTGTCCATATAATTTTATTCTGTACCTCAATGTTCAGTAAATCTGATAAGTGTGCTTGTAGTCTCTTTATCTGATGCAGCAGATCTGATGAAGATCTGCCGGCACGGTT